>NC_084526.1:21552807-21875307 GCF_024500275.1 Phycodurus eques
GACATGGGTCAGGAACGCAGAGGGGTTCAAAGGACGGGTCGATTAGTGGTAGCGGTGACTTATTTTTAATTGTAATGTCATTGAGTCGGCGGCACGGTGGGTGACTGGTTAGAGTGTCAGCCTCACAGTTCTGAGGACCAGGGTTCAATCCCTGGTCCCGCCTGTGTGGAGTTTGCATGTTCTCCCCGTGCCTGCGTGGGTTTTCTCCGGGCACTCCGGTTTCCTCCCACATCCCAAAAACATGCATGAATTGGAGACTCGAAATTGCCCGTAGGTGTGAATGTGAGTTTGTTTGTATGTGCCCTGCGATTGGCTGGCAACCAGTTCAGGGTGTACCCCGCCTCCTGCCTGATGATAGCTGGGATAGGCTCCAGCACGCCCGCGACCCTAGTGAGGAGAAGCGGCTCAGAAAATGGATGGATGGATGGATGTCATTAGGTCCTCGGTAGTCGATGCATGGGCGGAGAGTGGTGTCTTTTTTCTCAACAGAAAAAAAATCCAACCCCGACCGGTGACGATGAGGGGCGTATGAGGCCAGCAGCCAAGGAGCGCGGATGTAATCCTCCATAACCTTTTTTCGGGATGGGAGAGATTGTAGAGTCGGCTGTTGGGAAGTGGAGCTCCCGGCAAGTGGTCTATAGCGCAATGATACGGGTGGTGGGGGGTAGAGAGATGGCCAAGTCCTTGCTGAATACTGTGGAGAGGTCATGATATTCTTCTGGAATTTGGGAGAGGTGCACTTGGGCGGCAGAGGGTGGTGGGTCTTCTGAGGGTGGAACGGCAGAAAGCAGACCGTGGGAATGGCAATGACGACTCCATCCGGTGATGGATAAACGATCCCAGTCTATGGCGGGGTTCTGGAGTTTGAGCCAGGGAATACCAAGAACTAAGGGGGTCTCAGAGGAAGGAATGACAAAAAGGGAAATGTTTTCACGGTGATTGCCTGAAATAAGGAGTGTGATGGACACTGTTTGATGGGTCACCAGGGAAATTACTTGGCCATCCAGGGCTATGACTTTTTTCGAGGATGGAAGTTGTTGGAGAAGGATTTGGAGCTGGTGAATTATTTTTTCATGAATAAAATTATCATCGGCACCGGAATCAATAAGGGCAGCGATAGGGGTGTTATGGGCAGAAATGATAATGCAAGCGGGAAAGGTCATGCGGGAGGGCGAGATTGCAGAAACGGAGGTGAGCCTGGTCTTTCTGGTCGGAGGGGGCACGAGGAAATTAAGTGACCGGATTGACTGCACAAGATGCACAGCCGCTGGATGACGCTGACGTTCTTGTGGATCTAAACGTGTTTGACCAATTTGAATGGATTCATCGGATGCAACGGGGAGTGACGAAAGTGCGGAAGACGACTGTGTGGTGCTCAGAGTAGGAGAGTGTTTACGCGAGCATAGCCCTTTCTCACAAGCTCTCTGTCTGTTATCCAGACGGATGGAGAGGGCGATAAGAGCCTCGAGAGAGGAGGGCTCGTCCCGGACCGCAAGCTCGTCTTTGATTTGTTCTGAGAGACCGTTTGAAAAGATTCCCCTAAGGGCTACGTCATCCCACCCGCATTCACAAGCAACTTTGGAGACATAAAGACATTGACAAAAAACAATTGTGCAAAAAGATGCAGAGTCCTCGAGCACTTAGAGCAGTTCGAATGACTAATATTGCAATAGTCCGGTACAATGACCATTGTGCAAAGGGCGCTGAGACTTCAAGGAGTGTATGCGGTTTAAAGTGACGAGTAGTGCGATCATCTGGGACAATGTTGGTTGTGCAAATGTTACAGATACTCCTCAATCAGTGTGCAAATGGAGCAGATGCTACTCTGGCATGAGTGGCCAGTATATGCAAATAGTGCAGCATGGCGAGACAACTACAGTGAGTGCATGAGTAATACATAATTGGCCCCACAGAAATGTGACAACGAACTCAAGTCATAAAATTTCCAACTTGTTGTAATGGAATTATAGGTTAGGTGTTTAGGAAGTTGATCGCAAGAGGGAAGAAGCTGTTGGAATGTCTACTAGTTCTAATTTGCATTGATCGGTAGCGCCTACCTGAGGGAAGGGGTTGGAAGAGCTGGTGACCGGGGTGCGGAGGGTCCGAGAGGATTTTGCACGCCCTTGTCTTAGTTCTGGCAGCGTGCAAGTCCTCAATGGTGGGTAAGGGGGTACCGACAATCCTTTCAGCAGTTTTGATTGTCCGTTGCAGTCGGAGTTTGTCCTTTTTTGTAGCAGCACCAAACCAGACTGTGATGGAAGAACACAGGACTGATTCGATGACCGCTGTCTAGAACTGTCTCAGCAGCTCCGGTGGCAGGCCGTGCTTTCTCAGAAGCCGCAGGAAGTACATCCTCAACTGGGCCTCCTGAGAGACTGTAATTCCCAGGAACTTGAAGGTCTCGACGGTTGACACAAGGCAGCTGGACAACGTGAGGGACAGCTGTGGCGAAGGATGCCTCCTGAAGTCCACGATCATCTCTACAGTCTTGAGCGTGTTCAGCTCCAGGTTGTGTCGGCCGCACCACAGCTCCAGCCGCTCCGCTTCCTGTCGATATGCAGACTCGTCACCGTCCTTGATGAGGCCGATGACAGTGGTGTCATCTGCAAACTTCAGGAGCTTGACAGTCGGGTTCGCTGAGGTGCAGTCGTTCGTGTAGAGAGAGAAGAGCAGCGGAGAGAGGACACAACCTCGGGGCGCCCCAGTGCTGATGCTGCGTGTGGATGAGGTGGCCTCCCCCAGCCTGACCTGCTGTGTCCTGCCCGTCAGAAAGCTGTAAATCCACTGGCAGATGGCAGGTGAGATGCTGACCTGGAGAAGCTTGGTTGAAAGGAGTTCAGGGATGATGGTGTTGAACGCTGAGCTGAAGTCCATGAACAGGATCCTCGCGTAGGTCCCTGCACTGTCGAGGTGTTCTAAGATGAAGTGCAGTCCCATGTTGACTGCATCATCCGCAGACCTGTTCGCTTGGTAGGCAAACTGCAGGGGGTCCAGCAGGGGACCTGTGACACTCTTGAGGTGGTCCAGCACGAGACGTTCAAAGGACTTCATGACCACAGATGTCAAAGCGACAGGCCTGTAGTCATTCAGACCAGAGATTGCAGGTTTCTTGGGGACTGGAATGATGGTGGAGCGTTTGAAACAGGATGGAACTTCGCACATTTCCAAAGATCTGTTGAAGAGTGAAGACTGGAGCGAGCTGGTCCGCGCAGACTTTGAGGCAGGATGGGGACACATGGTCCGGGCCTGCCACTTTGTTAATCTTCTGTTGTTTGAAGATGCGTCTCACATCCTGTTCATGGATGGTTACCGCAGAAGTCAGAGGTGTGGTTGTGGTCGCGGGTGCGGCCGGGTGGGTGTGTGGTGTGAAAGTGTCCTTTTCAAATCTGCAGTAGAAGGTATTCAAGTCGTTGGCTAGTGTGCTATTGTTCTCAGCTTGGGGGGATCGTCGCTTGTAATCAGTCAGCGATTGGAATGCATGCCAGACTGATTTAGTCGTTTGCGCTAAACTGTTTTCCAACTTTGCTGCATAGATCCTCTTTGCAATGTTAATTTCTTTAGTAAGCTGATTTCTAGCTCGATTATACAGGGCCCTGTCCCCGCTCTGATATGCGTCCTCCTTAGCTTGGCGGAGCTGTTTAAGTTTAGCAGTGAACCACGGCTTGTTGTTGTTGAATGTGTGAAATGATTTTGTTGGTACACAAACCTCTTCACAGAAACTGATATAGGATGTGACAGTGTCCGTATATTCATCCAGGCTGCCAGCTGAATTTTCAAAGACACTCCAGTCTGTGCAGTCTAAACAGCTTTGAAGTTCCATCTTGGCTTCATTGGTCCACTTTTTGACTGTTTTCACTGTAGGCTTGGCACATTTAAGTTCTTGCCTGTACGTCGGTATTAAGTGAATTAAGCAGTGATCAGACGAGCCCAGGGCTGCACGAGGTATGGCACGGTATGCGTTTTTTACCGTAGTGTAGCAGTGGTCTAAAGTATTATTTTCCCTGGTAGGACAGTCGATGTGCTCGTGGTTGAGTTTAGCTTTGTTAAAGTCCCCGAGAATAACGAGGGGTGAGTCCGGGTGTTTTTTTTTCAATTTCGTTGACTTGTTCGGCGAGCGCTAGCAATGCGGCGTTCGTGTTAGCTTGAGGCGTAATATAGACTCCAGCCAGTATGAACGATGCAAACTAACGTGGCGAGTAGAATGGTTTACAGTTTAAGAATAGCGACTATATATATATATATATATATATATATATATATATATATATATATATATATATATATATATATATATATATATATATTCAGCTTAATAAATAAGCATTTAAAAAAATAAATACAAATTAAAATAAAAACAAAAACCATCGATTGTACAATTTTTGTCTTATTAAAATGTAGTTACTTTTTTATTCAATAAAGTAAAAAAGGGGAAAATCAAAGAAAATAAACAGCATTGTAACATTTTTGTATTAAACCAAAATTAAATGAAATACTTCATTTAATGAATACACAAAATTGTGCAAACACTAATTTCGTCTACCAAAATCCTTTTACTACGGTGGCCGACAAGGGGAAATGTGCTGCAAATACAGGAAAAGCACACAAAACAAAAAACACACAAGCACTTAAAAGAACATTCATTCATTTATTTTTCTTCCTGCTTATCAAGGGTAGCGAGCGTGCTGGAGCCTATCCCAGCTGACTCTGGGCGTAAAGTACACCCTCAACTCGCCAGTCAATTGCAGGGCACACATAAACAAACAATAATTCACACTCACACCTACGGGCAATTTAGAGTCTACAATTAACCTACCGCGCATGTTTTGGGGATGTAGGAGGAAACCGGAGTACCCAGAGAAAACCCACCCAGGCACGGGGAGAACATGCAAACTCCACACAGGCGAGACCAGATTTGAATCAGGGTCCTCAGAACTGTGAGGCGGATGTCCTAACCAGTCGTACACGTGCCGCCCATAAAATAACAATAAAATAAAAATGCTGCAAGATCAGAATCCGAATCGTCTTTATTTGCCAAGTTATGTCCAAAAAACACACAAGGAATTTGTCTCCGGTAGTTGGAGCCGCTCTAGTACGACAACAGACAGTCAATTGACAGAGGACACTTTTGAGACATAAAGACATTGACAAAAACAGTGACTGAGCAATAAAGGGTTGCTTGTTATCTGGTAATTCCCGTAACATTTATTTATTTATTTATTTTTTGACAATTGTGCAAAGAGATGCAGAGTCCTCTGGCACTTAGAGCAGTTTGAATGACTAATATAGCAATAATCCGGTGCAATGATCATTGTGCAAAGGGTGCCGAGACTTCAAGGAGTGTATGCAGTTTAAAGTGACTAGTAGTGCGATAATCTGGGACAATGTTGATTGTGCAAATGTTGCAGATACTCCTCAATCGGTGTGCAAATGGACCAGATGCTTCTCTGGCATGAGTGGCCAGTATTGGTCAACAACAGATATGCAAATAGTGCAGCTTGGCGAGACTACTACAGTGAGTGCACGGGTAATATATAATTTCCATCCATCCATTTTCAACACCGTTTATCCTGGTTAGGGTCGCGGGACGCTGGAGCCTATCCCAGCTGACTTCGGGCGAAAGGCAGACTACAACCTGAACTGGTCGCCAGTCAGTCGCAGGGCACATATAGACACGGACAACCATTCGCACTTATATTCACACCGTCACTGAGTGGGAACTGAACCCACCCTGCCTGCACCAAAGTCAGGCGAGTGTAACACTACACCATCAGCGACATAATATATAATTGGCCCGACAGAAATGTGACTACAAACTCAAGACAAAACAATTGGCAGCATGTTGCAATGGAAATGCTGCAATCACAGAAAACAACTGCAAAGGAAAAATGCTGCAAACACACGCACACAAAAAATGCACAAATCCCAAAATAACTGCGAGAGAAATGCTGCACGTTCAAGCTGCACAACGGAAGTCTTCCAGGCCACTAGGGGGCGCGACCTCTAGGACGGACCAGTCCTGTGAGCCTATGTGGTGCCTTTCATAGATACTAGATAATCCAGCGCCCTGTAGCAGCCCAACTAACCGACGTGCCTATGTGGCGGCCATGTTGGGGAGGTCGACGTTCCAATAGAAGGCAATTCATGGACGCTGAAATGAGTCGTAACTTGCTCATTTCTCAACCGATTTTCATGAGGCTTACTGTTTTGTTAACGCCAAAGCGTATGCTATCAATACGTGTCATCTGATAAAAAGCAACAACACCAAACAAATATATGTGAAACGGACTCTCAGTTCTTTTGTCTTAGTTGTATGATGTTCAACCATATGCTTCACAATGTGCCAGCATCCTTGGTCTTTTGGTTTTCTCGCCATCCACACACGTGGACTGCGCTGACAACTTTGACCTCCCTAGTTTAGCGTCACCGTCGGCATGAAGCTCAAAATGGGTGTGTCCTATCTACCTTGATTACCTGTGGTGCCTCTGGTGTCACAGGACTAGTCCGTCCCGAACGTCGAGCCCCTAGTGGCCTGGCGGACTTCCGTTGTGTGGCGTGAACTTGCAGCATTTCTGTCTTGCAGTTGTTTTGGGATTTGTGTGTGTTTTGTTGTGTTTGCAACATTTTCCTTCTGCTGTTGTTTTCTGTGATTGCAGCATTTTTATCTTGCAGCATTTTTCTTTTGCTGTTGTTTTATGTTCTTGTGTGTTTTTCGTCTTGCGTCATTCGTGCTATGCAGCATATGGCCGTTTGTAGCAGACTTGCCCCTGTCGGTCACCGTATTTTGGACTCTATGGTCATTCACAATGTTGTGTGGACGTCCATATTTATGGTTCTTTCTACAAATGGGTTACATGGACAATTGTAAATGTGACCAAACAACAGTGGGTGTTTAAATCCATCCGTGTTTCCCAAATCAGTATTGCCTCATTGTAATCCCGTTCAGCAAAAGACAGGGCCCAAAATGGTGGCTTTGATGACACTAAATTGTAGGGAATCAGTTCCACCAACGGTCCGAACGAAGCAGGTACATTTGGGATGCAATGAGGTGTTGTGCAGTCGCAAAGCAAGTGTAACAGACCTGATTAACAAGGACGTTGCCTGTAGCCGGCACGTACGCAAGCAAAAAGAAGAAATCAAATGTGTAACCGGCTGCGGTGAAACAATGCAGCTGGGTTGCCATGGAGATATTCCTCTTGCATTTCGGCCGTGAATACGTGATATGCCTCACCTCTTACGTAAGTGGAAAAGGCAACCAGCTGATTAAGGACACACACGTGCAGTTGGGGACAAGGATTGGTCTCCAATGCCTTAATAACAGCTCCTGAAGGGGGCATCCTACCCCTAATCGGATGCTGGGATTGTGTCGTTTCCAGGCGTTCCTTCTTCTTCTTCTCCCATGTTGACACTCTCTGCCGGTGCCGCAAATTAACATATTAATTTTTCACCGCATGCTCGTTTGGTAATTACATTTCCTCGGTGGTGCGAGCCTATTGTCTGTGGAAATGTCAGAAAGTAGTTCCAACCCGCACCGCGATTAGGGAGTCGCGTGATTGACGGGACGAATTACCGGCCGTCACGTCTCGGCGTTCAAAAGAAAGACTTTTTAGAGTGAATGTATTGCAACGACAATGGGGGCTTTTGTTGCGTGACACTCACCAGTAACACAGAAATAACGGCAGCGTGCGGGATCATCGGGACCATTTCCCTCTTCAGTTCTCGTGTGAAGAAAATTTCAGCTTCTCAATTGTATGTCATTTTGAATAAAAAAAAAAAAAAGTACTATTCTTGAATGACTGTATTTACATGTTTTTTAATGAAATAAAAAAAAACTATTCATATTAGTTTCATACTCTTGTGGCTTCTAAAAATGTTAATTCAATTTTATTTAATTGCATTTGAATGTTTGTCATTTTTATTTTTAAATTAAAATGTTAATTTATTTTTTTTGTGAATCATTTGTAATATTTCTTTTGAAATATATTACATATTTTTAATGTATCATTTTAATTTGATGTTTTGCATTTACAATTATATAAAAAAAGACATGGTATTGCTCATCTTGGCTTCTAAAAATCTCATGTATTTTGCTTAGTTGAATCTAAGTATTTTTAAATTAATTTTTTTTATTTAAAAAAAAATATATTTTTTTAAATTTGTATTTTTAAATAGGTTGTAGTAACATTTTAAATTAAACAATTTATGTCAGAATAATTTGGGGGTCTTAGATTTGTACTTTCATTGCATTAGACTAAATTACTAGTGTAAAGTACTTTTCACCTAATTACAGTGGGGCAAAAAAGTATTTAGTCAGCCACCAATTGTGCAAGTTCTCCCACTTAAAAAGAAGAGAGAGATGCCTGTAATTTTCATCATAGGTATACCTCACCTATGAGAGACAAAATGAGACAAAAGAAATCCGGAAAATCACATTGTCTGATTTTTAAAGAATGTATTAGCAAATTATGGTGGAAAATAAGTATTTGGTCACCTACAAACAAGCAAGATTTCTGGCTCTCACAGACCTCTAACTTCTTCTTCAAGAGGCTCCTGTGTCTTTCACTCGTTACCTGTATTAATAGCACCTGTTTGAACTCGTTATCAGTATAAAAGACACCTGTCCACAACCTCAAACAGTCCCACTCCAAACTCCATTGTGGCCAAGACTAAAGAGCTGTCAAAGGATACCAGAAAGACAATTGTAGACCTGCACCAGGCGGGGAAGACTGAATCTGCAATAGGTAAGCAGCTTGGTGTGAAGAAATCAACTGTGTGAGCAATTATTAGAAAATGAAAGCCATATAAGACCACTGATGATCTCCCTCGATCTGGGGCTCCATGCAAGATCCCAGCCCATGGGGTCCCAGAACCACACGAGGGGACTTCGTGAATGAGCTGGAAAAATCATGCTCCGGGCAGTTTTTCTGCAAATGGACGAGGACGACTGATCCGTCTAAAGGAAAGAAGGGGGCCATGGATCATGAGATTTTGAGTGAAAACCTCCTTCTATCAGCAAGGGCATCGAAAATGAAACGAGGCTGGATTTTTCAGCATGACAATGATCCCAAACACATCACCCGGGCAACGAAGGAGTGGCTTTGTAAGACGCATTTCAAGGTCTTGGAGTGGCCTAGCCAGTCTCCAGATCTCAACCTCATAGAATATCTTTGGAGGGAGTTGAAAGACCATGTCGCCCAGCGACAGCCCCAAAACATCACTGATTTTTTTTCTGCATGGAGGAATGGGCCAAAATACCAGCAACAGTGTGCGAAAACATTTGACATCTGTCATTGCCAACAAAGGGTATAGAACAAAGTATTGATATTAACCTTTCTTATTGACCAAATACAGTACTTATTTTCCACCATAATTTGCTAATACATTTTTAAAAAATCTGACTGTGATTGTCAAGATTTATTTTATTTTATTTTTTTATTTTTTTTTTTTATTTTATTTTTTTTTCTCCCCCCATTTTGTCTCTCATAGGTGAGGTATACCTATGATGAAAATTCCAGGTCTCGCTCATCTTTTTAAGTGGAAGAACTTGCACAATTGATGGCTGATTAAACACTTTCTTGCAGCACTGTACTTTTTGTTCAACATAAAAACATTGAATTTTATCAATGCCAAGCTAATCTCTGCCTTTATAATGTGTTATTTAATTTTAAACCTCTTTACCACAGCACTCCACTCCGGCAGAGCAAACACGGCAACTGTAAAGCTGATGCAACACGAATATATACAGGCAGTTACGTGACATTCAAAGCAAACACATGGTCACTTGTTGTCAAAGATAAGCTGGAATCTTTTATTGTCTTATGTGGTTAACTTGTTTTTATACTCAGAATGTACTGTATTACTTAACCCTAACATACTTTTCATGTGACTCAAAATACACAAAAAGGACAATATTAAAAAAAAATCATTCTTTGTGTTTGTGTTTTGGACATACTTGGCAAATAAAGATGATTCTGATGTACTGAAGAGTGTTTCTAGACCGCTAAGGAAGACTATTGAGCGCCCCTGGCATCACTACTTTTCTCAAGTAACAAATAAACATTTACACTTACCATTACTACTTTTTTTTTTTATTTTATTTTTTTTTATTTTTATTTTTTTTCTTTCTCTCTCTTGGTCACCTTGTTTTTTATAAAAGCATGCCCTGATTGGTAAGTTCGCTTAATTTTGTTGTACTATAGGCGTATTTCCAACAAGCCTGTTGATAGGGAGCCCCACTAGGGATTGTCCGCTGAATTCAAGCTGCTGGAACGGCATCTGATGGAAAAATAACAACATTGTTTAAATGTGTGGAATAGGGGGTTGTGGAATAGGTATATTTAATAGTTCGGAGATGTTACTTTTAAGGGTCAAAATTTCATCAAAAGTTTTGACTTTTTAAAGACAAAGAGAGAACTCCTCCATCCAACAATGCGGTGTGCCGCCTTACGCCCACGCCTGTTATGTTCAGAGATCAGAGTTCAGAATCATCTTTATTTGCCAAGTATGTCCAAAAAACACAAGGAATTTGTCTCCTGTAGTTGGAGCCCCTCTAGTATGACAACAGACATGTAATTGACAGAAAACACTTTTGAGACCTAAAGACATTGAGAAAAACAATAACTGACCAATAAAGTTAGTTAGTTAGTTATCTGGTAATGCCGGTACATTATTATTATTATTATTATTTTTTGGACAATTGTGCAAAAAGATGCAGAGTCCTCAAGCACTTAGAGCAGTTCGAAAGACTAATATTGCAATAATACGGTGCAATGACCATTGTGTTTTTTTTTTTTTTTTTTTAACTTTTACTCGTTTAACAGTGGCCCCATACTACAAAGGAGATGGGAAGTTAACATTCACAGAGACAATTTTGACAATTCTTACAACATACAAGGCCTTCACAAAAAAACTGAAAATGTGGTTAGTTAACACCTATAGCTGCCAACACTAAAAGACAAGTATGTTATGATGGTTTTTTTTTATGATCAAATGATTTGTGGTTTTATTCTCTCTTAATAGTATAGTAAGTCTTTATGTATCCTGTATTATATTGTCTTGTAGATGTATTTTACTGCTTTTTTACATCATGGCAAGGGGACTACAGATGAAAACTAGCCTTCTGGCTTTTTTTAACCATGTGTATTTCATGTGTTTTATGCAATTGCATTGTTCCCTTTCAAATAAACTGATTTAAAAAAAAAAAAAAAAATAAATAAATTCACCATCACAACAAGATAGCCAATCGAAGCTACGTCTCCCTCTGTACCCTCTCCCTTTCCCTCCCCGCTTGGCAGCGCTTGGATCCGGCCGGCCGAGCAGCTGCCAGCCACTGCTGTCACAGAAACAATCGAGCCGCAAAATCATTGATCCTGACAGTACAATATGCTTGTCCTTAGTATTGTTTTATTATTGGTTGTGTTTTAGTTTTGACCCTGATTTCGTTGTATCTGTACCATACAATGACAGTAAAGGCTT
Organism: Phycodurus eques; assembly: GCF_024500275.1. Classification (NCBI taxonomy): domain Eukaryota; kingdom Metazoa; phylum Chordata; class Actinopteri; order Syngnathiformes; family Syngnathidae; genus Phycodurus; species Phycodurus eques. Next base: position 21,564,280 of record NC_084526.1, read on the forward strand.
TCTATGCTATTTATGTTCAGCACTTTGTTATCGCTGTGATTGTGCTCTATGAATATTGTTGACTTGAGAGTAGAGCGTCTCAAAGCCATGCAAGTTTTCAGGCCACACACACGACCGTACATACGTTGCATGTACATACTATGAAACTGCGAATGGCTCATTAAACCAGATAATGGCTCATTAAATCAGATTAATTCGCTGATACTTGCATAACTGTTGCAATTATAATAATAATATGTCATTCACGGTTACTTTATGTAATTCCAACAGACAGCGAGTATACTTTGAAGAGTTTGATGCTGTCATTGTTATCGTTATGCATTTGTCTGGCAGCGGGAAGTTAGCACGCCACCTCATCCCAAACGCGGAAGTGTTGCGTGCATAGAGTCCATTACATGCCTTGGCTGCCCTGTTACGGCGCCTCTGCATGTGCTACGATTTTTGTGTGCATTGCATATGTGACCTATGTCTACTAAAATAGATTTTAGATTTTTCTAGTGTGTGTTAATTTAAGGAAAATGATAATCATGGAGGGAATATTCAAACTGTGAAACTGTAAATGCACATGCAATAAATGTGTATATTTTTTTATGGGACAGTGGTAAAACGGTATAGAAAAGGGAGCTTGAAACAGTCCTGAGAACTGCCTGCGTGCCAATACATCCTCAGAGGTTGCCGCAGAAACCTGCCCGCCAACTAACACACCAGGACGAACGGACTTGCGTTGACCGGTCAAAGAAAAACATGTTATCATGTTGCTACAGAGTGCCGGAATGACTTGCATTGTGTGGACCGAAGCAGCCGTGACAGCTCCACTGAGGGAAAAATGGATCACTCGTTAACTGTCCGTCAACAAGATAATTCCACACGTAACTAGGACTTGCCGTTGTATTGGAGAAAAAGCCTTTTTGCGTAATTGTCACTTTTGTCAGGCCCCCATCACTGAAGTCATTTTGCCAAATGACAGCTTTCAAATAGAAATTAAAGAGGAAAAAGTATTTCCCTTTTGTTTGCCTTTGACGACCCATCAGCGCACAATCACAGGCGGCGACCATGCACTGGAACTGACAGTTGGGGTTTTCATTATTCATGTTGGGCCAATTGGTTCTTACAATTCAACCAGAGCCATGCTTGATCATGCTGCATGAGAACTAAGTTACACGATTAAACCATTTTGTCTGAGTCCCTCCTGGAAAGTTAGAATGATCAGTTCCAACTTTTAATTAAAAAAATAATAATAATAATAAAAATTCTAGTCAATTTGACCCACAGCACATAACAGCAGAGCACAGCACCAACAAGTTTATTTTAGCACTTTATTGTTAAAGATTGCTCAATTTACATGTCTGATGTCATGGTTTGTACTTGGTTATGCATTTACATTTTCGATACATAGTAGTAAAGCCGAACAAAATATTTTATTTTTTTCTCTCCTTTTTTAAAAATACATATTCCCATATTTCATTCGAGTCATTTTTACCTGCAAAAAAACACAAGGGTTTTTAATGTAATACAAGTATAAAATTAAATTCAGTGGATGTCACTTAAGTACCACATTACCAAAAAGCCAAATAAAAAGCAAAATGTATTCCCAGGCTTGGGGAGTAATGGAAAAGATGTAATGCCATTATGTAATTAGAACATAAAAAAAGGTAACTGTATTCCCTTACAGTTACAGAAAAAACAAAACGTAATCAGATTACATCTACATTTGTCAAAAAATTTTATTATTTTGCAGGATGACAATTTTAATGCAGGGAGCGCCTGCTTGGATGTGCTTCTACCTGAAAGTTACTAATAATAAAAAAAAAACACTAGACAAATGGCCGATACTAAATAGTGAAGCTACACCATCTATTATCATATTTTAGCATGCAGTCTGCCAAGCACATCCAGAGGGGCTTAATCTGCGTCCTCTGGGTCATGAATTAATCTTAAAGATGAGTTGTGTTCTTCCATGGTACTAGTCTTGTAAACTCCAAGGATTCTGGGTACAACTAATAAAGTCCCAGGTTATTGTAATGTACGCCCAAGCTCCAAGTCTCCCTTGCAGTATGTTGACCCCAGAAGCTTCTTATTAATGCCCAGACACATTGTATAATAATAGCCACTTCTGGCTGAGTTTTAAGGCTCTATTCTCATAATACAGTATTGCAACTTTTCTCCTAAATATTGATCCAATGTTTCAAAGTTCAGTGGTCATGTGGTGCAACAAGGCATGTTCAGTTGTTTTTCATTTGTATGTTTTATATTTATGGACTGTTTTTCAGAAAAAAAATATTTACGTTAATTACTACTACAAGCGGCACGGTGGGCGACTGGTTAGAGCGGCAGCCTCACAGTTCTGAGGACCAGGGTTCAATCCCTGGCCCCGCCTGTGTGGAGTTTGCATGTTCTCCCCGTGCCTGCGTGGGTTTTCTCTGGGCGCTCCGGTTTCCTCACACATCCCAAAAACATGCATCCTAGGTTAATTGACAACTCTAAATTGCCCGTAGGTGTGACTGTGAGTGCGAATGGTTGTTGTGTATTGGCTGGCAACCAGTTCAGGGTGGACCCCGCTTCCTGCCCGATGATCGCTGGGATAGGCTCCAGCACGCCTGCGACCCTAGTGAGGAGAAGCGGCTCAGAAAATGGATGGACGGACTACTACAACTGGTTAGTGTAGGTTTCCGACGAAGTATTATTATTTTGACATTTTCCATTAAAAAATGACTTCTCGTAATATTAGGAATGTTCCTAAAAAATATTAAAGTATTTTTCCATCCATCCATTTTCTGAACCGCTTCTCCTCACAAGGGTCGCGGTCAAGTATTTTTTTTCAGGGGGAAAAAAAAAAACTTTTTTAAAATTTGACTCAATTCTCTTAAGATTAGGACTTAATTTTTTCCCCCAAAAAATCTGAGACTACAGGACCAATTGTACAGAAAATCCTCAATTTAGAACTATCCTGAAATATGACATTTCAAGGTCACGAATGGTGAGCATTAAACTGGTCTGTGCAGCAGCGTAAGAAAATGTGGGTCTCTTGGATTTACCACAATGGGAAAAGTCAAGTGTGATCCTGCTCCTGTCCGCAGTTCCCCCGGTCATCATTCGCCTGGCCGAGCCCGAGCAGCGCCATGACACCTGCATTGAGTTCACGGTGCGAGGGTACCCGCACCCAAAGCTGCGCTGGTTCCACAAGAACAAGGAAATCCTGCACAACCAGTACATCCGCACCGAGATGGACTTCTACCAGGACTACCTGGAGGGCTGCCTGACCTTCCAGAACCCCACGCACATCAACAATGGCAACTACACCCTGGAGGCCAGCAACTCACTTGGGACAGTCACCAAGACAGTGTACGGGCACTTCCTTATGGCGCCTGGCATCGATGACGAAGGTGGGTCAAGAGCCTCGCTACGTTGTCACATATGGGCATCTAAATTCTATTGCTCCATCCATTTTCTATACTGCATACTTTGTGTAGGGTGTCTGCTGACTTTGAGTGAGAAGTGGGGAAAAATTATCATCTGTAAATCACAGGAGAGAAACACAGCAATTGAACACTCACGCCTACGAATCAACGAACCGGTCTTTGTTGTTTCCAAAACATAGGGTTATTACCGTACTACTGTATGTATGTTAGGTTAATTAAAGACTGGAAATTAATATAAAGTTTTGAAAACAGCGAAGACACTTCTGTCAGCAGTGAACCTGACATATGTTTTCGTAAATATCAAAGACAGATACGTTAAAGACAAGAAATTGTCTTTGATGTTCAAGAAAAGGCTTATTTTCAGTGAAGGAAAAACATGTATGAGAGTTTAACTGAAAACGGCATTATATCGTCTTCAGTGAACCTAATGTGCATTTTTTGGAAATAAAAGCCACTTTCATCTTCATTTGATTTTGTAAACTTGCAGGATAAGAAATTGTTTTGGATATTTCATGCCTGGATCAAACTACAAGATTTTAGCCCCAATATGGGCCCAATTGGCTATCATTGTTGACTTTCCAGATCGGACCTGACATACAGTGGGTTCGGAATGTTTTTTAGACCCCCTTAAATTTTTCACTCTTTGTTATATTGCCTCCATTTGCTAAAATCATTTAAGTCCCTTTTTTCCCTCAATGTTCACACAGCACCCCATATTTACAGAAAAAAAACAGAATTGTTGAAATCTTTGCAGATTTATTAAAAAAGAAAAACTGAAATATCACACAGCCGTAAGTATTCAGACCCTTTGCTCAGTATTTAGTAGAAGCACCCTTTTGATCTAATACAGCCATGAGACTTTTGGGAATGATGCAACAAGCTTTTCACATCTGGATTTGGGGATCCTCTGCCATTCTTCCTTGCAGATCCTCTCCAGTTCTGTCAGGTTGGATGGTGAACATTGGTGGACAGCCATTTTCAGGTCTCTCCAGAGATGCTCAATTGGGTTTAAGTCAGGGCTCTGGCTGGGCCATTCAAAAACAGTCACAGAGTTGTTCTGAAGCCACTCCTTTGGTATTTTAGCTGTGTGCTTAGGGTCATTGTCTTGTTCGAAGGTGAACCTTTGGCTAAGTCTGAGGTCCTGATCACTCTGGAGAAGGTTTTTGTCCAGTATATCCCTGTATTTGGCCGCATTCATCTTTCCTTTGATTGCAACCAGCCGTCCTGTCCCTGCAGCTGAAAAGCACCCCCACAGCATGATGCTGCCACCACCATGCTTCACTGTTGGGACTGTATTGGACAGGTGATGAGTAGTGCCTGGTTCTCTCCACATATACCGCTTAGAATTAAGGCCAAAACGTTTTATCTTGGGCTCATCAGACCAGATAATCTTATTTCTCACCATCCTGGAGTCCTTCAGGTGTATTTTATTTATCTATTTTTCGCAAACTCCATGTGTCTTGCACTGAGGCGAGGCGTCCGTCGGGCCACTCTGCCATAAAGCCCCGACTGGTGGATGGCTGCAGTGATTGTTGAGTTTCTAGAACTTTCCCCCATCTACCGACTGCAACTCTGGAGTTCAGCCACAGTGATCTTTGGGTTCTTCATTACCTCTCTCACCAAGGCTCTTCTCTCCCGATTGCTCAGTTTGGCCGGGCGGCCAGCTCTAGCAAGGGTTCTGGTCGTCCCAAACGTCTTCCATTTAAGGAATATGGAGGCCACTGTGCTCTTAGGAACCTTAAGTGCAGCAGAAATGTTTTTGTAACCTTGGCCAGATCTGTGCCTTGCCACAATTCTGTCACTGAGCTCTTCAGGCAGTTCCTTTGACCTCATGATTCTCCTTTGCTCTGACATGGACTGTGCGCTGTAAGGTCTTATATAGACAGGTGTGTGGCTTTCCTAATCAAGTCCTATCAGTATAATCAAACAAAACTGGACTTCAATGAAGGTATAGAACCATCTCAAAGATGATCAGAAGAAATGGACAGTACCCAAGTTAAATATTTGACTGTCACAACAAAGGGTGTGAATACTTATGGCTGTGTGATATTTCAGTTTTTCTTTTTTATTAAAGCTGCAAAAATCTCAACAGTTCTGTTTTATTTCTGTCCAATATGGGGTGCTGTGTGTACATTAATGAGGAAAAAAATTTACTTGAATGATTTTAGCAAATGGCTGCAATATAACAGTGAAAAATTTAAGGGGGTCTGAAAACTTTCCGTACCCACTGTATTTTGCCGGGAAGGACAAAACTCTTTGCTGTGTGACATAATCCATGATGACCGTTTTTGCCCTACGATTGCCCGCCAAAATGAAAAATCTAGTTTGTTTGATCTTTTGGATATTTTCCATGTAGTCTGACATATCAGCGAGAACCCTCCAACATTGCACCTTCACATCGACCAATAGGATTCTGTCTGGCAATGGCCCCTTACCTCCCTTGGTCACCGTTGTCAACATTTATTCGTGCACTAACCAGTGTTTACCGAAGCTTAAGAGCATGAATCGACAGATCACCAGCGTAATGTTTACGTACAGTGTTTACAAATAATTATGTGATCCCTCACTGATTTTGTTAGTTTACCTACTGACAAAGACATGAACGGATTATAATTTTAATGGTAGGTGTCATTTTAGCAGGGAGAGACAGAATATCAATAGGAAAATCTAGAAAATCACATAAAACAAAAGATTCCAATTATTTTGAAATTCATTGAGAGAAATAAGTATTTGAAACCCAATAAAAACATTACTTCATACTTATTGTAGAACCCCTTGTTGGCCAGTACAGAGGTCAGACGTTTCCTGTAGTTGTGTTGGATTTATCTTACCAAACATTATAATGAATAAACACAAATGGAATGAAGACGTTGGTCATTTTACTCATGAGGAGGGCGCATGGGAGATTGTTCAGGTTACAGCCTCTCAACACGCTCTAAACAATCTCTTCCGTCGCTCCTGCATTTATTTGAAAATAGGGAGGTTTCTAAGTTTACAAGACATAACGTACTAAGCTACAAGACACAACACACTAAGGGTAGGGTTTCAAGGTGAAAACATGGCACCTGCCACGTCCCGGCCACGTCCTTCTCTCAGATGATTCCTGCTGAGTCATCTTGAAGGCGAGACATCTTTCTTTCTAAACATTGTCCATAATACTAATGCAAGCTAAGCAAATAAATGATAACTTCTACAATATATCTAACAAGTTGATCACCAAGTTTGCACACAGTTCGGGAGGAATTTTGGACCTCTCCTCTTTGCAGATCCTCTCCAAATCCCTAAGATTTCGAGGCTGTGCCTTGGCAACTCGAACCTTCAGCTCCCGCTGCAGATTTTCTATGGAATTTAGGTCTAGAGACTGGCTAGGCCCCTCCATGACCTTAATGTGCTTCTTCTTTAGCAACTCCTTCATTTCCTTGGCTGTGTGCTTTGCATCATCGTCGTGCTGGAAGCCCCATACACGACCCATTTTAAGTTTTCTGGCTGAGAGAAGGAGGTTGTCACCCAGGATTTCACAGTACAAGGGTGCATCCATATTTCCCTCGATGCGGTGAAGTTGACCTGTCCCCTTTGCAGAGAAACACCCCCAACGCATAATGCTTCCACCTCCATGGTTGACGGTGGGGATGGTGTTCTTCGGGTTATAGTCTGAATTTGGACGGGCCTGTACATGTGCGTTCTTGAGCAGGGGGACCTTACAGGCGCTCCAGGATTTTAATCCATTACAGCGTAGTGTGTTGGCAATGATTTTCTTGGTGACTGTGGTCCCAGCTGCCTTGAGATCATTAATTGTAGTTCTGGGCTGATGCCTAACCTTTTATCATGATCATTGATACCCCACGAGGTGAAATATCACAAGGAGCCCCAGATCAAGGCAGACTGACAGTCCTTTTACAATTCTACAATTTTGTCCCTCATGTCTTTAGAAAGTTCTTTGGTCCTTCCCATGATGGATAGGTTGGTGTCTGATTGATTGATTCTGTGGACATGTGTCTTTATACAGGTAACAAGTTGAGATAGTTGTCTTTCATACAGCTAACGAGTTTAGATTATGAGTACTTTCTTAAAGTGAAAGGACTAGACTGTGGGAGCTCAAATTCTTTATTGTTGGTAGGGGATCAAATACTTATTTCATGCAATGAAATGCAAACGCATTTGTATCTTTTTAAATGTGATTTTCTGTATTTTATTTTAGATATTCTGTCTCGCACTATTAACAAAAACCCACCATTAAAATTATAGACCGCTCATGTCTTTGTCAGTGGGGGAACTTAAAAAATCAGTGAGGGATCCAATAATTATTTCCTCTTCTGTGCAAATGTTAGTGCTAGCACAGGCTAGCTAGCTAGCTACATAATAGCAACATAATGTTATGTTGCCTCCTTGCTAGCAGAGTCATAAGTATGTAAGCTCTCATTGTCCAATGGACAGCCCCAAAAAATACTCTCCAGCGCACCCATGGATGACACCACCCGCCTTTTCTATTTTTTTCCAACACAAACCATTGCCGCAATCAAAACTAGTGCCTCTTCCTCTATTGCTGTTGTTGGCACTATGGTAACGGTCATATCTAGTAGCATGTAATTACACGTGTTCCAGTTCCGCCTCCCCTGAGAGCTTGATTTGAAAAGATTAGGCCAATGGCCATAAAAGATGGGATAGGTAATATTGTAATATATATTTTTTAGTCTTCTCAGTGTTTTGACCGAGACATGGCAGGATTTTATGGCAGAACTCTGACACAGTGCCATCGTGAGAGACCAAATTTGTCTTGTCGGCATAAGAAAATATGTATTTTCAGTGAAAACTTGGAATTTAACATGAAAGAAAATGTTGTCTTCAGTGAACCTAACTTTAATGTTTTCTAGACATCGGAGACAATTAACCGGTGAACGTCATGTGATTTTATAAACATCAAAGACAGTTTAGTTTTGAATGAACCTAATGTGTATTTTTGAAAACATCGTAGACCGGGTCATTGCAGACAAAAACTTGTCTTTGATATGTACAAAAACACATACCTGAGGGACCTTCTTTCATGAAACTAACATACATTTTCTAAATCTCCAAGACCATTTGGTCTTCAGTGTACAAGTACACACCAATTGTATATTTTTGCAGGGTTGTTCAGTTCTGTCGCATTTGGTTGTATCGCTCGGTGTGCGGTAGACCTAAGGTTAATTGAAGACATGGGATTAATGTCTTAGCATGCTTTGTAAACACCTATGACATTTTAAATGAAGACAAAATAATTGTCTTTGAGGCTCACAAAAACTTGTCCATTGGGTTATTTGAAGACTAAATAACGTTCATGTTTACAAAAATGCGTAGTTAGGTTCAGTGATGATGTTTGCAAAGGTGAATAAATGACTTAAAAGCACTGTGCCTTTTGTAAACATTTACGACAATCTCGTCTTGAACGGATCCAAAGTACGTTTTTTTAAACATCACAGACATTGGAAATGTTTCAATAAACCTAACATACACGTTTTATTAAACATGGCAGTTTGAATAGAACATTTCTTACAACTCCACAAGTAGAAAGGTCCCCTCGGCCTAGTATGGAACTCTGATATGCCCCCCACAACCATCACAATTTGAAATCCAAATGACTCATAGAGAGAGTTGCCGGTAGCACTTTAGAATCCCATATTGTTTTTATTAAAAGTGTACTCTCACAAGGTTGTTGGTTGAGGAGTACCTCCCCACTGGCTGCTGAGCTTCCGCAGGGTTCACGCACAGTTCACTTTAGTTAGATTGGTCTGGAGAAGGAGGGTATGCGAACACACTCAAAGGCGGGCAAATTCCTCCCCATGGTCAATATTCCAAGGTTAATATCCTCTTGTCCGTTTATCGCACACAGTGTGACTCTTTGTTTTCTCCTTTGCAGACGTGGTGGAGTTGGGTAAGTAGGTGGATTTTCAAATTTTAACGTGCTTACATTTTTTGTTGCAGTAGCGCTTTTGGTTTATTTGTTAGTGTGACTTTGGTGTAAACACACACACAGAAACACACATATAGTTACCATGGAGAAATTTGGTCACTTTGGGTTGTTCTGAACGGTCATAGAAGCAATGTTGTTTGCCTATGTGGTGTTGTTTGTGTGGATTCAAGGATTTAGTGTTTAGTGTGTTTATAGTTTTTGATGCTTCACTCAATGCTGTTGTTTGTTTGTTGACCTGTTTTGGGGATAAGGAACCAATTTGGGTGACTAAAATCGGTTTTCAAAATGGCAAAATGTGAAATTTGATCTAGTATTTGTGATTTTAAATATTCATTCATTCATTAATTTTCTGTACCGCTTATCCTCACTAGGGTCGTGGGCATGCTGGAGCCTATCCCAGCTGACTGGTACACCCTGAACTGGTCGCCAGCCAATCTCAGGGCATATAGAAACAAACAACCATTCACACTCACATTCACACCTACGGACAAATTAGAGTCCTCAATTAACCTACCATGCATGTTTTTGGGATGTGGGAGGAAACCGGAGTGAGGGCGGATTTGAAACCGGGTCCTCAGAACTGTGAGGTGTATGTGCTAACCAGTCTCCCAACGTGCTGCCCTAATAATATACCAAAATAAAAAATTACATAAAAATCCCCAAATACACCTATGACATCACATGCTTTTGAAAACATTAAAGACAATTTAGTGTTCAATCCGCAATAAATCATCTTGTTGCTAAATTGTCTTGTTGATGTGACTTTGACTTGCACCTTTGGTTCATTGAAGGCTTAATTGTTGTATCCTGATCTTGATGCAAGCATAAGACTTGCTGCACGTTTGCCAATTTGCAAATCCGTCTGCCCCAAAATGGACGTACCGACGCAACGCGGGTCTATCCTTTGACATTTGCCCGGCACATGACAATTTCGTGACTGAAAGTTAATCTACACCTGCTCAGACCACGTCTAACTTTTGGCACAGCTAGTCAAACGTGATTTTTGTGAATTTGATCGAGGTGCAGGCAGACATACACAAACTCCATGGATGTTTGTGGTGGATCAGACCTATTTTATCCATAAATATCTGAACATTGTGCATTGAACCCTCTGTGCAGTGATAACGCCCACACCAGTGCAGATGTCCCACTTTTAAATGCGCTGGGCTACACCGGTTCCCAAAATTACTAACACTGGACCGGCTCTAAACTGCCTCCTCGCAGTGTGACGCCAAGCGCAGAGCTGGATTTACGCCAGTAACGAAATTAGATCCCTTAGAATTGAACATCAAAGACAATTGCGTCTTTGGTAAACATAGCAAAATTTTAAACATCAGATTGATGACAATTTAATCTTCAGTAAACCTAACACGTGCATGTTTAGACTTGTAGATATTGTTTACAAAAACATGTATGTCCAGTTAATTGAAGATTCACCATCAAAGAAAATGTTATCTTGAAGTCACATGAAATACACGTTTTCGTATGTATCAAAGACACGTCTTTGATGTTTACAAAAACTTGTAAATTAGGTTTATTGAAGAATCAAGTGAACACAATGTACAGTACATGCTTCTGATTGGAGCTCATTTGGGCCAATTCCTTAGTAGGAGTTTGTCAATTCCGGCCACGGGTCCTCACAGGTCATGATAGACACGTCCACTCAATTTCATGTCGCTCGATCAAACTGTTGCTGGGGGGCAGATTTTTTTTACAGGGGATGTTGGTACCCAAATATATACATTTTTACTTGAATACACAGACTTTTTGGGGCATGTTGAAAAATCCATTTAATCTTTGTGATAATAATAATACTAAGAATAATAAACACAGACACGTCTTTATAAATGTGGCGTGCGTGGTGCGTGTCGCTGCCTGCTGTGTCTGCTGTCAACTTAAACAAAGTGAGCTGCTCTGATCCCTCACCTTCATGGCGGTGCTCCTCCATCTCCATACCAGGCCATTTTTCCTCATCAGATGCACATTATTAAGCCGAATTAAAGCCTGTGGCAGATGAGGCGTTTAGGTAATGACCCTTCTTCAGTTACCTTCAGTTCGACAACGACCCATGAAAACATGTTTGATTGCATATTCATGAATAGAATAGTTAGATTTTCGTTTAAGTTACCGGTACTCAGTCTATCCAATAAGTGTCATTCATGTTTTTTCATAAAATTTATTCCCCTGTAAAAAATAATCTTTATTTTCCTGAAATTACGTTTTCACCCTTAAAGTAGTTTTTTTCCACAGAAAATTATATTTTTCCCCCATAATATTACAAGTTAATTCTTGTGATATTACCTTTTTTTTCCTCATAAATCTACAACTTTTTGTCATTTTATAATTTTATTCTCCGAAATCAAAATGTTCTCTTAATAAAGCTTTTTCGTAGCGTAGCGTATATTGGTTGAATACAAATTTAATTAATTTAGCAGAAAAGAATAAGCCGGAAGCGATGCCTGCGTTACTTCTAGCTTAGTGTAATTTTAAGTTTAATCGTTAAAATGAAACTAATCTGTCTCGTAAAGGGGGTCCACATCACCTTTTATATGTATAAAATTCAGGGAAAATAACGAGAAACCTTTTTTTTTATTTATTTATTTATTTATTTTTTAAATCAGTCTCGTAATCGGAATGTTACTACACTTTTTGAAATTTTGACTTCTAGATGACAGAGGCTTACTTAAACACAGAACACACACAAAATACAACCAAGAGGAGAATATTATAAAATATTTAATGACATCTACAACGGATTCTACAACGGAATATGACCGTCTTTCTCCCCGCCTTAGCTCCGGTGTCTGCTAGCACATTTGGGAAAACTCACGTTTGGCTGGGAGCATATCTGGGTAGCTCAGCAGCCACTGTTCCGGAGGCTTAGCAGCGGGGGTCCACGGAGGCTAGGGAGCCGGATCTCCATCCCCAAGGCCCGCAGTTACCGATCAGTGTGGCCGAACAAAGAAAGGGCAAGGGGGGAGGGGTGACCGAGGCCAGCCCGTGGCTGGCGAGATGCCAGCAAGACAATAGTTAAGAAGCCAGAGGAGAGAAAAAATACATGAGAGCGAGAGAAGGTGGGAGTCAGGGGTTAAGTAAACTGGGGGCATGTCGAAGACGGATGGAGAAACCTGGAAAAGACCACACCCATCAGGTTGGATCAAGTTTATAATTTTGGCCCATAACATGGGTTTAAAAATCATATAATATAAAATAAAATCAACTTTGTACTCTCTTTACTCAGAGGTCAAGCATACCGGACTGACTGGTTATACTTTCATCTTGGCAAATCAACTGCTTATGATTCAAATCACATTTCATGCTGCTTGGAGTCAATTCAAGACAAACAGTTCTCAAAATCTCGCAGCTGCATTTGTAAAGTTGACACACTGACACAGACATCACGGCATACATTTGGAATGATTATAATAATAATAATAATAATAACCCCACTGTTAAAGTATGACTTTTTTTTTTCATATTAGAACATTATTGTCATTATTCATTTTTTTCCTCAAAAATGTTTTCCCCCCTTGTAAGAGTAAACCTTTTATTCTCAGGAAATTATTATTTTCTCTGTGAATCTACTTTTTTTTCCCCTCGTGTCACAATTTTATTTCCCTGAAATTCTTTATTTTTCTCATAAAATAATGTTGTTTTTTTTTCATATTGGAAACATTCTGGCGGCACGGTGGCCGACTGGTTAGAGCGTCTGCCTCACAGTTCTGAGGTGGTTCAAGCGGGGTTCAATCCCCGGTCGCGCCTGTGTGGAGTTTGCATGTTCTCCCCGTGCCTGTGTGGGTTTTCTCCGGGCACTCCTGTTTCCTCCCACATCCCAAAACCATGCATGGTAGTTAATTGACAACTCTAAATTGCCCATAGGTGTGAATGTGAATGTGAATACTAATGGTTGTTTGTTTGTATGTGCCCTGCGATTGGCTGGCAACCAGTTCAGGGTGTACCCCGCCTCCTGCCTGATGATAGCTGGGATAGGCTACAGCACGCCCGCGACCCTAGTGAGGAGAAGCGGCTCAGAAAATGGATGGATGGAAACATTCTAGTCAAGGTGTGCAAGGACAGGGCAGAAATGACAGGTTGAAGAAGAAGATGAGGAAGATGGTAATGCAGTGTATTCCAACCACTGGCAGCCAGTGCAGCGTGTGACCATTCAATTAAGCCCAAATGAGCGTGATGTGCTGCCTGTGGGCCCTCGAGTTGTCCCCCCGTAGCGCTTCACTTCATTCCACCTGTGTCACGGCGTCACACACTGCTGCTCTTTGAGCTCATCCTGCTGCTTTGGGACGACACCACTGGGGTGCATTTGTTCATCATAACTGGCAAAGTGCACAATAGAAAGAAACAAGTAGAAATGAGCCACATGTCAAAAGAGAGTTATTGGTGTCATACACATACACTAATCAATTCTATGGCTCCTCATGACAGTTGTCTATGGGATTAACGACACCAACTAAAATAAGAAATACTACCGATGCTACTATCACTATTTGTCTGTTTCCATCACTATGACAACTACGACTACTAAAACTACAGTTACTAGTAGAACTAGTACAACAACTTTGACATTCTATTTAGACAACTACATGTTACTAGTAAGACAATCAGTGTGCACTCGTTGACATCTGTGCACTACGAGTACTACAAGTGACATACAAAATGACAAGTTAACTTTTAGCACTTTGGTTATAATGTGAGTAGCACACAGATGTCAACGTGTGCACAGTTTTGCTTCACTTGTAACATGTACTTGTCCGACCTGTATGCCAAAGTTGTCCTACCATTGCCAGTGTGCAGAAATATTACACGGTATCGGAAAAAACATTACTAATAAGACACAGTCGTTCTACTAGTGTGTTGAATTGTCTTACTAGTGAGGACAATAGTATTGCTAGGACCACCACTATTACTGACCATTAATACTATTACCACTACTTTAATACTGCTACCACTGCTACTAACACTATTACTGTGACTACTATTACAAATACATTCATTTTGCACGCCGAACTTGTTAGGAGAGAGATAATGGGAGGATGGAAAAGAAATGAAGGAAGCATGTTAGTGACCCGTGCAGACATAATAAAAACCATGTAGTGTCCATTAGTTGTTGTACAACTGTAAATCAAAGATTTTTAAAAAGATCATATTTTGCAGCGCTTCTTTCTGCTTGTACCTGTTTTTTTGTTTTGTTTTTTTTTGTGCTGTGTTTTTTCTGTAGCTCCCTGCATGCTGCCATCTAATCTCACTGCAAACTCCATTCTCACTACTTCTTCTTGTTTGTATTTTGCAGTCCCCTCTGCGCCAACAGACTCGGATTCAGGCCGCCCGGACGAGGACACATTTGGGGTGAGTTTTGTTTTTCAGTTAAGACTGGCACGCCTTTTGATAGAGTCACGTGCTAAAATAAAATAAATTATTCGTCAAAGTAGTTTTAATACTGCATACTTTTTACTTTTACACAAGTATTTATATTAAGAAGAAATGGTACTTTTACTCAGTTACAATGATCTAAATGCTGCTCTGTACTTTTATTGATCAATTATTGCTTATTTATCAACTACTTCATGCGCGACCTATCTGTTCGGACTACGACTTCGACTTCAATTTAAGCGCTAGTGACGTTTAAGTCTAGTTCACCAATCAAACGGCAAAAGAAAGTCACATGACCTCACACGATTGCAGTTGCAACACTTCACTATTACGATTACCTTCTTTTGTTAGTTGCACTTAGTTAATTTGACTGTGGAACGTCACGCGTCACTGGGGCAACCGAGGCCATGTAGCTAGCAAGAGTGGCGGTCAGAGAGATGCAAAATACATGTTACATACTTTTTTTTCAATTGAATTTAAATATAATTAGATTTTCCTCTTCTTTTTCTATTTGCATAAATGTCCAAATGACATGGCAAAAATTTTATTAAATAAATATAGCGATAGAATACAAAACCATACAAAGTCACTTATTATAAAAATATAATTTAATAACTAAATAAATAAGTAGATGGAATACAAAAATAAATACATTTGAAAATAATTTAGTCCAAAAGCTATTGATTACATCAAAAAAGAAAAAATAAAAGCTTTCACAACATGTATGATTCGATAAATGAAAATTAAATGAATGACGGAATAAATTAAAACAAATAATATAAATAAATAGATATCATGCAAACGTAATTAAAAAATATAGGAATAAAAACAGATTACCAAGTTAAAAAATTTTTTAAAATAAAAGTTATTGAATAGAATTAAAAAAAAGTTGCAACAATTACAGAAAAGAATAAAGGAATAACATTTCAAAAAATAATTGCAGTACATACAGTAAAAAAAAAGAATATACATTTTTAAAGTATTAAAAATGACTAGAGAAATACATTATTAAAATAAATAATTACTATAGAAAAATGAGTAATTCCAGAAATAAGCATTAAAAATGTATGATTGAAAAAACAACAACTACTGAATGAATAAATGAGTCGGCGGCACGGTGCCCGACTGGTTAGCACATCTGGCTCACAGTTCTGAGGACTGGGATTTGAAGGAACCTGTGTTTTAAAATCCCCTAACTTCCGTGGTTCCAAGCGTGTTCGTTTTCGTGAAAGAACGTCGTTCACAACAATGTATAAAAAGCAACCAATTTATTCCTGACAGAGGAGTCTATACATTTTGCAGAGCTCTGGGTTCGTAACTACCCTAACTTATTCTTAGCAGATACAGTAGTAGAACAAAACTATCTGACTCTCCCCCAGACTTATACAATGTTTCAAACAGGCCGGTGTGGAATCGCTGTCGTCTGATTGGTCCGTAATCTGACGTCATCGTTGTTCGGCCAAATGATGACTATTTGATCTGGGTCCAGACGTCGCCTGCCGATGTCTCCTGCATTCAATGTTTATAGTGGCTCCCCGCAGTTCCTTTCTTCTTTGCCATCTGTCTCCAAATATCCCCTGATGGGGCCACATACCCCCCGCTGGGGGCCTTCCTGCAATATACTCCAATACACATTCTCTTCCAAACTAGTTAGAATTACATATTAGAATATAAAGTATTCTATATTCCCTTCAGATTCAAATCCCGGCCCCGCCTGTTTGCATGTTCTCCCCGTGCCTGCGTGGGTTTTCTCCAGCCAGGTACTTCGGTTTCCTCCCACATCCCAAAAACATGGTAGGTTAATTGAAGACTCTAAATTGCCCGTAGGTGTGAATGTGAGTGCGAGTAGTTGTTTGTTTATATGTGCCCTGCGACTGACAGGCGACCAGTTCAGGGTGTACCTCTCACCCGAAGATAGCTGGGATAGACTCCAGCATGTCTGCGACCCCAGTGAGGAGAAGCGGTACATAAAATGGATGGATGGATAAATGAGTATAGTTATCACAAATAAATGTGTATCACAAATAAATATGTGATAAATAGGATAACTGTTTTACTGAATAATACATCAATGAATACAGTGCAAAAGTGGAAATTATGAAGAAATTTTTTTGTTGAAATATTTGTTTCTAAATTATTATGAAGTTAAAAAATGTATTTAAAAAAAAAAATTATTTTCTTTCTGTTTAGCTGCTATCTGACCATTTTGAACATTAACCCAATATACAGAACTGTACTATAATGACAAAAATGTAACATGAATGTATCTGTCTCCCTTTGGTGCAGGTCTCTATCGCGGTAGGCCTGGCGGGATTCGCCTGTGTCCTCCTCCTCGTCCTTTTCGTGCTTATCAACAAATACGGCCGACGCTCCAAGTTCGGCATGAAAGGTTAGTCATGCATTCGTTATTAGGGTGTTTTGAGGGGTCAGTCCTGTCTCATGCAAATGACCCCCCCCCCCCCCCCCCCCACACACACACACACACACACACCCACATGACCACTGCTGTGGGGTGTTCCGACGTGAAAATCCTTACTATGATGACGAAGCTACTTTTGGTTGGTTTGGTTTTCCTTGGTGGAGGCAGCACTTCAACACCAAGCTGCCCACTTAGACTGATCTGTGCATGTGGCGCATGCAGTGACCAAACACAAATAGCCCATGCCTGATGTCGACAACTTCAGTGGACATTCGAGTAACATTCAAGCAAGCGGTCCTATACAATCTGTGCATCAAACAACACTGCAGGTTAGTTTGCCACTTGGCTTTGTCAGAATCGGAATCATCTTGATTGGCCAAATATGTCATAAACACACAAGGAATTTGTCTCTGGTAGTTGGAGCCATTATAGTACTCCAGCAAACATGCCACTATCACATATAATATACATTTAGGACAAACACATACAGTAAATACATAGTCATTAACAATGTAAGGTGACCATTAGTGCGGTAAGACTGATACGGCCATTGTGCAAATGATGCAGAGAGAGTCATGATACTGTTTCTACCTAAAACCTGATGACTCTTCTCCTGAGCTAGTTAGCATTTAATTGGCTACAGCAGCTGGTTAGTTAACTAGTCTGTGATGTATGCCTATCAGCAGTGTATGACTCGGCCTCTTAAAGGGCTGGGTAGCTAGCTTGTAAGATATGATTACTAAGATTACTAAATGATTATTTATATATATTATATATATGATTATTAATGATTACTAAAATTAGCAGTTTCCATTGCCATCTGTGTTTTTAAGGGCTAGTTAGCTAGCTGGCAAACTAGCATAGAAAGTTATGCTACCCTCAAAGCTAACCATTCTGATGATCCTGTACCACCATCAGTGTAAAAATAGGCAACTACTTCAAAAGGGCTAGCTCGCTAGCATGTGGCTAAGCCAACTAACATGCCAGTCTTCCCACCATTAATATTTAAAGGAGCCGTTTAGCTCACTAGTCTGGAAGTCTTGGTCGCTATCAGTATAAATGGCAATTTAGCCACGTCAAATAGCAGCATCTGTGTTAAGGCGGCACGGTGGACGACTGGTTAGAGCATCTGCCTCACAGTTCTGAGGACCGGGGTTCAATCCCCAGCCCCGCCTGTGTGGAGTTTGCATGTTCTCCCTGTGCCTGCGTGGGTTTTCTCCGGGCACTCCGGTTTCCTCCCACATCCCAAAAACATGCATGTTAGGTTAATTGACAACTCTAAAATTGCCCGTAGGTGTGAATGTGAGTGCGAATGGTTGTTTGTTTGTATCTGCCCTGCGATTGGCTGGCAACCAGTTCAGGGTGTACCCCTCCTCCTGCCTGATGATAGGCTCCAGCACGCCCGCGACCCGAGTGAGGAGAAGTGGCTCAGAAAATTGATGGATGGATGGATGTGTTATTAAGAGCTAGCTGGTAAACTAACATTGAAAGCTATCCTACAATCAAAGTGAAATCTGGAGCTCTTCCATCACAATCAGTGTATGAATCAGTGTTAACGATCTCAAAAGTCCTCGATTGCTAGTTACATTAGCATTCAGCAAGCTGACTAAGAAAAGGGCAACATAGCTACTTCAAATACCAGCTTCTGTGGTCATCTGGTGCTAAGAAAGCAAGCATCAAAGGCCCTGCTGCCATCAATGTTTGAAGGAATGATCTAGTTAGAAATTATCAGTGCCGCATTATTAGGATTCCCACATAGTTCCCAGGGAGGACATGCCCTGCTCCAATATTACTGGCTCCAAGACATGTGCCGCTGCACTATGATTGGCTGTTGTATCCCTGTAGAACGAGCCCTACTGCTTCCAGACAGGAAAATAAATATGTGACTTAAGTGTGGTGGCGTTAATGTTTTCCACTAACTATGGCATGAGCTGGCTAGCACAGCCTGCTTCCATCTGATTGAGGAGTCTGCACACTGATTGAGGAGTATCTGTAACATTTGCACAACCAACATCGTCCCAGATTATCGCACTTCTCGTCAATTTAAACCGCATACACTCCTTGAAGTCTCAGCGCCCTTTGCACAATGGTCATTGCACCGGAGTATTGCAATATTAGTCATTCGCACCGCTCTTAGTGCTAGAGGACTCTGCATCGTTTTGCACAATTGTTTTTTGTCAATGTCTTTATGTCTCCAAAGTGTTCTGTAAATTGACTGTCTGTTGTACTAGAGCAGGGGTGCCCAAACTTTTTGGCTCAGGGGCCACATTGCCGTAAAAAAATTGTCATGCGGGCCAGCATTAATTTTACATGCTACCGACGAGGGGAATGCTTTTTTGTATTTTTATTTTACTGTTTTACTATGCTGTCTGCTGCTAGGTAGATCTTATAACTGCCTGACCTGGATAAATGAAGGTTAAAATAAAAATTAATGAAATGCAAAATAAAGTATTTTTATGAAATTTGACCCAAACTCAAACTTTATTCATCAGAATCAACAAACAACATGTTTGCATTAATGTGAAGGGTGATACTGAGATCTCGACTGCAGTAAATGGGGCAGGTCTGGCTCAAAAGCGGTGGTTTCAATGCGCAAGATGTCACGCAGGTGGGACTCACTTCGTCTTGTCCTCACGCGGTTCTTATTCATGTTCATGACTGAGAATGTCTTCTCACACAAGTATGTCGAGCCAAACTAGCTCAACATTTTCTTAGCAAATGTACGAATCTCTTGGAAGCTGTCTTTATCCAGCTGCTGGTAAAAGTTGACAAGAGGGAGTTGTTGGTACCGGCTGCGACACTCTGTGTCACACTGCAGCTCAATGAGCTCCAGCTGCAGGTGGGCTGGAACGTCACTGAGATCCACGGAAACGGTTTGACACATAGAACTTTTTGGTGAATAATACAATGGAGTTTTGTAGCTTTACCTCCTTCTTCGCTTACTTTGTTACACACTAGGGTTGATAATCCACTGTTCTCGCCAACCATGGCAGGTGCGCCATCCGTAATAATCCCCGTGATTTTATTCCACTTTAATTTTATGTCATGTACGGCGGAACAAACAGAAGCAAATAAATCTTTCTCTCTTGTTTGGTCCTTAAGGCTCTGGAGGTCAAGTAGCTCTTCACACATGTTCATTTCACTGTCCACTCCGCTGTCGGATGCATCCGTGCTTTCGTCACAGGCTCACGAAAAAAATTCAAACTCCGCTCCTTTTGCATCCAACTGTCTCTTAATATCAGAAGAAACCTCTTCGATCCTTCGTGACACAGTGCTACGAGCCAGGAAAACATTGGCGAACTTGCTTTTTCTCAGGACAAATGTTCTCCACCATTTTCATCACACAGTCTTTAATAAATTCACCCTCAGTAAAAGGTTTGCAGTGCTTGGCAATCAGCATTGTCACCTCATAGCTTGCCTTTGTTGTATTTTCATTCGACTCACTGGCTCTTGTGAAAAAGTGTCGCTGTGCCGTTAAACCAGCTTCCAGTTGCTTCAATTTTTCACTGCGTTCGTTCCCAGTTAGCTTGTCGTAATTAGCATGTTCCGTCTGGTCGTGCCTCTTTATATTGAACTCCTTGAACACAGCCACAGTCTCTTGGCAAATTAGGCAGACGCAGTTGTTTCTAAACTCAATGAAAAAATATTCAGACTTCCATTTGTCCTGGAAACGTCGGCCCTCGCTATCAACTTTCCTTTTCTTACTTCTAGTTGCCATTTTAGAAATGGGCAAAAAACAGATCATGCGCAAAACGGCCCCGCGAGAGTTCAGCCACAAGTTTACTGCCATCCTGTGGTGAAATATAAAATTGCACGTGTATTTTGTACTGCCGGGCCACATATTATTGGTTTTATGACAGAGGCTTCGGGCCAGTGGAAATATGAACACGGGCCGGATTTGGCCCGGGGGCCGGACTTTGGGCATTTCTGTACTAGAGCGTCTCCAACTACCGGCGACAAATTCCTTGTGTGTTTTGGACATACTTGGCAAATAAAGATGACTCTGATTCTGATTCTGATCTATGTATAATTAGATGTGTTAGCAAACGGAGCCACTATCATCATTGCTGTCCATGAGGGTTGCTTGCTAGCTCTTATGCTAATAAGCGTAGCAGCCTTCACCACTGACAAAGAGAGAACATCAGCCGCTATAAGAAGTGTAAATGATAACTCGCTAGGTAATTAGCTTGCTTTCTAGATGACCTGTGTAAATTTCTAACTTGCATAATCCTTATACTTCATAACACTCTGTTTTAACAACATGCAATGCATGCATACAAACAATGTCACCTCAGGGCAAAGTAGTTCCTTTCAATATGCACCCGTGCATCATGAAGTAGCATTAGCCGCGTGCTACCCGTAATGAGCTACTTTGCGGGATTAGTTAATTACTTACCTCGCTAAGAAACTCTGGGGCTGTAATTATTTAGGAGGTGGCAATTATCACGTTGGCCCAGAGCTGGCTCCAATCAAGGATGAGTCCTGCTAGCTAATGAGGCGTCACGGCAGACGAGCTTGTGTGCTAAGGCATGTGCCGTGTGCTCCTGGGTGGACAGGAAATGAATTAAAATGTTCAGGAAGATTTATGAGGAAAGCTAAAACATTTCTTTATCGTGACATGACAGTAATGTCTTTCCTTTTAGCATCTTCTAGCTACTAGCAACATTTGCATTTTAAAAGTCTGACAAGCTATGTCATAAACTAGTGTGGCAAGCTACATCATCAAAACGCATAGGATCTGGTGAGCTGCAGAGGCCAGTTGGCAAATTAGGCTAGAAACAAAGATATGGTGTCTTAAAAGGCACTGGCTTACTAGCTGGTCAGTGTTGCCTTCAAGGTAAAGGTAGCACGTCAAGAGATGTCGCCAAATTCAACATTTTTAACCACCTCAGTGACTTCAACTCAAGAGATAGATAGGAGAACCTGCCTCAGAGACCCCAGACTCTGCTTCGAAGGTATTCTCCCCATCGACAGCAGTGCCCCATCCTCACTATACACAGTACACTGCTTCCCCCTCCTGAGACGCCTGATGGTGGACCACAATTTCCTCAAAGCCGTGCGGAAGTCGTTCTCCATGGCCTCACCGAACTCCTCCCACGCCCAAATTTTTGCCTCGGTGACCATCAAAGCTGCATTCCGCTTGGCCAGCTGGTACCCGTCAGCTGCCTTAGGAGTCCCTCAGGCCAAAAAGGCCCGATAGGACTCCTTCAGCTTGACGGCATATATAATATATATAATATAAATATATATATATGTATATATTATATAATATATATATATCCATCCATTTTCTGAGCCGCTTATCCTCACTAGGGTCGCGGGCGTGCTGGAGCCTATCCCAGCTGTCATCGGGCAGGAGGCGGGGTACACCCTGAACTGGTTGCCAGGCAATCGCAGGGCACACACAAACAGACAACCATTCGCACTCACAGTCACATCTACGGGCAATTTAGAGTCTCCAATTTATGCATGTTTTTGGGATGTGGGAGGAAACCGGAGTACCCGGAGAAAACCCACGCAGGCACGGGGAGAACATTCAAACTCCACACACTCGGGACCGGGGATTGAACCGGGGTCCTCAGAACTGTGAGGCTGACGCTCTAACCAGTCGGCCACCGTGCCGCTATTTTTATATATATATATATATATATATATATATATATATATATATGTATATATGTATATATATATATATGTATATATATATATATATATATGTATATATGTATATATATATATGTATATATGTATATATATATATGTATATATGTATATATATATATGTATATATGTATATATATATATATATATATGTATATATATATATATATATATATGTATATATATATATATGTATATGTATATATATATATATATATATATATATATATATATATATATATGTATATGTATATGTATATATGTGTATATATATATATATATGTATAGGGTTAGGGTTAGGGTTAGGGTTATGTATATATATATATGTTTGCATGTTCTGCCTGTGCCTGCGTGGGTTTTCTCCGGGTATTATTTTAAATAAATAGGACTATCATTGCCAATAGCCTCTCAAATATCCAAACTCTTATCTTTATTTCGCACCAATTTCCTCTCATTGTATTGCCCTGCAGCTGCCAGGGCGATCCGCCTCTTCCTTGACAATAGAATAAAAAACAATACAGTACAATACACGCAGAGCATCTAAACTTAGTTTCCTAATTAAAAATGTAGGGTTTTCACAGTTTTTCCGTTGCAGTGCATAGTAGATGTCCAGCAAGGAGTGGCCGACCTTAATTGGTCACATATGGTCGCCTCACCAAGTGTGCAGTGGCACTAAAATACCCGATGAGAGGTGATGGGCTCCCGTTAGGACTTCACGCTGTTCTCCACAAAGACTTCAAGTGCGTGCGTGCGTGCATGTGTATGCCTATAGTAGCATCGCTATTTATGGCCATATATTTTCTCTTGATGTACACATAAAATCAACTCATTGTGTACCTGTGGCACAGATCAGTAAGTCTTAGCTGGACTATGGCTTCAACAGAGCTGTTTGTCAGTGGGGAGTGGAGATGCGGCTGACTCAGGATGTCAGCAATAAGTATGACATTATCTTACTCTTCAAACGTTCTGCAAAGACTGTGGCTTTTGTACTCATGTCAATAAAAGCAAGCTATACAGTGTCTACTCTATGTGGACTTATATTAAATCTTAAATGTTTTTAAACATGATTTTGTTTGTAAACAAAAACATAACTGTTTTTAATAATCATTGAAGAAAATTTGCACAAACCCATTTTTTATCCATCCATCCATTTTCCACACCGCTTGTTCTCACTATGGTCGCGGGGCCGTGCTGGAGCCTATCCCAACTGACTCTGGGTGAGAGGCATGGTACACACTGAACTGGTCGCCAGTCATTCGCAGGGCACAGATAAACAAACAACCATTAGGTCTCACATTCCCACCTACAGACACTTTAGAGTCTTCAATTAACCAACCATGCATGTTTTGGGGATGTGGGATGAAACCGGAGTACCGGAGAAAAACCCACGCAGGCACGGGGAGAACATGCAAACTCCACAGGAGGCGAGGCCGGATTTGAACCCGGGTCCTCAGAACTGTGAGGCAGATGTGCTAACCAGTCACTCACCGTGCCGCCCCCATTTTTTATTGGAGAGAAAAATGTAGTTCAATTACAAGACTTCATGAAACATGAACAATGATTCTTAAAGAATCAGCAAATGAATCATATTTTACCATCATTCTGTGCATTGTTCTTCCCATGGGCTCACCACCGGTGGGAGGGGCCATAGGGGTCGGGTGCAGTGTGAGCTGGGCGGTGGCCGAAGGCGGGGACCTTGGCGATCCGATCCCCGGCTACAGAAGCTGGCTCTAGGGACGTGGAATGTCACCTCTCTGGCAGGGAAGGAGCCCGAGCTGGTGTGTGAGGTCGAGAAGTTCCGACTAGATATAGTCGGACTCGCCTCCACACACAACTTGGGCTCTGGTACCAGTCCTCTCGAGAGGGGTTGGACTCTCTTCCACTCTGGAGTTGCCCACGGTGAGAGGCGCCGAGCAGGTGTGTGTATACTTATTGCCCCCTGGCTCGGCACCTGTACGTTGGGGTTCACCCCGGTGGACGAGAGGGTAGCCTCCCTCCGCCTTCGGGTGGGGGGACGGGTCCTGACTGTTGTTTGTGCCTATGCACCAAACAGCAGTTCAGAGTACCCACCCTTTTTGGAGTCCTTGGAGGGGGTGCTGGAGAGCGCTCTCGCTGGGGACTCCATTGTTCTGTTGGGGGACTTCAATGCTCACGTGGGCAATGACAGTGAGACCTGGAAGGGCGTGATTGGGAGGACCGGCCCCCCCGATTAGAACCCGAGCGGTGTTCTGTTATTGGACTTCTGTGCTCGTCATGGATTGTCCATAACGAACACCATGTTCAAGCATAAGGGTGTCCACACATGCACTTGGCACCAGGACACCCTAGGTCGCAGTTCGATGATCGACTTTGTGGTCGTGTCATCGGACTTGCGACCACGTCTTGGTCACTCGGGTGAAGGGAGGGGCGGAGCTGTCAACTGATCACCACCTGGTGGTGAGTTGGCTCCGATGGTGGGGGAAGATGCCGGTCCGACGTGGCAGGCCCAAACGTATTGTGAGGGTCTGCTGGGAACGTCTGGCAGAATCCCCTGTCAGAAGGAGTTTCAACTCCCACCTCCGACAGAACTTTGCTCATGTTCCGGGGGAGGCTGGGGACATCGAGTCCGAGTGGACCATGTTCCACGCCTCCATTCCTGAGGCGGCCGACCGGAGCTGTGGCCGTAAGGTGGTCGGTGCCTGTCGTGGCGGCAATCCCCGAACCCGTTGGTGGACACCAACGGTGAGGGATGCCGTCAAGCTGAAGGAGTAGTCCTATTGGGCCTTTTTGGCCTGTGGGACTCCTGAGGCAGCTGATGGGTACCGGCTGGCCAAGCGGAATGCAGCTCTGGTGGTCGCTGAAGCAAAAACTCGGGTATGGGAGGAGTTCGGTGAGGCCATGGAGAAAGACTTCCGGACGGCTTCGAGGAAATTCTGGTCCACCATCCGACGTCTCAGGAGAGGAAAGCAGTGCACCACCAACACAGTGTATAGTCGGGATGGGGCGCTGCTGACCTCGACTCGGGACGTTGTCTTCGAAGAATACTTCGAAGACCTCCTCAATTCCACCGACACGCCTTCCCATGAGGAAGCAGAGTGTGGGTTCTCTAATGCGGGCTCTCCTATCTCTGGGTTTGAGGTCACCGAGGTAGTTAAAAAGCTCCTCGGTGGCAGGGCCCCGGGGGTGGATGAGATTCGCCCGGAGTTCCTAAAGGCTCTGGATGTTGTGGGGCTGTCCTGGTTGACACGCCTCTGCAACATCGCGTGGACATCGGGGACAGTGCCTCTGGATTGGCAGACTGGGGTGGTGGTCCCCCTTTTTAAGAAGGGGGACCGGAGGGGGTGTTCCAACTACAGGGGGATCACACTGCTCAGCCTCCCTGGTAAGGTCTATTCAGGGGTGCTGGAGAGGAGGGTCCGTCGGGAAGTCGAATCTCAGATTCAGGAGGAGCAGTGTGGTTTTTGTCCTGGCCGTGGAACAGTGGACCAGCTCTACACCCTCGGCAGGGTCCTCGAGGGTGCATGGGAGTTCGCCCAACCAGTCTACATGTGTTTTGTGGACTTGGAGAAGGCGTTCGACCGTGTCCCTCGGGGAGTCCTGTGGAGAGTGCTTCAGGAGTATGGGGTACTGAACCCCCTGATACGGGCTGTTCAGTCCCTGTACGACCGGAGTCAGAGTTTGGTCCGCATATCCGGCAGTAAGTCGGACTCGTTCCCGGTAAGGGTTGGACTCCGCCAAGGCTGCCCTTTGTCGCCGATTCTGTTCATAACTTTTATGGACAGAATTTCTAGGCACAGCCAAGGCGTAGAGGGGGTCCGGTTTGGTGGCCTCAGTATTGCATCTTTGCTTTTTGCTGATGATGTGGTTCTGTTGGCTTCATCAAGCCGTGAGCTCCAACTCTCACTGGAGCAGTTCGCAGCCGAGTGTGAAGCGGCTGGGATGAGAATCAGCACCTCCAAATCTGAGACCATGGTCCTCAGTCGGAAGAGGGTGGCATGCCCTCTCCAGGTCGGGGATGTGATCCTGCCCCAAGTGGAGGAGTTCAAGTATCTTGGGGTCTTGTTCACGAGTGAGGGAAGAATGGAACGGGAGATCGACAGACGGATCGGTGCAGCGTCTGCAGTGATGCAGACTTTGTGTCGGTCCGTTGTGGTAAAGAAGGAGCTAAGCCGAAAGGCGAAGCTCTCAATTTACCGGTCGATCTTCGTTCCTACCCTCACCTATGGTCATGAGCTGTGGGTCGTGACCGAAAGAACGAGATCCCGGATACAAGCGGCCGAAATGAGTTTCCTTCGCAGGGTGTCCGGGCTCTCCCTTAGAGATAGGGTGAGAAGCTCGGTCATCCGGGAGGATCTCAGAGTAGAGCCGCTGCTCCTCCGTATTGAGAGGAGCCAGATGAGGTGGCTGTGGCATCTGATTCGGATGCCTCCCGGACGCCTCCCTGGTGAGGTGTTCCGGGCACGTCCCACCGGGAGGAGACACCGGGGACGACCCAGGACACGCTGGAGAGACTACGTCCTTCGGCTGGCCTGGGAACGCCTCGGGATCCCTCCGAAAGAGCTGGATGAAGTGGCTGGGGAGAGGGAAGTCTGGGCGTCCCTGCTAAAGCTACTGCCCCCGCGACCCGACCCGGATAAGCGGTAGAAAATGGATGGATGGATGGGCTGTGCGTAGTTTTGAAAATAAAAAATATCTTTAAGTCATTACAAGCGGCTACAAAATGGCAGGTGTTGAGTGCCACATTTTGCTACATTCTGGGTAATTCTGGCGGCCCAGCTCGGCTCCACAATGGCCGCTGGCAGCTGTGGGATGTTAACATACGGAGCAGATGATACCGCCGCTATTTTTGGCACATGTTTTCACTACAGAGTTTAAATTATGGAGGCGAAAAAAGGCTGAGGCAGCGTGTCGGGAGGAAGTCAATGACGGAAGAGGACTGCTCACTTCCAAGCTGAAACCAAATCTTTTTCCAATTATTTCTGCTTTTTATGCATGTCCTAGTTTGTCTTTCATACAGATACCATGCTACAGAGTGCTGTAAGGCTGTGTAATACACTCCAGACCACTTTTATGATATTTTATTTTTTTTAGTTTCTAGTTAGTTCTAGTTAGTTCTGATTACAAATATATGATTTTTGTGCACCGTGTTCCTTTAATTGAATGAAGCCATCTTTGTATGCCAGGGAAAGGCACGCGAACATCCATTGACAAACACAAACACACACAGACACATAAAGCGATACACACAAACCTACGTGGTCGCACTTACACGGATGGTAGCCTGCGGCTAACCTCTGTGATCCAGACGTGTGTGTCAGGACGGCTTACCCTCCTCTCCACTACATTACCTGAACCAGAGGCCCTGGGATGATCAGCACGCACGCACATGCGCGCGCACAGACACACACACACACACGCATTTATTGCATCACTGCCTCGCTTGGCCCAGGCTGGCCAGCGTGCTGCCGGGCAATGAGACCTGAACTGACATACATATACAATGCATCATGTGACTATACATGTGAAAAATTATAATAATACACCCATCAAATATATTCAATTATCCAGCTTAGTCACCTTTTTAATCTTAAAAATTGTGTTTGTGCAGCCTCCTGCTTGCCAAATAATGTGCCGACATTTAGCGGCATCACTTTGCCCGGTAGTTCCTTATTTATATTATTTGTTCGACACAAGCTCCCTATTCCGATGTTAAATTGTTGAACATTTAAATTGATTTAGGATTGTGTTTACATATGTTCATGTTTTGACTAAAGAGACATTTTTTAGCAAGAAGAAATACTACTTTTCACATTATCTGGGAAGCAAATATATGATTTATTTATATTATTTTAGTCAAGGTTGAGGCAAGTCAATACTGAGAAAAAGGAAACTATATAAGCTTCTATGATTTCAGGAGAAATAAAGTCCCAGGACACAAACTAAAAGCAAAAGTTGAATAATTGTATTGTCATTTGCCTTTTTTTAAACAAGGGGAAAATATAGAATAAAATTCTAAATTAGATTTTTGTGAGGAAAAAAAAAATGGAGATTTAATCTTAATGCCATATCGCCGAGCTCTAGCTGATGCTGTGCACAAATGTGCTGTATGTCCATACCCACCTGCGTCATAATTGGCTTGTGAGGACTGATCAGCATAAGGCACATAGCTAAGTGCCTCTCTTCTTCATCAAAGCCTTTTTCTCCACATTTAGTTGAAAAAAAGGTGACCTACTCCTCTTGTGAACTGTTTTTCCCCAAAATTACGCTTTTTCTAATATTTTTTTCCTCGAAAGGGCCTCATCATAATCTCATGTGTCCTCTCCAAAGTTTCCTGTTCTTGACATGAGGACACAAAAACAGTGAACCTCTACTGATTCATACATTTTCTGTAGAATCCAACTGTTAACGAAACAACTCACCTTTTTGTGCCTATGAGCATATTTTTTTGCTCTTTCTGTAATGGCGCAAATAACCGCCAAAGCTCCCTAAGATGCCATGTTAGCAGAGGAGTACCTAGTGTTTGCTACCAGATGATAGCTGGCACTGTAGCGAACAGCAGCATGACAGAAGATTGCCTTAGACGAGCGACAGGCAGGCGTGGCTCCATGGACAAAGCAGGGTGATATGCTTCTCAAGCTGATTTAGAGAAAGTACCGGATTGCTGTAGGCAGTGGTAAATGTTAATGCCTGATCTACTCGTAATGGTCCAGAGAAACTGTACAGTATGTGGGGATTTAGGGAAAATCTGCTTGTAATTGACATCTGCTAAATTGTTTATAATGACCTATATTAATAGACACCCTAAATCTACCACAAACTATAATAACAAAATGCTTTAATATCGTTTAAAACTTATTTTACAACATTACGCTTAAATATAAATACCTTACAGATCATTTGAATGTCGCCACTTTGCAACTCGTAAAAATACCACTCATAAATGTCCTATTAGCCAGTGCTTTGGCAGCATATTGGGGCATTTTAGGGTTTTTCAGGAAGAGCACAAAATACTGTGTGTTGATAGGCATGAATGCATTTTTCAGTGAATAGCTGAGATTAAGTTCAATGTACAGTGGGTACGGAAAGTATTCAAACCCCCTTTGATTTTTCACTCTTTGTTATATTGCAGCCATTTGCTAAAATCATTCCCCCCCCCCCTCATTAATGTACACACAGCAACCCATATTGACAGATAAAAAAATGAATTGTTGAAATTTTTGCAGATTTATTAAAAAAGAAAAACTGAAATATCACACAGCCATAAGTATTCAGACCCTTTGCTGTGACACTCATATATTTAACTCAGGTGCTGTCCATTCCTTCTGATCATCCTTGAGATGGTTCTACACCTTCATTGGAGTCCAGCTCTGTTTGATTATACTGATTGGACTTGATTAGGAAAGCCACACACCTGTCTCTATAAGACCTTACAGCTCACAGTGCATGTCAGAGCAAATGAGAATTATGAGGTCAAAGGAACTGCCTGAAGAGCTCAGAGACAGAATTGTCGCAAGGCACAGATCTGGCCAAGGTTACAAAAAAACTTCTGCTGCACTTAAGGTTACTAAGAGCACAGTGGCCTCCATAATCCTTAAATGGAAGACGTTTGGGAGAACCAGAACCATTGCTAGAGCTGGCCGCCCGGCCAAACTGAGCCTTGGTGAGAGAGGTAAAGAAGAACCCAAAGATCACTGTGGCTGAACACCAGAGATGCAGTCGGGAGATGGGAGAAAGTTCTAGAAACTCAACCATCACTGCAACCCTCCACCAGTCGGTGGTTTATGGCAGAGTGGCCCGACGGAAGCCTCTCCTTAGTGTAAGACACATGAAAGCCCGTATTACAAAATTTCACTCCGGGGAGAATGTGAACTGGGCCAAACAAAGACACCATACCCGAATCATTAGTGGGTTAAAAAACATCCAAATTTTGGGTCACATTGATTTAGGGGAGAGGAGAACCTGTTTCAGCAAAGACGGTTTGGTTAAGGTATTGTGGACTGACAAAAGAAATCAAGGTGCGAGGAAAGAGTGATGATGCATTAGGACGTGGGGAAGGCACAACGTGGGTTTGCAGCACATGCTCTTGTTGTGACACTGCAGCAGGCTGTGTGAGAAGAGGGGGGGACCGCAGAAGTGCTGCATGTGGAGGGCCGTGCTGTGGGTCGCAGGAGGCAGTTGTGTTGTTGGTCTTCTTCCAGATTGCATTCTTTTTTATCTTTGTCATAGGGTGATCGATTTGTGGAGGCCACTTTGGAACCCAACTCGCGACCACAACCTGACATCCTCCCCTTGGCCAACTCGGACAGATTAGACCACAGGCGAAACACAGTTATCAATACCTTGCCCCTACACATAGTTTTGTCAGAAAGATTCTGTCCCTGTTCACATCTAAATCCAACAGTCAACCCCATTTCCAGACATTTGACAGTTTTATCTAAAAGTTCCAAATCCTTGACTAATTCTTTTCAACCAACTTTCTTTTTTTTTTTCAAGTACAGGCTCCCTGTTGCTGGGAAACCACATTAATTCTTATTATTATTCTTCTCTCATACGAAACATAATAGGTGACGTTTTCACTGGTAATTCTTTGTTTTTGCTCTTCCCACTTCCCATTTTCCAAACTCACTACAGTATATATAGAAGCGCTTCTCTTTATTACAATATTCGAACGTCTCCGAAATTGTCAGTGCCTCGAACCCCTAATTGTCGGACTCAAACCTGGGGCCTCGAACACCTGACTGCCAGCCTCGAACCGTAAAACTTTATTGCCTAAGGCTTTAAGCACTCGAACCTTACCAATGGAATGTGGAGAGAGCAATTACCAATACCACTTATTACAAAGGCAAGGCTGTTTCAAATACAGTACACAATATGAAATGCTCTTATTTTCAAGGAATTAAATTTTTCTTTACCGTAATTCTTTGTTTGGAGGACAACTGGTCCGTTTGGATCCTGAGGTGATATTCCGACATCCAGAGCCCCTTTATTCTTTGGGTTGAGGCAGGACTCGTGCGTTGGTCCTGGATGATCAATCACTCCTGGGGTCCTCTGGATCGGCGCTCAATCCTAGGATCCCACTTCTGACACCAACTGTTTTGGCAAATCTTTTTGTGACAGAAGAAGTAAGGACGCAATCTTTTGTGGGTTTTTATTACAAAAAAGAAATAAAAGTCTTTGCAAAGAGAGAAAAAGGTACAAGTCTTACAAGTTGTCACCCCTTACTGAAGCCCAGACAAAAATCCCCTTTGTTATATCAAAGTGAGAGAGCCAGAGAAAGAAAGAAAAACAACTATCTTTGTCCAGCTGCACTCCATTTATATTTACCGAATAGCAGCTAGTAATCACAACATAGCGAGGAACAATTAGTACGCACAGTATGACCGGGAGAGAGCTAGTAGTCACAACATAACAATAAACCCTGTGAAGGTTGTATAACATTAATAGAAGTAATATTTGGTATATATAAAACATACATTTTTCAACAGATTTGCTAAAAGCAATAATACAATACAATACAATTCAGTCCCACCAGTGAAGCATGGTGGTGGCAGCATCAAGCTGTGGGTGTGTTTTTCAGCTGCAGGGACAGGACAGGTTGCAATCGAAGGAAAGAAGAATGCAGCCAAGTACAGGGATAACCTCAACGAAAAGACTCTCCAGAGTGCTCAGGACCTCAGACTGGGCCGAAGGTTCACCTTCCAACAAGACGGGTCATTGTCACACAGCTAAAACAACGAAGGAGTGGCTTCAGAACAACTCCGTGACTGTTCTTGAATGGCCCAGCCAGAGCCCTGACTTAAACCTAATTGAGCATCTCTGAAGAGACTTGAAAATGGCTATCCACCAATGTTTACCATTCAATCTGACAGAAGTGGAGAGGATCTGCCAGGAGGAATGGCAGAGGATCCCCAAATCCAGATGTGAAAACTTATTGCATCATTCGCCAAAAGAATCATGGCTGTATTAGCTCAAAAGGCTACTTCTACTAAATACTGAGCAAAGGGTCTGAATACTTATGGCTGTGTGATATTTCAGTTTTTCTTTTTTAATAAATCTGCAAACATGTCAACAATTCCATTTTTTTCTGTCAATATGGGGTGCTGTGTGTACATTAATGAAAGAAAAAAATTAACTATTTGAAAAAACATTTTTTAAGGCGGTCTGAATACTTTCCGTACCCACTGTATATAAATTTATGAAATGAGAGTATCTATGTATCACTGAGTCAAAAACATAATAAAATGGTCACTATGAAAGAGTAGTAATCGGTATTTTTATGGGTTGAGAAGCGATGACATACATGCCAGCGTCCTCGCATTTCAGGTGCATCTTTTTAACACAAAACCATCCATCTGTCCATTTTCTATACCCGCTTGTCCTTAATAGCGATGCAGGTAAACTGGAGCCTATATCCCAGACACTTTAGAGTGACGGGAGGGGTATAACCTGTACTGGATGCCAGTCAATCGGTAGGACCTTACTGTATAGAGACTAACAAGCATTCCCACTCACGTTCACATGTATGGACAATTTAGAAATTTCAATGAACCTGGCATGCATGTCTGTGGAATGTAGGAGGAAGCCACAGTAGCCGGAGGAAATTCACACAAACATGGGGAGAACATGTGAACACCACACTGGATGGAGGCTGTAGCTGAGATTTGGACCATTAACTTCAGAACTCCAAGGCAGAAATGATAACCACTCATCCAAAGTGCTGCTAAAATCATCTGTAAGCCTTTTATTTAAGGCAATGTCATAAGATGAGTCTGAAATGATCCTCAAGTGTTTTTAGATCATCATTTGGAGTATATTTGCAGATTCAACTTTTAAATCAGGGCGATTATGGTAATTTTTTGAGGGAGGGGTTTCAATACTTGTGAATTTTTGCTAGTCGCTTCCAAGCTAGGACTCTAACCACAAATAGTGTGGTTTTACTGTCTCTGTTGATGATTTATTGAGCCACTGTTAAAGTTTCATGAACCTTCTTCCCCTTTATTTTTTGCAGGTTTTTTTTTGGGTGTCGACCCGTCACTGCAAGACATCAGCGGTGGGTCGGCTAATAGCCAAGTGGTCACTGTGTCTGTGTGTAAAGCAAGTCCCCGGTTAAAAGGCGAGTAAAGTGGCAACAACGAATGCACTTTGCGAGCGTCTCCCCTTTTAAGACATCGCCATCAATAGTTCAAGTGAGCTCCTCAATGGCTTAATATAGTTGCTTTTAAAAAGCGTGCACCAGAGTAGCGACATATGAAAGTCAGGAAAAAGAAGATTTACTTTTCAGTCTTCTAGAGCTATTTGGCGGGATCCTCGAGGGAGGTGCTTAAAAGAAAAACATGTTTACTTTGCTATTCAGAGACACAACATTTAGTCCGATAATGAACACGCATGCACTTGCACGGTAGACCTTTCAACACGCACTGTGTTTGACAAAAAATACTTCTAGCTGTCGTGTTTACTTCTATTGTGTACAGTGGCAGTCTTAATGAATAACTGGCGAGAGGAGCAATCGCATTAATTATATTACACCAACATTGCGCACGTGCCTGCAGAGGGTATATGTGCTGTGGACTTACAACAATCCCATGTGCCTGTGCCTGAGTGTGAGTTTTTATATTCACGCAGTGAATTATATGTAGCGGTTGTTGTGTTTCTTACTATTGTGAAAGGTGTCTGTTATCAGACAACTGATGAGAGGAATGATCACATTAATCATGACTGGGGCATTGCGCAACTGAGCATGGCGTGGACTTTATTTTTTGTTTGTTTGTTTACTCTGTGTAGTATTGTAGCCGTTCTGTTTCTTAGCTGTCCTTGGTGAGTGTATCTGCGCTACTGGCCTTGTATTTTACTCGGTATCGGCTTGATACCAAATCTTGCAGTATCGCATGCTTTGTTAGAAATAAGTACACCAGAGCTTACAGTTCACTATGTCATAGGATGTTTGTGATCATTACCACACATGCTGCTGTTACTGCAGACTCACATCGCAATAAGCGTGAGCCAGGAGGAGTGCGTAAAAGACAATGTCATCATTTTTTGATAATTTCACACACAAAAAAATAAGATAAAGTGCAATCTGTCTACTACTAAATCACTTCACCTGCACCGAAACTTTAGAGCATGAATCGACAGAACGTCGGCATGTTTATGTTCAACTGTTCGTGCTACCACTCACTTGCTAGGCTACATAATGTTTTTGTTGCCTGCTTGCGAGCCGTATCGTATTAAAAGTATCTGAACATACCGCAAGCCTTAAACGAACGTCTTCTCCTGTCCTGAGCATCAGTGACCACCAACACGCTTTTCCCCATTTTGTTCTTATAATATAGTCGGCGCGTTCCACTCTTGTATTCGTCGCCACAGCGTGTATCAGGTCACATTTGAGAAGAAGAAGAAGAATCAACTTTTATTGTCATGAACATGCATGCATGTACACGAAATTTGTTCTCTGCATTTAACCCATCACAGTGAACACATACACATGTTAGTGGAACACACTGCAGCAGGGGGCAGCTGAAGCGCCCGGGGAGCCTTTCAGGGTATCGGTGTCTCACTCAAGGACACCACAGCTGTGAGTCCGGGGGATGTTGGCGGATGGTCCAGTCGGGGTCTTGAACCTAGGTCCCCCGCGGTGGCAAGCGATGGTCTTAACCATTGGGGCACGGCTGCCCAAAGTTGACCAGATAAAGCCCAATGATCGTAAAAAACAGGTTGCGGTGGTATCAGAATATAAGATTTTATTGCATTAGTCCGACAGTGCAATCGTTGAAGAGCAAATTTATCTTGTAGTCTGATTCGGCATTACGTGTTGTCTGTCTCAGACGTAATTTTTTAAAATAACTTTATCGGGCGTCAGAGATTTCCAATACTACGTCAAAAGACATGCGACAATGCTAAAAATAAACTAGCTTTTCTATTCAAATATACTGTGCACGATGGCGACGCGGAGTAAATATCTTTTGCGGCGCCGATCAATGACGTCATTGATCGGATCGGCGAATTATGACATTAAAGCCGATGGTAATTATTGGCCGATACAGATCAGCCCGATAAAATCGGTGTAAAGTCTAGTAAACGTGGTTTACTTATTTCCATGTTTTTCTCAATTTGATATGGTACATTTCTGAGATTAGAATTGAAATTAGCAAAACAAGGGCATTTCTCAAAAAAAATTGTACAAACAGCAAAACACCATGGATTACCTGCAAAAGCCAATATCTTGCTCAAAATCCTGAATTCATCTCTCAAAAGTAAATATCTGTGTCAATTAACAATTCAGGGCCATGAGAATGGGAAGACAGTCAAATTGCTTAGCCAATATAAAAGGGTACTCTGGAGCAGGGACAGAGTGGCAAGTTTTGAATTTTTTTTTTATTTGGAATAGGATAATTCCTACATAATTTCCAATGCACACAGCCATCAAAACATAATTCAGACTACTATTCAACAAATACGATTTATAGAGTGGCCTTATGTCAACAAAGCCGTGCACGAGCGCATCGGTCGCGTGCGCCTTGCACGCCAAGCAGATTGTCCTGGCCGCCGGTCGGAGTACCAGTAGATATAGCCTGTAGGCTGCAGCATGTGTTTATGATTCGTGACTTCTTCGGACCCTTGCTGTAGTGCCATGCGCGGTGCGACCAAGCAAAAGTTGTTAAGCAGCAGACAAACCCTAAGTGGGTCGTCTCCATCCCCCCTACCCCACACCAGACTTGAACCCAAATGTGCAAAGCCGACAGATCTTTTCAGTGGAGGAAGGATCCAGCAGCACGACTACTGGTGGGCACAGTAGGAATAGGAAAATATTAGATTTAGGAGACCATGTATTTGTTATACAAATTATTTGTTATGCAAATGA
Source organism: Phycodurus eques (assembly GCF_024500275.1). Taxonomy (NCBI): domain Eukaryota; kingdom Metazoa; phylum Chordata; class Actinopteri; order Syngnathiformes; family Syngnathidae; genus Phycodurus; species Phycodurus eques. The sequence continues at coordinate 21,600,948 of NC_084526.1, forward strand.
TTTGGTATACAAAATTGTTAAATTCTTTAGTCCTTGTGTACAGTGATGCTGGTAACACAAAGTAACAAAGTTACTCTAAATATCCACCATTTGGAGTAACGAGTGAAGTAACGCGTTACTTTTCCCAGGAAAGTAATTAGACGAGAGTTACTTCTTCAATCCAGCAATAGTGACATTTGCATCATCGTCTCTCACAAAACAATAATTTGTAGCTGGTGATTCAAACAAAGAGCAGTCCAAACGAGACCACCCATTTTTCCATCAAATAGAAGAAAGCGATTGGGAAGTGAGTGTAGTGATATGGTGACGCAGTACCATAAAAGTGCAAAGAAATGCACGATTTCACTGTCGCCACAGTATATTTGTTATTTTCCTGAGTAAAAAGTGTATTTCATTGTTGTTCCGTTTTTATTTACACATTTAAGAATACAGTTTTATTGGCGTGTTAAACACGCAAAGCATTGTGGGTTAATTATTCATACCGATCATGCGCGATCATCAATCGGTCATGGAGGGTAAGGAGTGACTCACTGAAGGGCTTACAATACTTAGCTTAAATAATATTTACAATGACAAGTGAGAACTCTCAACATCGTCTGTGAGGTGGTTGAACGCGCTTCACGGCTGACGTCGCATAGTAAGAAAAAAGTTTTCTCTCTTCGCATCAAAATTACTGTGGTTAGTGTGTGTGTGTGTGTGTGTGTGTGTGTGTGTGTGTGTGTGTGTGTGTGTGAAAGAGAGAATCACTTTCACGTTTAAGTACACCCACGCACAAAGGCACGCACACACACAGTTGCTTTCATGGACCACAATCGGCAGTGTACTGAGAATGGTGTGCTTGTTTACATTTCGGAACTTACTGTATTGTGTTGGGATGTCAAGTCTGCACTAAGTTGCTGATTTAATGTGGCTTCAATATGAGGGGCTGTTAGGGACATTATTCAGGATTAGGTTACACACTTACTATTAAAATCTTTTCACACACACAAACTACTGAAAGGATCTCATAAACACTACTCAAATGCTCTCATAAACACTAATAAAACCCTCTCATAAACACTGCTCAAACCCTCTCATAAGCACTAGTTAAATACTGTCATACACACGAGTGAGTCTTGCTCTCATAACACTACTCAAACACTCTCATAAACACTAGTCAAATATTCTCATACACACGAGTGAAAGTCTTGCTCTCATAAACACTACTCAAACCATCTCATAAACACTAGTCAAATACTCTCATACGCACGAGTGAAAGTCTTGATCTCATAAATACTACTCAAATGCGCTCATAAAGACTACTAAAACCCTCTCATAGACACTAATCAAACACTCTCATAAACACGAATCAAATACTCTCATACACGAGTTTTGCTCTCATAAACACTACTCAAATACGCACGAGTCTTGGTCTCATGAAGACTACTTAAGCACTCTCATAACACTACTCAAATGCGTTCATGCGACCACGTCAATCACATTCACATCATGTCAATCATGCTCACACACACGTCGATTATGCTCACACATGAATAGTGTAAATCTTTTATGAGGTAGTTCAAGTCAAAACGTGAAATTCTAGAGATGCACTGCACACACTCAGAGTGAAGTACAACCCCAATTCCAATGAAGTTGGGACGTTGTGTTAAACATAAATTAAAACAGAATACAATGATTTTCAAATCATGTTAAACCTGTATTTAATTATATACACTACAAAGACAATATATTTAATGTTCAAACTGATAAACTATTGTTTTAATGATTAACTTAACTTAATTTTATGGCTGCAACACATTCCAAAAAACACACTGGCACAGGGGAGCTTATATGCGACTATCCGGCCATCCGGCCATCCTGTCTGCAACGAACCGTATCCATTTCAGATTGTAACGCAGCGGTGTTGAAACTGTCTTCAGTCGAGGAGTAAACACACGTCCACTTACGCTTTAGCCTGAAAGGCACATTTGTTCGGCAGGACCTGCGTTCGGTGAATGGCGTCTAGCTCTGGGTAGACGAACCAGCCTACCCCTACATCATACACGACACGCTTCTGATTGGCTGACCATTACGATATATCCTACAGAACTTAAACATTAAAAGCAGCCATACTAAATCAATGAGGAAAAGCGTTCTTGGAACACAATAATCAACGAGTATACGACATATATACATTATAAATAAATATGTGTGTACTAGGCGGCACGGTGAGCCACTGGTTAGAGCGTCTGCCTCAGAGTTCTGAGGACCGATGTTCAATCCCCAGCCCCGCCTGTGTGGAGTTTGAATGTTCTCCCCGTACCTGCGCAGGTTTTCTCCGGGCACTCCGTTTTCCTCCCACATCCCAAAAATATGCATGGTAGGTTAATTGACAACTCTAAATTGCCCATAGGTGTGAATGTGAGTGTGACTGGTTGTTTGTTTGCATGTGCCCTGTGATTGGCTGGCAGCCAGTTCAGGGTGTAGCCCGCCTCCTGCCCGATGATTGCTGGGATAGGCTCCAGCATGCCCGCGACCCGAGTGAGGAGAAGCGGCTCAGAAAATGGATGGATGGATGTAAAAAAATCATACACTATTTTTTATGTTTAATAATACAAAATATGCCTTTATTCATTCTCTCTGCATAGTGCTACAAAAAATATTAAATACAAAACAAACTATTTACAATTGAAATATATATATATACTATACAATATAATGCGATGTAACGCTACTGCTTAAATTAGGCTTACTATTGTACTTTATGGCTGTTGGTCAATGCCATATTTTATTTTGAAATAGCCAAAAACCACTTCCTTTTAAAGTCATATAAAGACACGCTCATATAAACACTTCAAATGTCTGCACACATCCAGGTCAAATAAGCTTGCATCAACATGTCAAATGTATTCACACACCATCCTCAAATGCATTCATAAAATAAACTCAAATCCTTTCACATATCCATCGCTAATGCTCGCATACATTCTTGTGAATTTTTTTTTTCCTGGGAGATTCATTTTAAGATAGAGAGATAGATAGACAGACAGATTTTGACAAATAGAGCTAGACTTATAAATATAGATCTTAACATACAGATAGCTAGATAGATCAATTTTTACAAATAGATCTAACCTTACCGTAATTTCTCATGTATAATGCACATTTACCCCCCAAAAAATGTCAAAAATCAATGTTGCGCATTATACATAGGTATAGGGTAAAATGGAAAAAAAACATTCCCATTTTAGAAATGTATGCCGCCATCTAGAGGTTATGAGAAAGGTGTACACTTTCATTTTAATATATCAGCGCCACCTAGAGGCTATGAAAAAGGTGTAACCTACACTTGTATTCCAATATGACAGGGGTACGTATGACTGCATATCTGTACAGTTGGGCTCATAGGTTTACATACCCTGGCAGAATTTGTGAACTGTTTCTTTTTTTTAAATACGACTGACTGAACAACAACCATCATTAATTTCTTTGTGGTTATGTTTTGTTTGATGATAATGCTTTTCTGAAAAGCTTGACAGTTTAATTTGAATCCCATTAAAATAAAACTAAATGTGTTTCGCCTGGCTCTTCTTGTTTTCTTTAAAGAATTGTACCCATCTTACAAATTATTTCCGGCTAATCAAACATATGAGCACAACTGTGTGTTTTCTCATTTACTAAATAAAAATAGGGCTGTGAATACTTGGAGAAAAGAATAAGCCGGAAGCGATGCTTGCGTTACTTGCGGTTTACCGTAATTTTAAGTTTGTTAAAATTAAACACATTTTACCTATTAAAGGGGTACCACATCACTTTATATGTGGATAAAATTTAGGGAAGGTGACGAGAAACATTTTTATCAGTCTCGTAATCTGAAGGTTGCTACACTTTATGAAATTTTTAGTTCTAGATGACAGGGGGTTACTTAAACACACACAAAATACAACCAAGTGGAATTTTATAGTATATTTAATGACATCTACAAGGGATCTAGAGGGAAACACACAAAGGGGTCTAACTAAAGAAAGAAAATAACACTAATAGTGATCAAAAGAAGGAAAATAGGCGTGCGAAAAGGGAAATAGAACATTGTGTGTTAGACTAAAGTTGGAAACGTGAGCGTTTACTGCGTCCAGTGTGAACGGGAGAGAGAGAGAGGACAAAGTTGAGATTTTGTCTTAAACTAGTAATTTCTCCAAAATTATTAGGCACTAATATTGTAGTCTGGCAAACGTTTTGCCGCGTCTACTCACGACCGTAGGCTCAAGATGGTGGGTGGTCGTCTCTTTCTGGAAGTGGCTCAGGAAGTGAGGCGGCAGATTTGGTTGCAGAAGACAAAGATGTAGAAAAATGAAATGAAAACAAAAGCGGGAGAAGAAGAAAAATTTTTGTTTGTCACGCCTTGTTGGGAGAGTAATGACTGTTTATCTTCCTGCCTTTTTGTGGCTCGCTGGCAATTTCAGAGCGATCACGCTTGGCTGGAAGCGTACCTGGTACTTTGGCAGCAGCTGCTGTGATCGCCTAGCGGTGGCCCACGGTTAGGCTGGGAAACCAAGTCTGTTCTCATCCCGGCTTTCGCGGTTAGCGAGCCGTGTGCCCGAATAAAGAAAGGGAAAAATGGGGAGCGGTGGCCCACGGCCAGCCCGGCTGGCAAGCTGCCACCAAGACGAGGATAGAAAAAACAAGAGAGAGAAAACACCGGGCGTCAGGGTTAAGTACCCCAGGGGCGTGTCAAAGAGGGATGGAGAAGACCACACCCATCAGCTTGAATCTTGTCTACAAATTTGATAAAATTGGTTTAAAATCATATATTAATATAAAATAACCATCAACCTGGTACTCTCTTTACTCGCAGGTCAAGCACATTGAATGTTTATACTTTAGGTTTGGCAAATCAACTGCTTATGTTTCAGATCACATTTCATGCTGCTGGGAGTCAAATCTATACAAACAATTCTCAAAATCTCACAGCTGCGTTAGTAAAGTTGACACCATGACACAGACATCAAGGCATACATTTGGAATAATTCTGCAGAGCTAGTGAAATATCAAAACAGACATTTTTCCTTGGTTAAACATCAAATGAGAGTCCGCCCAGTTCAACATTGCAGTTCCTCTCGATGCCTGCGGGTGGCGCCTTGCGCGCACGTTTGGATATTAAGCAAATAGTTTGTTGCTGTAGTTGCATCCCATCGTTGATCGGTCCCTATTGGTCCTGTTGTGAGATCAAACGAATAAAGGACTTTTTGATGAGTGTAAACCAAGATTTCGAGGGGACTTGCTAATGACTTTAGGGTCCAAAGCGTCTTGTTGTGGGAGTCTCAAAGCAGGGCAGCTTCGAAGGCTGCACTTTATCAAACAGTTGGGAGCCACTGTGTCACCTCTGTTTGCGGGGAACATGTCCACTACAATAGATAGATAGATGGCACCTGATTTAAAACCAGTGATAAAAATGCTTTTGAGTATATAAATGGTGTTTTTGTTATTATTATTATTCATTCAAATTTGGCAGGCTTTAAGAATTTTTTTTGGGTCTCTTTCGTGGGTTAATGGCTACCTACTGTATGTGCCAAATGTTTAATATTAGTTTAAGTGCAGTTTTTGCAAACAGAGTCTGATTTATTTCTATTTTTGATTTTTCTTCCATCCATCTTCTTCTGCTTATCCGAGGTCGGGGCAGTAACTTTAGCAGGGAACCCCAGACTTCCCTCTCCACAGCCACTTCCTCCAGCTCTTCCGAGGGGATCCCGAGGCATTCCCAGGCAAGCCGAGAGACATAGTCTCTCCAGCGTATCCTGGGTCGTTCCCAGGGTCTCCTCCCATTGGGACGTGTCTGGAACACCTAACCAGGGAGGCGTCCTGGAGGCATCCTAAACAGATGCCCGTGCCACCTCATCTGGCTCCTCTCAATGCGGAGGAGCAGCGGCTCAATTCTGAGCCCCTCATAAATAACCGAGCTTCTCACCTTATCTCTAAGGGAGAGCCTGGACACCCTGCGGAGGAAACTAATTTCGGTCGCTTGTATTTTATTTATTGTTCTACATTACAATGCCAATATTCAATGTTCTCTAGAGTTGAAAATTAATTGTTCTTAAAAAGGATGTACTTTAATTACGATGCTCTACAATAATATTATATCACTGGCATAAAAAAACAACAACCTCGAAACGATTGTTATCGTGATAGTTTGTGGCAAAATCTATCGTCCTAGAAAAATGTGCTGTTGTGGCAGGATGAAACATAATACAGACCCTTCCCCAAAATGTATTTCCATAATTCCATTCAAAAAGTTAGTTTTATATACTGTAGATTCAAGGCCCACAATTTAAACAATTTCAAGTATTTGTTTATTTCTACATAATTTGGGCTTCCAGCTCATAATACCCACGAAATCAGGAATTCAAAAAAATAGACTACTGTGAAGAAATCAGCCCAAATTTTGCAGGCCATAAATGTTTTAAACTGAGTGTCACATAATAATCACCTACTAAACTCAAAGCACATGCACAGGTTTCCCCGAGTGTCATTAAATTGCTTCAGTTTGGTTCAATTGTGTCAGTTGAGTTCAATATGGGGAAGACGGCAGACTTGACCACTGGCCGGAAGACCATCTTTGATACCCTCCGTAGGATGGGTAAGCCACAAAAGTTCATAGCTAAGGAGGCTGGCTGTTCACAGAGTGCTGTGTCCAAGCATATCAATGGAAAGTCTAGTGGAAGGACAAAATGTGGCAGGAGAAGATGCACCAACAAAAGAGATGACCATGGGCTTCAGCGGATTATCAGACAGAGAAGTTTCAAGAATCTAGCAGAGATCCAGAAAGACTTGAATGAGGCGGGAGTCACTGCTTCAAAAACCAACATATTCAGTCACATCCGGGAGATGAGCTACAACTGTCTGATTCCTCGGGTCAAGCCGCTTCTGAGCCTGAGCCAACGTAGGAAGCGTCTCAACTGGACCAAGGAGAAGAAGGACTGGACTGTTGGCCAGTTGTTCAATGTCCTCTTTTCCGATGAAAGTAAAGTGTGCCTTTCTTTTTGGGAATCAAGGTCCAAGGGTTTGGAGGAAGACTGGTGAAGAACGGAAACCAAGCTTGCTTGAGTTCCAGTGTGAAATATCCACAGTCAGTCATGATTTGGTGCAATGTCCAGTCCAGGTGTTGGTAAACTCTGCTTTCTTAAATCCAAGGGCACCGCAGCAGTCTACCAGAATGTTCTAGAGGACTTGATGATTCCTTCTGCTGAGGATATGTATGGAGATGCAGATTTCATCTTGCAGCAGGACCTGGCCCCTGCCCATACTGCCAGAAGCACCAAGACCTGTTTTGATGCCCATGCCATCATAGTGCTTGACTGGCCAGCCAACTCGCCGGATCTAAACCCGTTTGAGAATCTATGGGGTATTATCGAGAGGAAAATGAGGGGCACCAGACCCAAAAACAAAGAAGAAATCTGGGCTTCCATAACTCCCAGGCAATGACACAGGCTGATTGTCTCAATGCCACAGCGCATCGAGGCAGTGATTAAAGCAAAGGGATTCCCAACCAAGTATTGAAGATTAACCAATCATTTTGAAAGTACCATATTTTGATTGATTTGATGTGACCCTAATTTCTTTTTTTTTCTCTCCAAAAACTGAGAAGTAAATTAAAATTTTTTGAATTCCTGATTTTGTGGGTTTTATGAGTTGGAAGCCCAAATTATGTAAAAATAAACAAATAATTACTTGAAATTGTTTAAATTGTGGACCCTGAATCTGTAATTTATGTAATTTTAATTTTTTGACTGGAATTATGGAAATAAATAAACTTTTCCATGATATATAATTTTTTGGGAAAGGGTCTCTTTATTGAGAGAGAGCAAGAGCAATGGATAACACAAAAATACTGTACAAATGGACAAATAAAAATCTGCAATATAGCGGGAGTGCAAAGCGACATATAGTATAGAGGATAGAGGATTACTATATCTGTATTCTGTGATGATAAATTGCAGGGACTCATTGTTCTGGGGCTGGGACTCATTGTTTTCAGACGTGCATTCTGGGACTCACATAGTCCATCCATCCATCCATCCATCCATCCATTTTCTGAGCCGCTTCTCCTCACTAGGGTCGCGGGCGTGCTGGAGCCTATCCCAGCTGTCATCGGGCAGGAGGCGGGGTACACCCTGAACTGGTTGCCAGCCAATCGACTCAAATAGTCTCAAGTGTAAAATGATCTATAGGACAATGATATTCAAGGGTTTTCCACTGTTCCGAAGTCCACTTTGAAAGTAAAACAAAAACAAGCAGAACAAGCCCTTGCACCCCTATTTCATGGTGAATCCTCGAACGGATCATCAAATCTTGATACTCTGTTCCATCCAAATTAAACACCTTCACAATTCAACAAATCATCCTAGCTACCAATCTACTTACCAACCACATCTACCAACCTGACCTACCGTGCCATCCTACAGTATTTGCCTTACCTTAAAGCTTCAAAGTTAATCAAAGTACTGTACAAGCCTTAACATTCAGAAAGCTGATTCAAACCAGAATGGATGACTTCGTGTCAATTCTGGACATGGGTCCTTGACTTTTTTTTTTTTGTATTCTGCTATGATAGATGTGTCCACCAAATTTCGTATTGATTGGCAAAACTTTGCAAAAATAATTCATCGAAGAACGAGTCCTGGAATTTGGCCAAAAATGGCTGATTCAAAACAAAAGGGCCTTTGTTCAATTTTGGGCATGGGTCCTTGAGACATTTTCATAATGTTTCTGTTGTGATCGTCATACCCATGAAATTTCATGTCCATTGGTGAAAGCTGGTGTCGCGGGCTATTTTTTTTCAAACTTTGATGTGTGGTGTGTCTAAAACCCATTTTAACCAGGATACAAGCAGTGTAGTGGACTCCAACAAGCTATCAGATTCTTTTCTCCCTGTTTTGCATTGCTGCATGCTAATGTGCCTTTTCACAGGTTAACATTGAGGTTAATGAGGTGGGACGAGGCCTCTGTAAAGAAAGAGAAAAGAAAAAAAAAAAAAACGAGACACAGGCGGCCACGTGGGACAATTCACCGCGGCTGCCGACGCTGTCCCTGAACTTTAATTCATTCAAATGAATTTTCTTGTTAATTGTTTTATCCTTGGTGCACTGTAACTCCATTAAAGAGTGCGGCGCAGAAGAGATGAGATGCAATAATAATAGCGAGACGAAGCGTGGGTTGAAAAGTGCACTGTGGGACACAGAGGAACAAAGTCGACTAAAAAAAAAATTTTAAAAACGAGATGAATGAAGCAGATTGGAGTTGATAGGACGTGCGTGTGTCGCAGGCTTTTAAGCAGTAATAAGTCCTCACACACAACAATTACACGCTGTCATCTAACTACTGCATAATTCTTCCTGTGGAGAACAAGAACAAGTCATCTGTCCACAGGATCTGCAAAAGTGGGGAGAAAGGGAGGATGTGAAGTTCTTCAGAATTTACCTTACCTTCCGTCCAACTTACTGTACCAACTTAGCTTACCTACTGAAATATCTAGATATCTTACTTTACTGACACACACTATCAACCTTATCTATCTGCTTACCAAACTATCATACCTACCTTCCCTACCTACCTTAACTATCTTACCTACGACAGTATCTACCTACTAACGTTACTGAACCGACACATGTACCATACTGGCCATACCTACTGTATCAACAGTATTTACCTCACCTACTTACATTATCTTCCCATCTTGCTTACACACCTTACCTACTTTTTCTGCTTACCTGCTTCCTTACCTACCTTTTTACATAGTTACCTACGTACCTATCTATATTACCGACCTAACACACCTACAAAACTGTTACATACCTACCAATATACCTACTTCCAGTATATACCTACCTTACCTACTACATCATCTACCAACCTACCTTAATGATGCACAGTACATAGTGCATACCTACCTACTGAACCAACATACCTACCTTACCTACCTACATTAGCTACCAATTTTACTTATTGTACCTACCTGTAATATCTACAGTACCTACCTAAATTCCCTTACCTACTACAGTATCTACGTACTTACCTTACTGACCTACCTTACCTACCTAGCGAACCAACATACCTACCGCAAAGGGTCCGACATTAAGTCTTTTTGACTGGTGGCCCTGTCAGTCTAACATCAGCCAAGTTATGGTGACCCTGTCAGAACCAAAACTGGCGCCATATATTCATGATATAATACGTTAAGTTTTAGTGATTATATCATATATCAAAAAAAAAAAAAAAAAAAAAAAAACATTATATCCAATGTCTATGATTTACACACGCCGGCCGTGTTACGACAGTAACAACACAGTGCTCTCAAGTGTCATGGTCTTGCTACATGTTGTCTTACTTCTATAATGAATAAAGTTCTCGTTAGCATGCAGTTGTCTTCGCATCTATTAAGGCTAGTAGAGGTGATCGAGGTTAGCTTCAAGTCGTTAGCTATTGACTTAAGGCTAACCCCGAACTGTGACCCTTTATCCAGACAAGCATGTGCTAGTTGCGGTTTTTCCTTGCATCATCACAATATCCTGTGTCGACCGGGTTGTTTTGGTGATAAAAGTATTTTGGTCTGAAACCAAAAATGTGCTTTTGGGCCATCTGAAAATTTTCAATTATTTAGAAATGCCTACTGGCCCAGCCGGGCCAGCATCTATACGTACATGGTGACATGAGACAGCAGTGTACTGGACAGTCGGATGGAAGGACGGACCAATCGACCTACCTACCTACGTACCTTTACTGTCCAATCCGTGCATATTTTCAAAATCAATCTCCATCTAGGACAGTGGTTCTTAACCCGAGGCAGTTACAGGGGTTCAACGGTGGACAAGACACACACGCTGTGTGTGTGCGCGTGTCCATAAAAGTCCATTCAAAACTCAACATTGTGTCAGGGTGGGCGTATTGCCGTTGTAGCGCTGCGCCGCGAGCTGAAATTTATGATTTTTTAAAAAATAATACAATATATATACAACAATATTTAAAAAATATAATATAAACCAATATTTCAGTGATACACGAGTTGAGCGGCATCGCTGTGGCATCAGACGGCGCAACCGATAGGAAAGGGGTTGTTGGAATGCTTTCACAGTGCAAACAGCAATACTTAGACATGAATAGAAAGCATACGAGATACGCCAGTGCGGTGTAGCAGCCCGGCTAAATGAGGTGCCTTCGTAGCGGTCTCGTTGGTGGGGGCAACGTTGCCATCAAGGGCAATGCATGTTTATTGAAAATAAATCATAAATTGCTAATTTCTCAACCGATTTTCATGAGATTTATTTTACAATGCATGTACTATTAATATGGAACATTTAAAAAAAAAATAGCCCCAGAAATTTCTCTTAGCAGTAACACAAAGAAAAAAAATTGGACTTTGTTGTGAAAATGAGAGAGTGGCACTTGCCAAGGAGAAAGGCAACCGCAAAATTCACATTAATTTATGGTAATATTTTATTAAATTGAACTGTTTTGTGTTTTTTTTTGTGTGAAATTCAGGTTTTGTTGGTATTGTTTTTGAATATCATGATTTTGTGTGCAACTGATGGGTGGTTCATTTTGTGCACAAATAAAATGTACAGTATATCCGCAAAGGTTGAAACATGGCAACTGGACTGTTTGTTGAACAAACAATAAACGAACAGTCCAGTCGCCATGATTGAGCCTTTGCGGATTACTACAACATGGATGACTGAGAATCTACACAGCTCTTTTGAATTTGAAATAAACCATCTTTTATTTTTCAAATTAGGAAGGGTTCTGTGATGGACGTATGACACTTGTGGGGTTCCGTACCTCCAACAAGCGTAAGAACCACTGAGCTAAGATAAATAAAAAGCTCACAAAAGCATCGCGGCGATGAAACGTTAAGGCGTGTAAGGATGAGGTCACGGCGACTCATCACTTTTGTCTATGTCGAACTTCATCGAGAAGGGGTATAACTTCTAGAGATTGTTGTGGAAGTTTTTGCAGTGTCACAGCACCATACCAGACGACCTTGCGGGGGCGACGGTCTCTTAACTGAATAGGCTTTCGCTCGTTAGACAGTTGTTATTTTTTTGACGGCACTGTGGAGGCTCGGCTCGCATTGGACACAGTGGACCGGCCATTACTGTTAACTACAATGCTGCCTCAGTGTTTTTGAGACAGCATGCCGAGACATGATGTCTACGAACAACCTGCGATGTCTTCTAGTGCACTGCTCTCCTCAGAGCCTTTGAAGTTTCTTTAGAAAGACGTGTGCAAATTAAATAGTTACTAAATACATAGAGATAAGTTTAAGAACACAGTTTTTAAGAATGAAACAATGCAAGAAGACAAAAGACATCCAATTGAATAGAACTATTTTAATATTTTTTAAATAATTGAATACATTGAAAATAATCACTTGAATAATTAGGTAAATTAAAAGGTCAATAATTAAAAAAAATCATTAAATAAATTAAACCTGAACCATTTGAAGACAATTAAACAATTTGAAAATAAATACATGTACTAACAAATCAGAAAAATACATGCTTTTAAAAATATATGTTTATAAAATTGAAGAGAATACAATATTTTCAAAAAAAATAAATTAAAGACCATTTGGTAATATGTTTTAATAATTCAATACATATAAAAATAATTAAATACACTTTAAAATATGTTTTTATCATTTAATACATTTCAAAAAATAAAAACAACAACATTTATATATATAAATAAATAAATCAACACTTAAAACATAATCTAAAAGCTAGAAAGCATTTATAAGCATGCTATTGGACTACAAACTTTACAGCCTTTTTTAAAAATATGCTGCTGTTTTGGTTAGCAAAATACATTGTCTGTGCTTAAATATATCTTCTACTAACAGAGATACTCAAAGTTAATTCCTGTCTTTTTTTCCGTCCGGAAGATATAAAGGGAGGCATTTATTGTGAGATAGGCGTTTAGTTGGGCGCAGCGTCTGTCAAAGCAAAAACTATTGCTAAAAAAACTAATCATCAGGTATTGATGGTGCACTTTCCTCAAAAGAAAATATGTATTCTTCTCTTACTGTACTCAATGTGAACCCTACCATAACAATAAACCAAGTAAACCATGATTTCTTTTTTGGCATACCATCAGACAAGTAATTGCTAAAACGCGAGCCTCGTCATTATCAAAAATTGAGGCATGTTCTCTATATAAGACACAGGCTATAGATAGAGAACTTGAGGGATGGTCTTGGGAGTGGGGGGTGGTCTTGATGAAAAGTGAGGCGAGGTTGATCGGAACATGGGCCGAGGGGAATACGAGAGAGATGGGCAGCACTGGAGCATGCTCTTTAAACTAAACCTTTCGGCTATGTGTATAAATATATATGGCTGGATATGCATATATTTATACATGCCATTGATTGAGCAGACATTCACTTGAGAGCAAAGGCAGGGATTTGTTTTTGTGTGCGTGCGTGCGTGTGTGTCTGTGTGTTAGAATGAAAGCGTAGGGCGTGGGAGTGAACATGAGCCGCTCTACATTTGCTTCTTACGTAATATGAGCTGTTTGCTGCAAAATCCACACTAAATTGAAAGTGGTTAGAAGGTGGATTCAACGCCCCCCCCCCCCCTACACTTTTTATATTAAAAAGATTCTCTTGTTCCATCATTAAAATGAAAAATCAACGCCAGAAGCGCTGGAGTCGCCTCGCCATCGCTGAGTGAATTCTGTGAAAAAGCACAGCGTCACCCAGGCCAAGTGGAGCATCCAAACTGGAGTCAGGCCATTTAATATATATTCATTGGTTTTATAATACTACTTCTATGTCAACAGGCAAAACATTAGGTACACTTGTACCTTATAGTTGAACACAAGCACTGTTGCAACCATTTGGTCTTTTAGGATAATGATGCTCACTGTCAGATTATTTAGTGATAATATTAAAGATAAACATTTTCATATAAATGAAACTATATAAATACATGTAATACAAATGAAAACATACAGTATAATAGAATAATAAATACCAAATCAAGCTACCAAAATTAATGAAATGACACGAGGACCTGCTGGAATTTAGGAACATGACAACAATCCCCCATCTATCTATCTATCTTATCTTATCTATCCATCAATCCATCCATCCATCCATCCATCCATCCATCATACTGACGACTGTTAGTTTCATCTAGTTAATTAAAGGCCACAAATTGAATAAGGAAATATGATAAAAGCTCTAAATCGTAAGGCCGGTGTTCTGAAAGCCACAGAAAATCTCTTTTAGTTTTTTATTATCACTCTTGGTTATCATTATTATCTCTGCCAGGGAAGTTATGTGGCATTGTCACCTATCTTCACCATCATCATTATCATATTGTTATCAGGCTGTTTGTTTACACGCAACTCGCTTCGGGCAGATCCACATCTTTCCCGTACGACAAGCCACCAAGATATCAAGCGACTTAAGATATATATATATTTTTTTAATGTTTTTTTTTTTTTTTTTTTTTACATAGCTCAAAATAAATCATCATTGAATTCCGCGACTACAAAGAAGTTATAAGGAGTAAGATTGAGTTTGACCAGGGCTACATCAAAAACCTGAGTTAGTTAGTTCGTAAGGGTTGAACGACTTCAAATTTTTGTAGTTGACGCTAAGTTAGTCAAGCCGACTTTTCATTCACTTTTTTTTTTCTAGTTGTCAACTCGGAAGGAGGCTGATGGTTGGAAACGCTGGTTGGATGTTTTTTTTTGGCGACATTGACCATTAGTTTTTATAATGAAATGGTTATTAAAGGAGCTATGGAGTCTTAATGGTCCACATTTCAATAACAAGTTAATTTTATGTAGTTTTTGCTCAATGAAACTGGCAGTCATTTCCAATAATACCAATCCAATTTGGAGCATTTGGTAAGTAACTAATTGTACTTGGATTCCCCCTTTTTCATTGCCAAAATCGACAGCCCCCACAAAAGCCTTTAATACTGTGGAACGTCGCTAAAACAGACACCGATATAATGGATATCGTATAAAACGGACCGTCAGGACCGAACAACGTTTTCAAAAGTAGTTTCCATTTGTCACTTAAAATGCCGTTGATAGAGTCTGTTAGTTCCAGAATTGGCTGCTGTTTTTTTACTGGCGCTGTGCAACAAACCAAATACAACAACAAAATAAGCCTACACAAATTTATCTAACCTCACTATTTTCACTCAGTACTGTCTAAAAAAAACATTAATACTTAGAATATACGCAAGAATTATGCCACAGCCTTGCTTGTGAGTCAACCATGTACATTTACTAGTATGGGGAAATCAGATTGGCTTCTGGCGTTGATGTCACAGGCTCAAGTAGGGTTTCGACCAAAATGTTGGCGGGTCAAGTTCTGTTAAAAAAACCATCAGTAAATAAGTCTAAAATAAATAGTGGATAAAACTATGGAATAAGTACCAATGTTCAAAGCATCCCTTTGATCGACTACGGCTTGTCTTCATTAAATTCACAGTATATTGTCTACCCTTTTTTTTTTTTTTTTTCTTACAGGAGGGCATTTGATGAATTTGATGACTGCTGACGTGATGATTTAAGGCTGTTCATAAGCTAGTATGCAAGCATGCAATTATTATATTTGAGGATAGACTAGCATATTTTGCAATCTTATTTTTAATAAAACATTTCCACATGCTTGAACCACAGCGGGTAGTTTGCTGCAAAAACCCACCACCTGTTGATTTCAGAAAGGTGTTCCTACACATAATCGACTTCACGCTATAACAACCATCATCGCCGAGTGGTAAAGTCGATGTATCGACTAGTTGTGTCGTCGGTTTCACTCCTATTGGTTAGTTACGAATTAAAGTCAACATCTTTAGGCTTCTTGTTGTGGGATAAAACAATCCCACGATAGTCATGAAGATGACAGAAGTAAAATTGTGGCTGCTCGAGTCGTGAAAAGTAATAAGTTATCTGAATTTGACCACAGCAACCTTGGACATCTTGGTCATAATATTGTTCAAAATAAATAGATTTCTTATATTTATATAGAAGAATCCCAAGGTAAAGATGGTCAGATGACAATACTGACTGCCGTAGCATAGGTAATATACCCTTTAGAATCAACAGGCTCTTGCACCAACAAAGACATTAACTTTGAACATTTGAAGAGGACTGTAAACAGGGCTGATATCTTTCAAAATCGATAGGTTCTTGTTCTTATACAGATATGTATTCCGATTGAAGATGACTGATATCATCAAATTATTTCTGTCCCGCTTCAAACAGACTGAATTAGAGAACAATTGAAGAACACTGTTTACATGGCTGATATTCTTCAAAAGTAACAGGGTCTTGGCCTAACCAAGACATACATACAGCATAATTAGAAACAAAAAATATATATACGCATATCGGTTAAATGGCTGATACCTTCAAAAATCAATAGAGTTCTGTCCTAACTAGACACTATTCCTGAAAATGTAAAGGTGAATATATTTCCAAATCAATGCGATCTTGCTCAAACAAAAGACATGACATTTCTGAAAATTTTAACAAAGCATGTTACTAAGTTGACGTCTTACAAAATCAATAGAGTCTTGTCCTCATTGAGGTATACAATCCCTGAAAGTTTGAAGAAGTATGTTTTCAGGCCTGTTTTCCTTCAAAATCAATAGGGCCTTGCTTGTAACAAAGACCTCATTCCTGCAATTTTGAAAATCACTGAAGTTCTTTAAAATTGGTCATTCTTAGCGTGATCATTTGGGCGTTGTGAGTGCTGGAGTTGTGGCCAGAAACATGAAATGATGTGACTTTTGACCACATTTACCTCTGTCGTCTGAGCTGGCTCAAAATCAATAGGCTCTTGCCCCTGACAGACATACAAATCCCTGAAAAATCGAGAAGACTGTTTACAAGGCTGATGTCATTTCAAATCAATGGGGTCTTGCCCCAACGTGAACATCTAATCCCTAAAAAAACATGCTTATATGACTGATATTTCTTTCAAAATCAATAGGGTCGAGCACTGACAAACACATCATCCTTGAAAACTTAAAGCAGATTGCACAAATGGCTGTTTGAAAAGCTATAGGGTCTCACGCTAACAAAGACATATAATCCCCCAAAACCCCAAGAAGACAGTCTGCATGAGGGATTTTTTAATTTTTATTTTTCAAAATCAATGGAGTCCAGCTAGAACAAAGACAGACAGTCTGAACATTCTGTACATGGCTGCTATTCACCAAAATCAAAAAGGTCTTGCCCTAACGTAGGCATAAAATCCCTGAAAATTGAAAAGTGACTCATTGTGTATCTGATGTCTTTTTTATATCATAATGGTTCTCCTCAAACAAAAACGTATACTCTCTGAAACACTTGAAGAAGACTGTTTACAGGAATGTTCTCAGTCAAAATCAATAGGATTCTGCTCAAACACAGACGTAATAACCTGGAAAATTTTAAAATGTTTATGATTGCATATATTCCCATCCACTTAAACCGTACATAGACCACCATAAATAGAGCACAAACTAGAATCCCCAAAACCTTTATCATTTCAAGCTCATCTTATCTTACAGTATTAAACTTAAAAATAAGTGGCTTAAAAATTATTTTGAAGTCGAAAAAAAAAAGTGTGCACTACACTACACTACAACTGATAAACTGATAAACTTTATTGTTTGTAGCAAATAATCATTAACTTAGACTTTTACGGCTGCAACACATTCCAAAAAAGCTGGGACAGGGTCATGTTCACCACTGTGTGACATCACCTTTTCTTTTAACAACATTCAATAAACGTTTGGGAACTGAGGACAATTGTTGAAGCTTTGTAGGTGGAATTCTTTCCCATTCTTGCTTGATGTGCAGCTTCAGCTGTTCAACAGTCCGGGGTCTCCGTTGTCGTATTTTACGCTTCATAATGCGCCACACATTTTCAATGGGAGACAGGTCTGGACTTTAGGCAGGCCAGTCTAGTACACACACTCTTTTACTACGAAGCCACGCTGTTGTAACATGTGCAGAATGTGGTTTGACATTGTCTTGCTGAAATAAGCCGGTGCGTCCATGAAAAAGACATTGCTTGGATGGCAGCATATGTTTCTCCAAAACTATGTACCTTTCAGCATTAATGGTGCCTTCACAGATGTGTAAGTTACCCATGCGATTGGCACTAACACAGCCCTATATCATCACAGATGCTGGCTTTTGAACTTTGCGTCCATAACAGTCCGGATGGTTCTTTTCCTCTTTGGCCCAGAGGACACGACGTCCACAATTTCCAAAAACAATTTGATATGTGGACTCAGCGGACCATAGAACACTTTTCCACTTTGCATAAATTCATTTTAGATGAGCTCGGGCCCAGAGAAGCCGGCGGCGTTTCTGGGTGTTGTTGATAAAGGGCTTTTGCTTTGCATAGTAGAGTTTCAAGTTGCACTTACGTATGTTGCTGAACTGTATTTACTGTCATTGGTTTTCTGAAGTGTTCCTGGTGATATCCTTTACACATTGATTTCAGTTTTGGATACGGGAGCCTGAGGGATCGAAGGTCACGGGCATTCAATGTTGGTTTTCGGCCTTGCCGCTTACATGCAGTGATTTCTCCAGATTCTCTGAACCTTTTGATGATATTATGGACCGTAAATGATGAAATCCCTAAATTCTTTGCAATTGTATGTTGAGGAACATTGTCCTTAAACTATTCGACTATTTTCTCACACATTTGTTCACAAAGAGGTGAACCTCGCCCCATCTTTGCTTGTGAATGACTGAGCAATTCAGGGAAGCTCCTTTTATACCCAATCATGGCACCCACCTGTTTCCAATTAGCCTGCTCACCTGTGGGATGTTCCAAACAGGTGTTTGATGAGCATTCCTCAACTTTCTCAGTCTTTTTTGCCACCTGTCCCAGCTTTTTTGGAACGTGTTGCAGCCATAGAATTCTAAGTTAATGATTATTTGCGAGTTTGAACATTAAATATCTTGTAGTTTATTCAATTAAATATAGGTTGAACATAATTTGCAAATCATTGTATTCAGTTTTTATTTGTTTAACACATGGGGTTGTAGTTTGAGTTAGTTTTTTTAAACGTAAAATGTAGTTTCAGTTAACGTTTTTTAAAACCGTTCTCGTTTTTATTTTATCCCGTTCACTTAAATGTTTTTTCAATTTTACTTTTTGTTATTTCGTTCATTTTTGTGAACTATAATAACCTTGGTGTGTTTGAGGCTGTTTCAGTACTGTGTGAGAGAATTTCAGGAGTGCATGACAATGTTTCAGTAGTATGTATGAGAGTGTTGCAGAATGTAATACCATTTCAGCAGTGCGTGTAACACCATTTCAGTAGTGTGTGAGAGAGCCTTTCAGTAGTGTGTATGGGAGCGTTTTGAGTTGACTGTATGAGAGGTAAACGTATATCGTCACTGACAGCCCCTTATACAGTAGTTGCATACCCATTACATCACACAAACCATTGTTTTGCAGCATGTGTGAGTGTGTGTACGTGTGTGTGTGCACGCGCGCGCGTTTGTGCATGTGTGCTATTCCAAGCCAATCTCTGATCTTTATGGCAGGTGACATTGAAGGAATCTGTCAAGTGCCACTTTATGATGTGTTGTCTATTTATAGCCTGGTTGTTGTTTCAGATGATTGTGTAAAAAGTGATCTCTTTGCTTTGTGTGTGTGTGTCACCGCCCTTGCGATTGTCAACGTGTAATCATTATCAAGCCGTTGCCATTGTGGTGGGTCACACATAAATGAGCACAACCATCAGCAGCCTTTGACGAGTTGCCAAGGTATGTATTGAGTGCCTTCTAGTGGTGGGCAGATCGAGCCATGCAGTTGTTCCTTGTTTATCGCGGGGGTTGCATTCCAGACCCCATGAATAGACAAAACTCAGTGAAGTCGCGACCATATATTTATTGTATTATTTACATAAGATTCATGCATAATACCGATACAAAATATGCATGTGAGGTGCAGGTATTGTTTTTGTCCCCTTTGGGTCACCATCTTCATGTTCTACACTTTAGTAGCCATGACTTTGAATGTGTGTGACTTTAAAGCCGCGGTCTGTCCAGTTGCTCATGCTATCTGCTTCTCACGTAAAACATTACCTGTATAGTTACATGTTTTGTTGTACGTTTGTAAGGCTGAGAAACACTGGCAGCACACAACTCTGGCCTTACATGTCGTGAGCTTTATAAAATATATTTCTACTTAGCTAGATAAGTCTTGAGGCATATATTCAACACTAGCTGAATTGAAATACCTTCAAAATATCTGTGGAAATAGTTACATCTTTTCTTTTTTAACTTTTGAGCCAACACCTATTTTTTTTACAGCACGCGTGTCCAGTGGCTAAGGTTCTTAAAAACATGGAGCCAGCCCGGTCCGGTGTGGCCCAATTTGTGGCAATGCATGTACAGTTTTTCCTGACTGTACTATGTTAACATTTCTATGTTTTTTTTTTGCTTTTTTTTTCATTGTGCTTTGCACTGCTGATTTTTCTTAATGTACACAGGTATTGCATTGATGTGGTCCTTCAACAACTACAGTGCAGACAGTAAAAGTGTAAATGTGAGTCTGTTGTTATCAATTCACCTACACTAAAGTGTAATTTACAACTTCAAATTATTATCATAAAACTTGAGCCACAGTTTACATCAGAACATCTCTCCAGAAATGGATGTCGTAGGCCCAAAATTCAGCCCGGGCGGGAATTTAGATAGAGAGGCCCCCAACCAAAGACTGAATTGTTTTTGTTCCTCCTGCCTTACAACAAAGCCTGGAATACTAAGCAATGAGCGGTGACTGTGATTTTAGGTCTCATCAGTTTTGCTGTATACACTATATGCATAATCAAAGTGCCCCCCCCCCCCCAGTACAGCAGTCTTACACACTGCATCTTTAGCGGTCTGGTTATTGCTGCTTCGTGTTCCATTCTCTTCCTTCTCCCCCAATAAGACCACCACATCTTCCTCCTCCTCTTTCTCCAAGACCAGCACCACACCCTCACTACCACCATGGGTTCACCAAGTCCCTGAATAACCCGCCTGCTAGTGAACTTTACCCATGATGCTGCTGCTAATAATAATAATAATAACAATAATAATCAGAACAAGAGTCATGTTCTTAGTACACAGGCAATCCATGTAAGAATATGCCATAAATCACACACACGTACGCATGTGCACACGCGCACAGACACACACACACAGGGCGGGTCTTAAACCATGAGAATGGATCTGCTTCATGCATCCATCCATTCTCAATACCGATTATCCTGTTCAGGGTCACTGGGTGCTGAAGCCTTTCCCAGCTGCACTGGTCGCCAGTCAGTCGCAGGGCACATATAGACAACCCTTCACACTCACATTCAAGCCGTCACAGAGTGGGAACTGAACCCACGCTGCTCGCAGCAAATTCAGGCGAATGTACCACTACACCATCAGTGACACGATGCTTCATGCGTCCTTGCTAATTTTTGTGCGTCTCAGTTGTGGGATGCACATCAGACGAGATCCCTGTTGTCCAAAAGCAAATGTATGATGACTTACCATCTAAAAAGGAAACATTGTTCAGCTTTGTTTTCTACAATTAGTTGAAATTAATACATTATATTCCCTGGCCCAAAAAAAAAATCCAATTTGGTCTTTAATTCAGATGTTCTGGCTCTGGTGGGGCACTGCCCCACTTACCCGCTCTACTCATGGACAAATGGCTCTAGTGGCATGTTGGAATGACTGCTTTTGCGAAATCTCTTCACGCATTTCCCAATCATTTGCGGTGCAGGGGAGCAAACTGGTGGTTGGCGAGAACTTGGGAGGCTGTTAGTGAAATGCCAAGGCCATCTGTGCTGCTCTAAGAGGGTGTGAAATGAAGACGGAGAGTGTGCCACAGGACGATGAGAGGTCATTACTGGTTCCTCAAAGGCGGGAGATTATGTCAATTTTACAGGTCACAGTCTCGTGGGTCACCATATTTTTTATCCATTCTGTCTCGGTGACACTCGGTAATGAGTGTGTGTGTGTGTGTGTGTCTGTGTGTGTACGTGTTTGTGAGCCTGGGGATCAAATGTGCTTTAAGAGGTGCGGCGGCAAGAAGCAGCCACCACCTGACGACAAGTGGCGATGATTACACAGGAGCAGATGCTGTCAGGATGTTGTGTCTTAGTCACTCACCAGCAATATTTTAAGATACAGTGATGATGATGATGATGCAATTATATTGGAAGTAACCTATTTACAATGTAAATTAATCTCCGGAACAAGTTTGCCTTTAAAGTTAGGGCTCCTTAAAATGACCAGATTGACCTTAAAAATGTCTGCCGCAAATCAAAAGCACAGGCGCATCAGAGTCCATTTTGGTGGGGTCTTCAGACTAAAATGGGAGACTTCCAGTGTGTTTTCTGGCATGTTTGCCTGAGCCTTTTTTTCTGGGTCTTCTCATGTGTTTTGGAAATTCCTCTTTTGTAGAATAATTAAGGAAACAATGTTGTCTTTATGTTTTTGTTTTTAATACAAGGAGCTATTTCGATGATATAAACAAAAAGAGACAGCGGGAGAAATTAGAGGGAGAGGAGAAAAAGGTGAGATGGGCCGCTCTCCTCATGCTCTTTGCGAGCCCCTACACTCTCTCTCTGAAGCCGAAAAACTAAAAACAAAAACAGATTATAAGGAAGGTACTTCAATCAGATTCAGTCATTTTACTTAATAAGGACATTTCCACCAGCTACATACCCAGTTGTTGTAGCCCGCTTGGGAATGTCCTTGGAGAAGACAAACAATACATTGTTGCTTTTTGCAAGGCAAAACATCTCAGAGAAGTTACACCAGAGTTATGGCACAATACAACAATACATTATAAAGGAAATGTATTCAACCTTATAAATGTTAATATAAGAAATCTTGTCTACTCACTTGCTATACCTTCTAAATATTATGCTGCAAAGTGCAACTGGCTTTGTGGGCTAGGTTTTTCTAAATAATTAATGAATAGAGTTAATTTTGGGGGGCTTCAAACCAAAATGGCAGATGTCCTGTGTCTTTTCAGGCATGGCTTCTTGTGACTTTTTGTAGGGCTATCAAGCACATTTCTGATCCCTGCCAAAATTGCCCTAAAATGTCCACTTCAAACCAAAGTGGTTGACCTTTTGTGTGTTTGCAGGCATGGTGTCGCATGACTTTTTTTTTTTTATTGTAGGTCTACTAATAATAGACACACATTCTAAATTAGTGTAGTTCCCTCAAAAAAACTGAAGGTCCGGAGACACGAATTTTAAATATCCATTTTTAACATCCAAAAAAAGGAAATGTTATCCTAAATCAAATAATAATTTTCACTTGCTGTTGTCTTCCGTTAACGCAGTAAAAGCTCTGAAAGGACTCACTTAACATTAAGCTCTCTGATCTTGCTTGTTAGCGGCGCAAGTCTGCTATTATCAGCCATTAAAAAGATCTGTTAGCCAGCGGTGCATTAATAACAAAAACAAAACAACTCATGTTCCCATGGGAGTTTTTCTTTGCCTTTAAAAAAAATACATTATTTGGCTTGGAAAATAGAGGCTAAACATGTAATCGGCACTGTGAAGTGGCTTGTTTGGTCTCCATGGCAACCTGCTAACGCACTAGCGATGTGATGCATCCGCGTGACTAATAGGCTACATTGGCTTGTTGATCTAAAGTGACATCGTATCACATGCATGATGTACACCGGTGCATGGCTCACTGTCGAGTGTTACATATGTATATATCAAATACCTTTGTATGGGGAGTTAGAGGGGGAGGCACACTTGATTTAACCACCTCCAGGGGGGAATTGCTTCAAGTGTCTCCACGGCGATAGGCACTTTCTGGGTCGTGTGAGAGAACTTCCTCCACTTCAATTTCTATGCACACCGAGTGTGTGTGTGTGAGAGAGAGAGAGAGAGAGAGAGAGAGAGAGGGACAGAGACAGAGACAGTGTGAGGAGGTTTCAGCATGTGAGAGAATGTGAGTTTGCGTGTATTTGTTTGTGTGAGTGAGTGAGTGACCCGAGTGGGCATGTGTGTGGGAAGGCAGTTGACAAACTATCGTATGCATTCTGTCAAGACGAAAGCTTTTTTTCCAGAATATTTTTTATTTTTTTGGATGGCCACAAATCCACCGTAAGCTATGTTTTTGGACCTGTTCTGCAGCCAAAATAAGAACGGCAGTGACGCTAGCTAGGTAGCGTAGCCCCACAATCTGATCCTGCCGCCTGTGCCATGGGGCACAATCCAATTTCCTCTACGCTGTGGAAAAAAAGCAAAGCAAGAAGAAGCAAAACATGTTTTAATCAATGCTTAATGCTCAGTGGAGAAGACTGTTTATCTTTTGCATATTCCAGTAGGACAAAATGCATTGTGGGTGCTCTTGGAAGAGCTGCTGAATAAATTGTCATATAAGACACCACAGACACCGCTATATTTTTAACCCGAGCTTTTGTCTTTTAGTGGGTGGAACGTGACATTGGTGGTACAAACAGGTGTGGTCTTTGATGAGGGGCCGGAGTGTCCAAGATGGACAAAAAAGGTTGGGCCGATAACGTATCTTATTGCATCGGCCCCCAACTAATGGGACATTTGGTAGCAGGCTGCAGAATATAAATATTTTATTGATCATAGGAGGCTGGAGGAAGTTTTAGTTTGAAAAGCATGTGCATCTGTCTGTGCCTCAGTATGCATTCCCCTCCAAATGTATTGGAACGGCAAGGTAAATTCCTTTATGTTGTATACCAAAGACATTTGGGTTTCAGATCAAAAGATGAATATGAGAGAAAAGTTCAGAATTCCAGCTTTTATTTCATGGTATTTACATCTAGATGTGTTAAAAAAGTCAGGACAGAGCACCTTTTGTTTGAAGCCACCCAGTTTTCAAGTGAGCAAAAGTATTGTAACCTGTGAATGATGGGTGCTGCGATTGGCTGGCGACCAGTTCAGGGTGTACCCCGCCTCCTGCCCGATGACAGCTGGGATAGGCTCCAGCACGCCCGCGACCCTAGTGAGGAGGAGCGGCTCAGAAAATGGATGGATGGATGGATGGACTGACGGGTGTTTCTAGTTGCTCAGGTGTTGCCTTTTATATTTATTGCTGAAACATTAGATAATGCTTGTTTTTGGCTTTAGCATTCACCTGCGAAAACTGCATTTGCTGTTAAGCAAACATGAAGACCAGAAAGTTGTCTATGGGAGAAAAGCAAACCATTTTGAAGCTGAGAGAAGATGGAAAATCGATCAGAGCTATTGCACAAACATTGGGCTTAGCCAATACACCAATTTTGAATGTCCTGAAAAAGAAAGAAACTACTGGTATACTGAGCAACAGACATCGAACAGGTCGGCCAAGGGTATCATCAGCAGTAGATGACAGAAACATTGTGAGAGCTGTGAAGAAACACCCAAAGACAACAGTCAGTGACATCACTGCCAACCTCCACAGGGCAGGGGTGAATGTATCACAATCCACTGTTTGAAGAATAATTTGAGAGAGGAAATATATAGGCCCTACCACAAAATGCAAACCACTCATCAGCAAAAAGAATCAGAAGGCCAGATTGGATTTTTCAAAGTACAGAGACAACAAAAGTTTTGGTACAAGGTTTTATAGACTGATGAGACCAAGATTAACCTCTACCAAAGTGAAGGATAGGCCAAAGTATGGAGAAAGAAAGGATCTGCTTATGATCCAAAACACACCAGCTCATCTGTGAAGCATGGTGGAGGTAATGTCATGGCTTGGGCTTGCATGGCTGCTTCTGGAATGGGCTCACTCGTCTTTATTGATGATGTAACGCATGATGGTAGCAGCAGAATTAATTCTGAAGTCTACAAAACCATTTTATCTGGCAAGTTACAGAAAAATGCATCTAAACTAATTGGCAGAAGCGTCATCATGCAACAAGACAATGACCCAAAACACACTGCCAAGACAACAAAGGACTTCATCAGGGGGGAAAAGCGCAAGGTCCTAGACTGGCCAAATCAATCCCGGGACCCAAACCAAATAGAGTATTTTACCTCCTGAAGAGGAGACTGAAGGTCGAAACCCCCAGAAACAAACAAGAACCGAAAGAAGCTGCAGTAAAGGCCTGGTGAAGCATTTCAAATGAAGAATGCAACAGTCTGGTGAAGTCAATGGGTCGCAGGCTTGATGCAGTTATTGCAAGTAAGGTTTATGCAACCAAATATTAAATGTTATTCACTTTAAGTTATTTCATAATGTCTGTTCCAATACTTTTGCTAACTTAAAAAGTGGGTGTTTTCCAACAAAAGGTGCTCTGTCCTAAGTTGTTTAACACATCTAGCTGTTCCTACCATGAAATAAAAGCTGGAATTCTGAACTTTTGCCTCATATTCATCTTTTGATCTGAAACCCAAATGTCTTCAGCATACAGCAAAATGAAATTGACCTTGCCGTTCCAATACGTTTGGAGGGGACTGTACATGTCAAACCGCTTCTATCTGTCACGTGATATGGTAGTAAAATAAAGTAAACCCACAAACTAGCAAAAATTAGTAAAAAAACAAGCATCTTTGAAGAACTTTTTTCAGAAGGTGGAAAGGGCCAAATGATGAGACAAAAGAAGAGCCTCAGAACATCCAAGAAAAAGAAAGGTACATTTAAGAGACTATCAGCAGTTGAGGGGCGATTCTCGGATCAGAGGTCAAGGGGTGCTGGGATTCATTTTAGGAGTGTTTTAGCACTGCCAAAACGGGCTATAAATGCCTCGACCAGTCAGTAAACTATTCAGTAGCACCTTGGCTTTACTATCATCACATGTACATGACATAACAACTAATTTTGTTAAGACCAATTTAAACAGATGACAGTGATGCTGTCTGACCACCTGAATCTATTAAAAAAAAAAAAAAGGTTAACTCCTCAGGGCATTGAATCGATCCCAACTGGACAGTTCTGGTTGTCTTAGAATTGTATCAATCTTCTGGAATGCAAAACGACTGTCGTTAAGACGTTTTTCAGAGAGAGGCCTGTCAACAAGAGTCATTGGGTGGAAACTCCCTTGTTAATATTCCACTCAGTTGTAAAAGGGTGGTGGAACTGCCTCTCGGCCAAAAGAAAAGAGCAGAATTATTAAGTCTCTTTGGAATGGTCGAAAGGACAACATTGTATCTGAGAGAGAGGTGGTGTCATAAACCACCTCCCCTGTTTAGGGATGTTTTTTCCATCTTCACGTTGATGGCCTCTCTCATTCCTCTTTCAAACCATCTGTCTTCTCTGTCCAGAATGTGCACATTTCTGTCCTCAAAAGAGTGATATTTCTCTTGGAGGTACAGGTAGACAGCTTAGTCTTGACCTGAGGAGTTAGGCCGTCTGTATTGTGACATGCGCCTGCTCAGAGATTGCTGCTGCTTCTCCACATTGAGAGGAGCCAGATGTGGTGGCTCGGGCATTTGATGAGGATGCCTCCTGGATGCCTCCCTGGTGAGGTGTTCTGGGCATGTCCCACCGGGAGGAGAACATGGGGACGACCTAGGACACGCTGGAGAGACTATGTCTCTCGGCTGGCCTGGGAATGCCTCGGGATCCCCTCGAAAGAGCTAGAGGAAGTGGCTGGGGAGAGCGAAGTCTGGGCTTCCCTGCTAAAGCTAAAGCAACCCGACCTCGGATAAGCGGAAGAAAATGGATGGATGGATGGAGGCCACATATTCTGCCTCTCAAATTTGCAGCCATGTTCTTCGTAGCTGTTTACAACCAGCCAGAGGTTAAATGCTAACAAAGCTCTTGCAGAGCTCCCTGACAACATCAGCTTGCTCCAAAACAAGCACCCGATCGCTTTCTTTTTCTGGTTGCTGGGGACTTAAGCCACATAAAGCTGAAAGATATCTGACCTTATTTACCAACATGTCAACATACCGACACAGGGCATAAACAGTTTGGACCAAGTGTACACCAACCAGAACAAAGCATACAGAGTCGTCCCCTGGCCTAACCTCAGCCTCTCGAATCACAAGTGCATTATGTGCATCACCACTTTCACCACCAGAGGTGCCCAATGCTCAAAAGACCCAGCACTGCCTGATGGACTAAGCAACTTCGTTGGCCATTTTGATATTCACAACTCATGACATCGCCAGAATCACTGCTACATCGGATGAGATGCCCCCAGCGTCACCCAGGCTCATGAGCTGGTACCTGAACAGGATTAGACCACGCAAGGCTGCTGGTCCCGACAACATCACAGGGTCATGAAGGGGCTGCGCTTCTCAGCTGGCGGAGATGTTAGCGGACATTCAACACCTCCCTCTCTCTGGCAGTTGTCCCCAGAGGCATGAACATGTCCACCATCATTCCTTTCCCCAAAAGGTCCACAGTGGGAAGCCTGAATGACTATCGTGCTGTGCCCCCTCACACTGATAGTTACAAAGTGCTTTGAAAGGTTTTTCATGAACTGCATCAGAAACACCATCAAGTTCACGGTAGATCTCCACCAATATGCATGCAGGAAGAACCGCTCAATTGAGGCCGCAATCCCTGCATTAGTCCACACTTCCCTCACACACCTGAAGAGTAAGGATACCTATCTTCACCTGAACTTATACTGATGGAGAAACTACACACTCTAGGATTGAGTCCCTGCCTTTGTAACTGGGTGCAGGACTTTCTTATCAACCAACCACAGACTGTTAGGATCCAGCCTCAGCACTGGCTCCCCTCAGGGCTGTGTGCTGAGCCCACTTCCCTTCACTTAACTAATTTATGACTCCTCAGGTCAAACCCCAAACTGACACAGTTAAGTTTGCAGATGAAAGGCTGTTGTCATATGCATTGTCAATAGGGATGAATCTGCATTCAGGAGGGAGGTGGAACACCTGAAGAACTGGTGCAGTGACAACAACCTTTGTATCAATGGAAAGACCAAGGAGATGATCATGGACTCCTGGCCTGAATATCGGTGGGCTGCTGTGGAAGTGGTCTCCAACTTCAAGTATCTGGGAATCTTATCTCCACCAAGCTCTCACCTGGAGCAACAACACCTCCGGTCTGGTTAGGAAGGCATACCATCACCTTTTCTTCCTGAGGAAATTAAGGAACGCTGGTTGAAGGTGCTCAGTCCTAATGCAGTTCTACTGATGTGTAGTGGAGAGTGCCCTCTGTTTCAGCATCAATGTGTGGTATGGCAGCTGCTCTGGGGCAGATGGTGCTGAAGGCTACACAAAAGGTTGTCAGGAGCAGCCTTCCTTCCACCATGCACATTTTGGCTTTAAGATGCAGGAAGATGGCCACTTGCATCAGGAAGGATGCCACACATCCATCACACAGCCTGCGTGCCCGGCTTCCGTCAGGAAGCAGGCTGTGGAGAATCTGGAGCAGGACAACGCGCCTGAGGAATAGTTTCTTCTCCACAGCCATGAGACTATAAAACTGTGGGGTTGTTTCCTCAATGACTACAAATAACACACGCACACAGCTACTGAATATGCATCGGAGCATCATGTTCTATCCAGTTTATATTTTTATTTATGCATGATAATATATGTACGTATGTTTTAATTATATACCCCCCATCTAACTTATATGTTTGCACACACTTGCACATAAAATATCACTTGATGTGTATCGCATCCTGCCAAATGTGACTACTGTACTGTACTTGTTTGTTTTTGTCTTTAGTGACTTCTTTTTTTGGTTTTATTCTTGTTTGGGAATTTTCACTATTTTATTATTTATAGCTGGTTCCTACCGGACCATCAGTAACCTACTTTGTCCCAGCATTTTTTTCTTGTTTTATTGGAACAACAAACAACAAATAATTGTTAGTGTTAGTCAGAAGACCTTGTATACTGCATTCTGTGCTCTCTGCGATCTCTGCTCTCCCTTGCGAAGAATTTAACCACAAAGACCGATCTTGTACAAGCATTGGTCAAGTAATAAAAATTATTTTCTTTGAGATACTAGTCATTCCTGTCGTTCTAGCTTTATTACCGCGTGGAAGTCACATTGGCACACGCGCCCGCACAGCATGTGAAATGATTTGAGAGATAAAGGAAAGCCAATCGTAGCTGTAAAAAAAAAAAATAATAATTCCGCTCTCGCTTTTGCTCTGGCTAATTAATATCTGTCCATTAATATTCCACGAGACTGGAATGTGGATGTCACCAATCTGAAAAAAGTTGAGGCAGATGGCATCAGATATTTGGCTCTATCACAACCCTGGTCATGGTCAAGAAGTATTAAAATACATCTTGTAAGGTGCCAACAGAAGTGACGTAAGCCCCAAGTGTGCATGTTTTTAAATCCAGATTAAAAACTTCTTTTTTTTTTTTTCTTCTCTTCTTTTTTCCCATGCTTTTTTAAGAGCATTTAAACTTTTAAATGATATTTCTTGCACTGTATGCTGTTTTAATTGTATTTTTATTTTATTTATTTTTTCTCTTTGTTTTAAATGTTTGTAAGCTGTCTTCTTTTTTTTTTTTTAATGCTTTTAATCATGTAAGCCACACTGAGTTACCTTGTGTATGAAATGCACTATATAAATAAATTTGCTCTGCTGTGTCTTTATGGTTAAATATTGAACCACAGCTGAACAACAAGCAAACTGAGGAGACAATGAGGCACAGCTGGAAAAGGCACAAATGGTTGCAGGATGCTGATTGGTAGAAAACAAGGAGGAGGGCTGACGAGAACAGGTGGGGATGAAAACCTAACGAGTAGGCACAATATTTAAAAGGAAAACGAGACGTGAAACAAAAACTAAATCTAATCAAAATCAGTCACCAAAAACACAGCTCATGTCAAATCAATTCGATTAAAACAGTAATTGCTCATTTAGATCTCATTTGTACCTGCTCTCAGTGAAATTTACAATTTATTGTTGATGATCAAAAAGATCCAGTTCATTTTGGATGTTATATATGCAGTGGCGTGTAAAGTGGGGGTGGGGGGAATCTAAGCGTGGGGGGCATCAAAACAGCATTGGTTTCCGTCAAATGGCAGGGATTGTTCAGCCATCTGTTCTGTGCTAAGATGTGATTGCCCAGTCCGCTTTTCTGGCAAGGACTGGCTTAATGAACTGTGAAATGTTTCCACTGACCAATGGAGATACATGATATAAACGCAACAAAACTGCGTTTCCATTCAAAAGTCAACATCATCACAGTGAATTTACTCAGTCTAATCAGAGATCAACAACGACTCACCATTTAGTGTGTGTATTAGCAGATCAAGTCTTTAAAGATTGTGTTATTTAATTAATCGCACATCCCAATGTGTTGTTGTACATAATTGTCGCTTGACTGACTGCTTCAAGCTTCTCCCGCCGAAAAAACAAAAAGCTGAAAGAGATTCCGTAATGTGGCTAATCCAGCGAAAGCGGGAGGGAAGCCTCTGGTTAATAGTACATGCTGCCTTGTATGGAGAAGCAGAACAAGCCTCTCTGTTCCCCTCTCCTCTGTCTTCCCTTCATCTCCTCCATGGGAAAAACTGGAGGTGTATTCCCATTCTGTCAATCACCAGCACTGCGCCTGCGAGCCCTCAGCCTCTATCAGTGTAAACAGAATAGAGGAAGCGGCGTTTGGTGTTTTCTCCCCCCAATGTGGAAAAAGCCTCTTTGAGGTGTTTCTTTGATCCGAGCACCGCCGCTGTCATAATTGCAATCACTTATGAAACAAAATGATCAGATCTGAAGGCAGTTTAGGAGGAAGGAGTCTAAGCGCAACTTACATGGTCCTGTTGATTCTCAAAAGTACAGTAGTGAGGTTATTCGTCTGTCTTAGTGGCTATTCTTTATTTTCTTTATTTGCTTAAAATGCCTGCTTCAAACCTAAACGGAGGAATTCCTGTGCCTTTACGAGCATGGCTTCTTGAAACGTTTTCGTGGGTCTCCTTATGATAGACATATCTTCCAAATTTCATGTTTCTCAGTGCAGCTCTCTTTGGGGGCTGAATTGTTGTCCTTTGACCTTGTGCTGTTAATAAAGTTTTAAGAGTAACATTTTGCCACTGTGATTCATCCACATTAAGCTACAAAAACTCAAATGTTTGCAAATTTAGCATCATCCATCTGTCTCTTATTTATACATGGTTCAAATTTGGTAGTAATTTGATCAAATCTCAAGGACAAGTACAATTTTTAGGGATCCCTGGAAATGGCCAAAATGACCCTCAGATGACCGCTTCAAACCAAAATTCACTTCCCGTGTCTTTTCGGGCACTGATTCTTGAGACTTTGGTGTGGGTCTACTTATGATCAACATCCATCCATCCATCCATTTTCTGAGCCGCTTCTCCTCACTAGGGTCGCGGGCGTTCTGGAGCCTATCCCACCTATCATCGGGCAGGAGGCGGGGTACACACTGAACTGGTCGCCAGCCAATCGCAGGGCACATAGAAACAAACAACCATTCACAGTCACATTCACACCTACGGGCAATTTAGAGTTGTCAATTAACCTATCATGCATGTTTTTTGGGATGTGAGAGGAAACCGGAGTGCCCGGAGGAAACCCAAGCAGGCACGGGGAGAACATGCAAACTCCACACAGGCGGGGCCGGGGATTGAACCCCAGTCCTCAGAACTGTGTGCCAGACGCTCTAACCAGTCGGTTACCGTGCCGGCTATGATCAACATACCTGTAATTGTTTTTCCTTTCACCTCTTGGAGTTGACATATAGTTTCATATTTTCTGGAAAGTCATCAAAGTTCCATCCATCCATTTTCTGTACCGCTTATCGTCACAAGGGTCGCGGGCGTGCTGGAGCCTAGCCCAGCTATCTCTGGGCGGGAGGCGGGGTACACCCTGAACTGGTCGCCACCCAATCGCAGGGCACATATAAGCAAACAACCATACACACTCACATTCACACCTAGGGGCAATTTAGAGTCTTCAATTAACCTACCATGCATGTTTTGGGGATGTGGGTGGAAATCGGAGTACCCGGACAAAACCCACGCAGGAAAACTCCACACAGGTCGAGGCCAGGATTTGAACCCCGGTCCTCACAACTGTGAGGCTGATGTGCTAACGAGTCAGCTACCGTGCCACCTGTCATCAAACTTTCCATAATTTAGTGTTGTCCGTCTGTCTAGCATAGGTTTTCAAATTTGGTAACATTAGGAGAAAATCTGTAGGACAAGTCAATCTTTGAATGAAACGTAAAGATATCCCTTACATGGTGTTTTGGCAAATCGTTTTCTGACAGAATAAGTACGGAACCATTATTGTCTTTGTGGGTTTTTATTACAAAAAATAAATAAAAGCCTTTGCAAAGAGAGGAAAAGGTACAAGTCTTATGGGTTGTCACCCCTTACTGAAGCCCAGACTAAAATCCTCCTTGTTACATCGAAGTGAGAGAGAAAATGAGAGAAAACTAAACAATTATCTGTCCAGCTGCAACAAGTACACACAGAGCTAGGAGTCACAACATAACAACATAGCATGTGGTTGTCTTAAACTGTTTAATAGAAGTAATATTTGATATATATATTAAACATCACCGGTACGGTGGACGACTGGTTAGCACATCTGCCTCACAGTTCTGGAGACCGGGATTCAAATCCTGGCCCCGCCTGTGTGGAGTTTGTATGTTCTCCCTGTGCCTGGGTGGGTTTTCTCCCGGTTGATTTTTAGTATCACAGCATTACAACCTATTGTCTGGAAAATAGGCTTTCTTTTAAAATTATTCCTATGGCATTTAGTGGTCCACATAGTATTTATGTTTAATTAGCATTAGGATTATTAGTGGTTCCTTGGAAAAAAATTCTCCCCTATAAAGGTTCCCTGAAGCCCCCAGAAATGTACTAAAGTCATCGGAATATTCTGACTTTTTTTCTCGCAAATAGGCAACTTTTTAGATTCATATGACATTTAGGGGTCCCGTAATTTCTCGTGTATAATACGCTCTCGAGTCCAGTATAATGCACACCCCCAAAGCTGACTCCAAAAATCAGGAAAACCGTTCTTCCTATTTACAATGCGCACCCATGATTTACTGTCCATTGATATATTCATATGCAATAAAGTGTGGTGATTCCCTCCAAATTTGTTTTTCTAATTAAGTTGGTCGGATCATTATAATTATCAATACTTGTTCTTTAGTAATGTATGTATTACTCTGCTGGATCCTTGTGAGTAATTTTAACACTGTGGCTTTGCAGAGGTTATTTTCCTCCTCCAACGTGACCGCCAGAGACCTAGAGAGGTCATGTGCCCGGATAACACATTCACTCCTGGTGCAAGATAAATCCCAAGATTTAAATTAATTGATGGCTTTTCTAAAACACATAGCTACTCATATAATTCATTTCACTGTGAAGGAATTTTCTAACCTTTACTATATATAAATATATAGTGTATAATGCACAATATTGACGTTTGAAGATATTTTTTGGGGGAAAAAAATGCGCATTATACACGATAAATTATAGCACATATTGCATGGTAGGTATTTTTAACTGCCGTTAGAAGTGCTGTATGAGAGAGTCCTTGGAAAAACCTGTCTCTTGTAAGGGGTCCCTGGACCCAAAATGTTTGAGAATCCCACGCTACAGAGAGGCGGACACCTGCTGGGAAATTGTTCTTTCACATTATGACACTTCCTTTATCAGGAGTTGGGATGGCAGCTTGTCTTGGCAGTAGTCTGATGCCCATTTGCGGTGTTTTCCCAGCATCTAAGGAGCTTCATTTGACAGCCCCCCACCTCAGTGTCCTCTGCATCTGAGCCCATTTACGGGCGACGCCGTTCAATTTATTGCTGTCCACTGATGGCAGCACTTAAAAGTGTCAGCTCGGAGTTGTGGGGATGTTGGGTGGGGGTGGCGCAGTGGCACTGGGGCGGCATTAAATTGGCGGCATTTGTTGCCTTGCTTAGTTTCATGTTTCACCATTCCCACTCTGTGATGAAATGTATTAGACGACCTAGATAATGTTTTCTTAGTTTTGTCACATTTGTGATTTCTTTAAGCGCCATGCACGCTGTGGTCCTCTGTTTACATTTGACTACAGAGGAAGTTAAATTTAGCAGGCGGCCCCCCTGTGCACATGACACTGATTGACAGCCGGCGGCGGCTCGTTGCAATGTTTTTTTTGCAACAAGGCGGTCGCCCTTGGTAGATGTTGTGATGTTTGTGTTTGAAATGCCTCCCGCATCCAGTTGACATCTCCGCCAGTGTTTGGGATAGCTGAAGCGTGCGAGCGGATCAAAACGCTGATTGGTCCAAGCGCTCGTACGTTGTGTTTCTTTATTTACCCTTCCCTTTTGGACTTTGTGCCATTCCGCTTCTAACAAATGTGTATTTACATGTATAGCGCATTACCCTGCCTGCTTTGGTTTACTTTCAAATCAGCGTTCTGGGTCGGAAAATCCCAACTGCACGGGTTAATGAGGTCAGGCCTGTTCAGAGAGGCATGCAAGTCAGCCGTTATTTTCAGTGACTTTCATTAGGAATAAGGACAAAAACAACAAAAGATACCAAATGAACAACTAAAATAATTTAAAGCTGCTCAGTAATGAACTTCAAAGAATAAACCGTGGAATTTGTGAAAAAACTCTTTATTTCAATTTCAGATATGAGACATTGAGACTTATTAAGACACCAAAGTTCATGTTTATCAATTAAACTTTTTTTTTTTTATTATTATTTTTATTCCAAAGTCCCACACACCCACTTTCAATGGCAAATCCTCAAAATCACCAAACTTTAGGCGATGCTCTGCACACAAACATTTAAATAAATATAAATGTAAATGTTTGTTCATTTTTCAAATCTAATCCGAAATTTGAAGATTATGGTGATCGTATAATATTAAAATAAAAATTCTTCTTTTTGTTCTTTTTAGTAGTTCTTTGATTTCTTAAATGTAACACACTATAGGTTTTGTTTATACGTACAGGTAAAAAAAAATGATATGCGCAGTGTTATCCTCACTTTAGATGTCAAAAGGGTTTTGTGTGTTAGTGTAAAAAGTTTTTGTGTGAGATGATCAAAATGGCTCTTTGAGTGTTAAAGGTTGTCGATCCCTGCACTAGACATTTAGTCAAGCACAGACTTCCTTTAGACTTTTCTGGCATGGGTTCTTGAGTCTTTTTTTGGGGCGGTCTACTTATGATAGACATACAAACCAAATTCAATGTTTCTAAGGTAAACTGAATGTGGGAGCTGGAGTTTGTTTTTCTTTGACCTTGTGAATCTGAGTCATTAAGTTTCATGTTTTATGTCAAGTCGTTAAATTGTTGCTCTATGCTCTCCCCTCAGTTCCTCACATCCTGTCATCAAGCTGTGTAGTATACAAAGTTCCAATTTGGTAGCGATCAAACAGTACTGTAGTTTGTTTATGAGAGACCCTTGGAAATTACCAAAATGACTAAAATGGGCAAAAACAATTGGGGCTCTACCTTGAAAATTCCGATTTTAAAATGTAAACAGACAAGACTTGTCAAGTCATGTATTTCAAGTCCTAAGACAAGTCTCGCGAATACCAAGTCAAAGTTAGCCAAACAAGCCCCAATCCTAACATTGGCGACTTGGAGTAAGTCAGACTCGAGTCGAGTCATACAACTCAAGTCCCCCACCAATGTTAACAAGGACTTAAAGAATCATCAGTGTGTCCGTACTGGACACACTGATGAAGTTTGGTGTCATCGCTCACCTTGGCTGCAAGCCCTCGCATGGCTGCGCCTGTATGTCATCAAGTCAGCGGGAGCATCTGACTCCCATATTGAAGAGCTTGTCGACCGGCTGCCCTCTGTCGCAGTACTTCACCACGTCCAGCACTGCGCCGCGTGTCACCGCAGCATAACGGATGGAGTCACCGGGGAGGAATTCGTTTGCGTTTAATTGACGCTTAGATCGCCATCATCACGCTTGACGGCCTCGTCTGAATGTGTTGCTGACGGAGCCTGAAAACAATTACTCAGGATATAAATACGCCCCTGTCAATCACAGTCAGGTGTCCGCAGGTATAAATATATCCTGTTATCACCACTGCCATGCCCTTGCTGTGTTATACAGCACATTGAAGTCACCTCTTCCTGATGTATATTCCCCTCAGAGGTGGCCACAAGCCCTAAGTGCCACATACGCACACTGCATTGATTGATAGGTGCTTTACACTGTAGTACCTTCCACGTTTAACCTGCAAATACGATACAGCTCAGCTTCGGCTTTTGTTGTTTGTGTCCTTCAAAATACATGTTTCACCAATGGGGCAAACCCTAAACAGCCACAAATGTGTCACACGCAGTCCTTAAACTAATACGTGAGAGTCATCCCATTGTCTCAAAACTACTCAGTGAAACCCTAACCACCTAAACCAACCTTAATGGCTTAACTCTAATCCCCAACACCTAATGTTCTAACCACCTACCCTAGAAACCTAACTATCACTTCCCAAACTTTAAATCTACTAACGCTAACATCCTAAACACATCTATATCATGTCCCTAACTTGATCACTTCCCTCACCCGAAACCCCTAGCCCTAACTTCATCATGTCCCAAACCGTAACCCCCAACTTGAACTTTATCATGTCCCTAACTGTAACTTTTTCACTTTCCTAACCCTAGCTACTCACCCCAACTATATCACTTTTGTAACCCGCGAATCTAACCCCCTATCCCAAACTTTATCGTGTCCGTAATCCCCTTCCCCTCACAATATAACTTCCCTAACCCCCAAAACCTAAGTTTATAATGTTCCAAACCCTAACTCCCTCACCCTTACTTTATCATGCATCTAACATCAAACCCAAACTCTCACCCTAACGCACCACTTCCCTATTCAAACCCTAACCACCTAATGTCTAATCCTAACCACCTAACTTCATCCCGAATCTTCACCCTTTCCTAGAGATAGCAGAACTTGTGAATTCTTGTTTGTTGTCATTAGAGTTAAAACCAGGAGATGCAAAGACCCTCTTGAAATTGCTGACATTAATCTCCTTTTTAGGGGCATTAGCACACAGAGAACCTTACCAGTATTGCAAGTGCATCATGTTAAATGTTTACTTTGAAAAGTTGGGAAGAAAATAGCACCAGACGCCAGTTTCACAGACACGAAATGAAATTGGGTGTAGGTGTCTATCATAACAGGATGCATGAAAATGTTTCATGGCCTTATTATGGCCAACCCATGTAGGCCATTTTGGTTTGAAGTACCAGTTTTGGGTGAATTCCAGCGCACGTACTTTGACAAACTCTGACTAGGAAATTCATCCAGTTAGAGGAAGGTACCCTAAACCAGTGATTCCCAACCACTTGCCATGGTGCATTAGTGTGATCATTTTGGCGATTCTCCATGAAAAATAGGGTGCGAGGGACCGTTTTTCCTACCAGAAAGGTA
The DNA here is from genome assembly GCF_024500275.1 of Phycodurus eques. Taxonomy (NCBI): domain Eukaryota; kingdom Metazoa; phylum Chordata; class Actinopteri; order Syngnathiformes; family Syngnathidae; genus Phycodurus; species Phycodurus eques. Next base: position 21,639,240 of record NC_084526.1, read on the forward strand.
ACTCTTGGCGTTTTACAGTCAGGTGGTTGTGAGGGTCTGCTCGTTCTACTTCCATCAAAGCTTGCGTTTTCTGTTCCTGCTTGCTCTCTTCTTGAGCGTAAAGAATACGAGTAAAAGCATCCAAGCAAAGGAGTGTGAAGGGTGATTTTTGTTGGTGTGTGGCGGTGAGATGTGTAATTACAATTAGATTGACCTCCACATGCATGCCTTGCTTCCTTCCTTTCTGCTCCCTCACTCGGGCTAAGCCAATCAGATTGGTCACCGACACGCCACCAGAGAGGTGAAGCAAGTCAAGCAGATGTGCCCGAGGTTACTCTTGTACGCTGTGTTCCGAGTAGCTGTAAGCGTAGCGTGTTGTAAGCTGCGACATCAGAGCCAGGCTCAAAAGAATTAAGCGTTTCTCTTTCTATTTCATCCATCCATCCATCCATTTTCTGAGCCGCTTATCCTCACAAGGGTCGAGAGAGTGCTGAAGCCTACTGGTTGCCAGCCAATCGCAAGGCACACATGAACAAACAACCATTCGCACTCACATTCACACCTAGGGGCAATTTAGAGACGTCAATTAACCTACCACACCTATTTTTGGGATGTGGGAGGAAACTGGAGTGCCCGGAGAAAACCCACGCAGGCACGGGGAGAACATGCAAACTCCACACAGGCGGGGCCAGGATTTGAACCCCGGTCCTCAGAACTGTGAGGCAGACACTCTAACCAGTTGTCCATCGTGCCACCTGTTTCTATTTAATGTCTTACATTATACAACGTAATGATATTCCATACTTGATCTTTAGAACCTCTTTCCCCCTGTTAAATTTTAGCATAGATTTGCATATTTTGCAAGTGACTGTGCTAGCAGTCTCATTTTTGGTCAAATACAACTGTGATAAGTGTTATGACACAGTGTCGTAAAGTGTCATGATGTTGGAGCGCATTATATCTTATGATGGATAGAGTTCTCATTAGCACAAAGTTGTTGTCCGGACATTATTGAGCATAATATGTTGGCGATGAAGATGGAGCTTCCCTTCGTTCCTTGTCTGCCCTCGTTCCTTGTCTCCAGTCTCAGTCCCACTGCCGTCATTTAAGACTCAAGGTGATTGGACAAGCCGAAGGAAACGACACGAGGCAAAAGCCGATGTTCATTTACAGCAAGCTTATTTGTTCGTACTCTTGGAGTGCCAGAGGTAGACACACCACGAGTGGCAAAGGCGGGCCTTCCGGCAGGCTCCAAGTATCTCAAGCCCCGTCTACCACCCCCCACCCTCGACCCCCACCCCACCACCACCACCCAAAAAGTTTGTTCTCTCTTCGTCTTTCTGTGCAGCACTGTACCGGTCCGCGGCACGGTATTGGGGGGCTCTGCCGTAATCACACAATTGTACAATATGTTTGTGATCATGAGGCCTCCCAACAAATGTAACAGCAACTTCCTGTGGGAATATTCATCTTCTTTTGTTGACGCTGGTCTGTTTTTTGGGAATACATGGCAGTTTAAACTCTGATTCTTGCGACTTTAAAGGCAAATTTTAGGATCTTGGGGTGTTGGTTTTAACATCCTCTCTAATCTGGCTCATGCTGGGACCGTGGTTGATGAGATTGGCTGTTGGTCAAAATCGTAATTTTACACGCTGGTTTGCGCTCTGCTCACGTCTGCACTGTGTGTTGTGTGTGCGTGTGTGTGTGTGTGTGTGTGTGTGTGTGTGTGCGCGCGTGTCTGTGTTGTCTTCGCACAATGTGAGAACATGTTGTCTCCTGGGAGTACAATGCAGTAGCTGTCAGTCAGTTTCCCATAAATATTTATACGCAGCGCGGCATTGAGGCTGTGCCGCTGCCTCTTTTGAGCACCTTCAATGCTGCCTCGTGTTGCACGGGCATTATCCCGTCTTCCTCTTGCTGCCGCCGTCCACTGACATCGTCCCTCTGCCGCAACAACGTTTAGCATTCTAACGCACGACCGTCGAGCTGTTGCGCTAATGTAAACACTATTTACATGCAAGCTGGTGTCGAGGGAATTGTTGCCCATTTCAGTGTGGTGACGATAAATGAAGCCTTGTGTGTGTGTGTGCGTGCGTGGGTGCGTGTGTGTGCGTGTGTACATGAGTGTGTGTGTGTGTTTGTTTCTATGTATGCGCGCACATCTTTATGATCCAAATGGGTTTGTATAAAAATGCCACAATGGAATTTTCTTAATAAGCTTTTTCCCGTCAGAAGAAATCAGAGTGGCTTAGCTCTTTGCCAATTTGGAATACAGAAGGCAAGATTTTACATATGTTCTTTTTTAAAGGTAAAGATGGTCATAAATCCAGAAAATCAAGCCTTTTGTCAATTTCCATCATTTTTCTGGAGCCATTAAGAATTCCTTTAAATGAGACTTTTTACTAGCTTGTATTCAAATGCAGTGAACTTCCATTTATCGTCGTTCCATACCAACCCGCACTAGGTGTAAATCTGCAATATAGAGAGACCATATGCATTTTTTTATATAGTTTACCCCTTCCATACACTTGAAACAGAACAATAGTTCTCCAAAATAAGAGGAAAAGTGTGCTTATTTCAGGGGGCACACAAATAAAAGAGAGAAAAATTAGGAATTTACCGTCTGCTCCCAGCTGAAGTTTACTGTAAAACTGATACACAAAAGAAAATCAATCATTGCATGTATATTTGAACAACAATAAGATCAACCAAACTGTACTGGAGACAAATTCCTTGTGTGGACATAGTTGGCAAATAAAGATGATTCTGATTCAAAGATAGATAATGCGAAACTCCAAAGACCTGCTAACGAAAATCAGTTTAGATATTACAGTAATTATAAACCCTCAAACAACCACTACTTTAACACACATAACACTCAACACACACAAACAGAGCATAACAATACTCACAGGCATATATTCTCTCTGCTGTGTAGGAACACCTGATTAATAGGATTAGATTAGATCAGATTTGTCAGTGGAAGTAAATTGAGGACATTCTCTGCCTCCTCTTCTTGCTCTTAATCATGCAGCATCTCTCTCAGCAGACCTTAGTATTGCCTGGCATATTGCAGCACAACGTGGTACTGCACTTAAGGTGCACAACTCTAAATTTGAACTTGCAGAATTATTCAAACAATGCTTCAACTAGCGAAGAAGGGTGCGCATGTCCAAAATGTTCATAAGGTACCGTAATTTGTCATGTATAATGCGCACCTATGTATAATGCGCATCCCCAAAGTTGACCTCAAAATTCTGGAAAACCCTTCTACCTATGTATAATCCATTTTTACAAAGCATGATTTTGCTTCTACCCATATAATCAAAACGAAATATTATCTGTATTTTGTTAGTTTTTTTTCAAAGAATTATTCTGAAGTTAAGCACTTTATTTGAACACGTAATACATTATTTTTATTTACTTGCTCTTATTTTGAAATTCACAGCCTTACTTTTATTTAGTAAATGAGGAAAACACACAGTTGTGCTCATATGTTTGATTACCCAGGCAGAATTTGTAAGATGTGTACAATTATTTTACAAAAACATGAAGGACCAGGCGAAACACATTTCATTTTATTTTAATGGGATTCAAATTAAACTGTCAAGCATTTCAGAAAAGCATTATCATTAAACAAAACATAACCATAAAGAAATTAATGATGGTTGTTGTTCAGTCATCAGTCGTATTTAAAAAAACAAAACAAAACAATATTTCACAAATTCTGCCTGGGTATGTAAATTTATGAGCACAATTGTACATATATGCAGTCATATGTACCCCTCGCATATTGGAATGAAAGTGTAGTCTCCACCTTTTTCATAACCTCTAGGTGGCATACTAGAATGAAAGTGTACAACTTTTTCATGACCTCTAGGGGGCGGTGGCATAGTGGATTGAAAGTGTACAGCTTTTTCATAACCTCTAGATGATGATATGATAAAATGTGAATCTTTTTAATTTTTTCCTATACCTATGTATAATGCGCACTATTGACATTTGACCATTTTTAGGGGGTAAAAAATGTGCATTATACACGAGAAATTACGGTAAATGTTTTCAAATTGCATCACAAATCTGTGTAGGTAGCGGCAAACAACCTATGGAAGGGCCTTTTGGAGTGCCTGCGCACCCACCAACTTTGAAAATCAACAACCAAGTCAATGTCCCAAAATTTGCGAATGACCTGAGCGAAACATTCTGAATATTGCCGGATTGTGATGTCATAGTGTGGTTAATTTACATGATACCACCCCGACACCTTGTTTCATTACTCCCACACCTCATTTCTCTGGTCATGACTTGGCAGCTCGGCTGGTCAAAACTTCACCATATTTATGCATACGGTCGGACTACACAGAAACTGTTATCATGTCACAGCCAATAGCTGAGCAAAGCTGCAGCGCACATTTTACCTAAATTACAGTAACAGTAAGTGAAGTGCTCCCTCCGCTGGTGAAAACACAAATGATGCTTTCAGAGTGGCCCAGTCAGAGCCCATATGTAAATCCAATTGAAAATCATGCGAAGTGACCTGAAGGGGGCTGTGGACAGAAGAGACCCTCGTGATCAGACACATTTGAATCACCTGTTATCGGAGTGGCCAAAAAAACAAAATGAGATGTACAGTATTTCATTTTTTTCCCCATGAATTATGCAGATTATAATTTACATATTGCTTTGAAAAATGTTTTGAAATGATTTATCATTGTTATCAACTATGCAACATCCTAGGTTAGAACTATTTGTATGCCGAGGACCACATGTACTCAAATGTTTGATGAAGTTGTCGATGCGGGGGCGTGAGAGTAAGAAATCTAGATATAAACAAATTGCCATCCAAATCTTGAAAAAAAAATATCCACCTGAAGAAAATGAAAAGTTTGGAGCGCGTCAGTTGCAACATAGATCGTAAATCAAGAGAAAGCTATATGGGTCTGTGCATGGGAGATACGCTCACAATCACATTTCGAACACACTTGTAAAAATACCAAAGAAAGTATGAACATTTTTACAGATTTGTTTTTTTTTCTGATGAAATATGCAGATTATATATTTACATATTTCTGTAAAATATGTTCTGAAATGGCGGCACGGTGGACGACCGGTTAGAGCGTCAGCCTCACAGTTCTGAGGACCGGGGTTCATTCCCACCTGTGTGGAGTTTGCATGTTCTCCCCATGCCTGCGTGGGTTTTCTCCGGGCACTCCGGTTTCCTCCCACATCCCAAAAACATGCATTAATTGGAGACTCTAAATTGCCCGTAGGCGTGACTGTGAGTGCGAATGGTTGTTTGTTCGTATGTGCCCTGCGATTGGCTGGCAAACAGTTCAGGGTGTACCCCGCCTCCTGCCCGATGATAGCTGGGATAGGCTCCAGCACGCCCGCGACCCTAGTGAGGAGAAGCGGCTCAGAAAATGGATGGATGGATGGATGTTCTGAAATTAACCAGTTCAAGGTGTACCCTGCCTTTGGCCAGAGTCGACTGGGATGGGCTCCAGCACGTCCGCGGCCGTGACCCTATTGAGGATAAGCGGTTCAGAAAATGGATGGATGGTTGGATGTTTATTTTTTTCACATCAGATAAACTTGCTTATTTATGACTCACTTTCTGTATATTCAGAACTGGGTCACCGCAGAGGTTGACTCTGATAGAGGACAGCCCCGCTTCCGACAACAGATATACGGGATGTTATGTCCTTCCTCCCTCCCGCCCGGCAGTATTGTTGGCGCCGTAATGCTGCTTGTGCACATGGAGCATAAATCTCCAATCGTCCACGTTGCGCAGGACAATAAATATCAGCTGTCCCGCAGTAGTAGGTCAACAGCATAAACCGGAAAGGACATGCGGGGTGGTCCATTGGGGCTGCGAAGTTGAGTGACGCCATGTGTCAGCTTAGTTATTTTCATTCTCTGAGAGGTGAAGAGGCTAACACATAACCAGCAGGCATCTTCACACGGTGGTGGCATCTGGTAATTAAGTGTCCTTATTGTGCTACTAATGCAACCCTTTCACCGCCAAACGAGCTGCAGCAACACCAGGAAATGAGAGATTGTTTAGAGCAGACACAGAATGCAGCATTAGCTGGGTAATGAACAGCATGCCTCATCACCATATCTAAACTCATTATTATTTGATTCTGATCTCTTATCTCAGTGTTGCCAAGCCCATTTGAACTCTGTTGCTAACCAAAGCAGCAGAAAAAATATGTAGTGCTTTCCCCCAAAATCCAATGAAAATTTTATTTTATTGTGTATATTATATATGTAATTATTAATTTGTTACATTTATTTTTGTCATTTTTGTTCGATTATTTTGATATGTTAATTTTTATTTTTTTAATGTGATTATTATGATTATTATGGTTGTGATGATGATGATGATTATAGCTATTTGGACTGGTAATTCATTTATTTTAATTACATTATTATTATTTGATAATGTTTTTGTATTTTACAATTATGACATTGCTCAAAATTTGTTTTCAGGTTTTAGGTTTATTTAACGTTTTGGGGTTTTTCCATTTTGAATTTCTATTACACTTTTTAAATGTATTTGATTCGTTAGTTTTAATTATATTATTTACGATTTGTTATCATTTCGATTCAAATTCTTTTAATTTTTCACATTTTGTGTTTTCTTTTTTACATCCTTATTATTTTTTTTATGTGAAGACACATGCTTTTTATTGCATGTTGCTAACATTGTACCCAGCCCTGTACACAAGTAAATAGCAAAAGATCATTCAAAAGAAATCTTCACCATTATTTCCAGAGATGTGACTGTATCGTTGAGATGTGATGATTACGGGGGTGTTCATGTTTATTTGTCCCTGTGATGATACAGCCCTCCTCGTGGTTTTATACCACTCCGCCCCATGTGAACTTAATTGGGCTCCCGTCTATCATTAATGAGAAGTCCCTCTGTGAATTATTCTTCCTGTGTTCTATTGTTCGTGTCCTCCAGTTAAATCCAGTCCTAATTAACTACGTTTGAAAGGGAATCTGTGTGATAATTACAAGGAGATGGAACGGAAGCAATCACACACAGAAAATTTTAATTCCACACGACGGGGATTTTTCTGTCTTTTTAGTCTGCGTGTCCTGAGAATCACCTTCAGTGTCCACTTGGAAGCAGAAACACGCCTGTGCAGATATATAATAATTTTAATATAAGGAAGGAAAAAAAAAACAGTCAAAAGTAAAATGAGAGTGATAAAACAAAAAAATGAGTAACACCTAGAGTGCTGTATAAAGAAAAAATGTCAGTTGCGCCACATTAAGTGCACATAGTTATTCACTTAATTTTGGATTTTTCCTTCAAACTTTCTATGGAGTAATTTTTACTGTTTGTATTCAACTAAATGGCAATCAGTAGACTTCTGCTAAGGCCAAACAACCCTAATTGTTTATTGTTTTATCCCCACCTTCATAGATGTGTGGCGCTTACATTATTGAGAATTTGGTCACAAGGTTTGGTGCAAAATTCTCTGAGATATTAGGAAATGCTAGAAAAATGTGCCAAATCCACATCTTTATGACCGTTTTATGGATTCTTCCATGCCACTTGTCCTAACTCTAGAAAGTTACAAGCAGGACTTGGTAATTGCACCATATTTGATCACTTTGCATTTATTTACTCAAATGCAAAGGTACCAAACATACATGCGCTGCTATCCATTGATTTGTTGAGGGAGAATTATGTTCAGTGTTATAATGGAATGCTTTAGTCGCTCACATTAGAGGTTTCTATTCATGCGTTCTTTTATTCTTGGTACCTATCAATAATGCAGTGAAGTGAGAGGCGGAATTAATTGTTCCCTGCTTGAATTTCCGAATGTCACATCAAGAGCTTCAACTATGTAAAGTTACGGGAATAAGGTAAAGTAGTAACCAACCCACAAGCCATATGTTAAAAAGATACAAGCATGCTGTTGGCACATGAGCGGCACTGTACAATACGGTAAAACCTCTAACTGTAAAGATTACAGTATTTTACTGGCAGCAGTGATCCTGTAAAATACTATAAAATAAACCAGCATAATACTGTAAATTAATATCCCGTAAAATAATGTATTTTCTAAGATTACTGATTACAGCAACATACTGGAGAAATTAGTATTTTACAGGATCACTGTTGCCAGTAAAATACTGTAATTTTTAGTGATCCAGTAATGTAATATATATATATATATATATATATGTATATATATATATATATATATATATATATAGCACAATGCATACTGGGAACTGTGCGGCTTCATTGTCACAACAATACTCATTTTCCAATTAGTTTTTATTTTAGTTCGTTTTTCAAATGTAACTCTAAATTTGAAGACTGTTTATACTGAAACATTAAAATATGTAATTGATTTTTTTTTTTTTTTTTTACACAAAATATGCATCACAGCCGCTGATTTGCGACACCTGGTGCCAAGATTTATTCAACTATATTCGACGCTAGGTAGGTAAACTATGGATAAATCAGAGAAAAGAGGAGGTTTTAAACAAAACAGACTATTTACTGCTACATGCTACATAAACTAAATTAAAAACCAACATGACTCACGCCTCACAGCAGGCGACAGCTTACAATTATTTGTAAAGATGAAGGTGATGGCTTACTGGCCCAATGTGCAAACGCTGTGCATTGAAGTTCAGGAGCAAAAATTACATTAACCAGGAAAACTAAATATTTTAATTAGCTATTTGTTTTACAAATATATAGTTTACATTGTTAAGTGAGCTAGTCATTTTAAATTCAAGTTGACAGCTGACTGCACGCTCCACGTGATAAAATGGAGCACAAAAGCATTTTTGGTTCACTGTAACTGAATAATTTAAGATTGGCTTTAATTTCATAAATACGGGGAGAACTGAAATAGACAATATTTTTTGGAGTTCAAAATGTTTTTGTTCTATGCAGAAATAAAATGTGTTTCTCTGTAGAGTCTCCGCTAGGATGAAGGGCAAAGTTTATAAAACAGTGGTTAGGCCAGCCATGATGTACGGATTAGAGACAGTGGCACTGAAGTGACAACAGGAAGGAGGTAGCGGAAATGAAGATTTTGAGGTTCTCTCTAGGAATGAGGAGGTTGGGTAGGATTAGAAATGAGCTCATCAGAGGGACAGCCAAGGTTCGATGTTTTGGAGACAATGTTAGAGAGAGCAGACTTTGATGTTTTGGACCTGTCCAGAGGAGAAATAGTGAGTATATTGGTAGAAGGATGATGAGGATGGAGCTGCCAGGCAAGAGAGCTCGAGGAAGACCAAAGAGAAGGTTGATGGATGTCGTGAGGGAAGACATGAGGGCAGTTGGTGTTCGAGAGGAGGGTGCAGGAGATAGGCTGACATGGAAAAGGATGACGCGGTGTGGCGACCCCTAAAGGGACAAGCCGAAAGGAAAAGAAGAAGAAGAATTCAATTGAATTCATTACAAAGACAAGATATTTAATGTTCAAACTGATGAATGTTATTTTTATTTTTTTTGCAAATATTCTCTCATTTTTAATTTGATGCCTGCAACACATTCGCAAAAAAAAAAGCTTGGACAGGGGCAACAAAAGTCTGGGAAAGTTGAGGAATATCTCAAAAACACCTTTTGGGAAAATTAATGATTATGAATGAATATTTTGAAAAAAAAAAGGTTTGTTTGAACATTAAATATCTTATCTTTTTGTTTGTATTCAATTGAATATAGTTTGAAAAGGAATTCATTGTATTCTGTTTTTATTCACATTTTCACATTTTACACAAAGTCCCAACTTAATTGGAATTGGGGTTTGTATATCCAGGCAAAATAAGAAAGAGTGGGAGACGGTCCTAGGGATCCCTAAGTTTGCCGACCCATGGTTTAGGTGAATACAAAATAATTGTCTTTGATGCTTACAAAAACTTGTCCATTGGGTTCTTTGAAGACTGGTTTAGGGTAAGGGATACAGCATTAGATCAGGGCTTTAGGGTTAGGTTTATGGCTTAATGTTTTTATTTTACGCTAAGGGTGGTTGGGGTTAGGGTTAGGGTTATCCTGAAGGTGGTGCAGGGGAGCATTTCTTCCACTCGTTGGAAAAAAAAAAAAAAATGTACCGGCATTACCAGATTACCAGATAACTAGAAACCTTTACTTCCTTGTGTGTTTTTTGGACATACGATGATTCTGATTCTGATGAGGATCCATGCTTCCCACCGGCCAAAACATAAAGGGTTTTTTGGGGAGTGTTGCCTTTAATCTCAGTGATCCATCTCAGCGCAATGTGCTGACAGCAGATAAGGAAAGAGACTGTTCTGAATCTGGGTGGGGGTGTTGGCAGTAAATAAAAAAAAAAAAAAAAAAAGATGATGATGCCGATGTCATGCCTGATCAATCGATGGGAGCGAATTAGCTAATGCACCTGAGGCGGGCGGCTCACATAAACATAAAACACTTGTTGCACAAACAAAATGCCGCTGGCCGTGATGGCCAGCGCTGCACATTAAGGGCGAAGGAACATTGACGAATGCCGCCCGGAGTCTGCCGAGGAGTCGGTGAGGGATCTTTGCCAGAGTGGCATCATTCTCAAAGGTTGCTCCACTTGGAAATGGATTAGCAAGCAAGGCAGGGAGCTCATCTTTAAACATCACGAAGCAATTTGGCCCTTTGGCACCATCAGAGAGTCCACATTTGCAGTATTTTGTTAGGAACGGTGCTCCAGATGTAAAGTGGTGATGCAAAATGTTTTGTTAAATTTCAAGATAGGAATAAGATACTTTGGTCCACCCTCTCTTATTTTACCCCAACATAGCCCCTTTCAGCAGATCATAAGGTGGGTAGATTGGCCACTAAAGTAGGTAGAGTAGTTGCAGCTAATGGCGAATATCAGGGTGTGATGTTAAATCTATGGAGTTGTAAAGGTCGTAATGTTTGCCACGCTCCAATCCGTTTAAAATCCCTGTTAGTCAATGTGGCAACTAGCTGTGATGTCTCCAAGATTCGGACCACAGTATTTTGGATTGTCAAAGACACTGACTCTTACTTGGTCAGGCTCACTTCCAAGATCTGAGCAACAACTACAGTGGCCCTTTAGGGTACAAAAGGCTTAATAATTGTAATTGTCCGCCTGCACATTTTATTATCCTCTGGGCCTTGGCTTAGGTCTGTCGGAAATTGGAGTTACACTATATACATACTGTATTAGCTGGTCTAGCTTTTTCCATCACTCACCCAACATAAATGTGATTTCTACATTGTTCTCAAATCCGAGAGGCCCAATTTTCCCTTTTACTCTGCAGAGAACAACCGTGAGTGTGGGTGTGTGCGCGTGTTTGTGTGTGTGCGTGCGGTTTTGGAGCACAGCCATCATTGATCTGCCTCAGGAGTCTGATCAGATGGTTTTTCATTCCATTTAATGTGTCCTATTAAAGAGACACACATTCATTGCAGGTATCGTTTTTTGTTGTTGTTGTTTTTTCTTTGCCTTTGCGATGTTGTGGACTTCCTCCAGTTTTGTGTCTGTGTGTGTGTGTATGTGTATGTGTGAGAGAGTGACAGAGAGAGAGAGAGATGTTTAAAGCCATGGTTGTTTGTTGTGCGCGCTACATTTTTCTCTTTTAGTGCGCTTTCCAATACGGTTTCAGGCATCCCAGAGGAGAAGGAAAACTCAAAAATATGGTCCTTTTGGTCCTGTTTCTCTCTAAGACACCTGCAATGAGCTCAAATAAAATGAGGTTGGGGCCATATTCTCTTAATGCAAATATAAGTCAAGTCAAAGAGAAATAGAAAGTGAGCGACATAACGAAGGTAGGTAGGTACGTAGGTTAATCGATATGTCGGTTGGTAGGTAGATACTGTAGGCAGGTAAGATAAATACTGTACCTTCGGTCGATAGGTAGCTCGTAGGGTTGGTATGTTGGTCGGTAGGTAGATACTGTAGGTAGGTATATAGGCAAGATACCTGGGTTAGGTAGGTAGATTGAGGGTTAGGTAAGTAGGTCGAACGGTGGTCAATATATCGGTCAGTCGGTAGGTAGATAGATGCTGTAGGTAGGTAGGTCAGATGGGCCAACTTATAGTATGTTAGATAGGTCAGGAGGGAAGATAAATATGTTAGGTCGGTAGGTGAGTCGGAGAGTAGAAATGGAGTTCATTCGGTCCGTAGGTAGGAAGATAAGTACATATGATACACAGATAAGGTAGGTAGTTAGGTAGTAGGGCTGCATGATTATGACCAAAATAATAATCACGATTATTTTGATCAATATTGGAATCATGATTATTCCTCATGTTTGGGAAAAATCTTTATTTTTACTGCACTACTTTTAAAAAAAAAACAATATCTAATAGTTTTCAGTGCAAAATGAATCTTTAAACAACACTAAATGATAGCTAATAATAATAAAAAAAATTAAAATGTACATAAAAAAATTCACCTTTCCCAAGGGCTACCTTAACGGAATAAATATGCTATTACAAAGTGCAATCATGAATTGCAACTTAATGGAAGCAAATACAGTCAATACATAAAACCCAATAACATTAGGCTGTTAGACTTTTCATTTGAAAATCCCCATCAATATAATGAATTGTCAAGGACGGTACGTCTCCGTTGTTCTGCTTGACCATTGGTCAGTCGTGCACACGGTCGCAAACTACAAAGAACTCGACAGTTTTGATTTCCCTCGGCACTTTCGGCTTTTTTTTTTTTTTTTTTTTTTTTAATAACCACGGTCGGGCCAGCCAAAAAGTTGAAGTCGATTGTTAATAGTTTCTTACCGTGACACGCCGCCAACGTGCTGAGAGGGCCAACTTCAAAATAAAAGCTTCATCGATTACTACATTGGGCATCAATGCCATTTTAGGCTTTTATTTTGAAGTTGGCCCCAGAGCCTGGTGCCCCCATGTTAAATGTAAAAAATAAAACGCAGACGATCAGGCTCGTTTAGTTGTGGCAGCCAAAATCACGATCGTGATTAAAATTCTATTAATTGTGCAGCCCTAGATCGGTGGCTGGGGTAGTTTTTTGTTTTGTTTGTTTTTTTAATTCATCAACTTTCACTTAGCAACTTGAAATTTAGTAGGCATGTCTATCATGGGTAGAACCCCTTCCCAAACAAAACAAGACGCCATGTCTGAAAAGACACAGGAAGTCTGCCATTTTGGTCCAAAGCGACCATTTTAGGCTGATTATGGCCATTTCTAGAATTCCTTCAAAATGAACTTGTTTTAGAGATTTTCCAATGGCTACCAAATTTGAATCACCTTTGCTAGACAGATGAGTGACACTAAATGGTGAAACATTTGAGTTTTCATTTTGTGTGTTCAAAGCATGTGGATAAAGTTTGTTGACATGGTCTCCCATGTGGGTTTGATATGACCATTTTAAAACACAAAACCCTTATAATTAATTTCCACAAGGTGAAGCAAAAACAAAATCCAGCCCCAGAGGCAGTTTCACTTAACAACGTGAAATTTGGTAGGCACGTCTATCCTGAGTTGAGCCACAAAAAAAGTCTCAAGAACCCATGTGGGAAAAGATACAAGAAGTCTGCCATTTTAGTTTAAAGCTGCCATTTTATGGTCATGATGCCCATTTCTCGGGACAAACTTGTCCTGAAGATTTTTGTCTGATTGATGCTAACTTGTGAAGGATTTGGTTTACTGTATTTTGTAAGATAAATAAAATTTGTTTTTATGTACATTTGTGCCGCTAACTAGGGAGTGTTTTGGAGCAAATTACGTCAGCTGCTGTAAGCTGATTTATTTTGACAGCTCGGCAAAATAAAATAAAAAAATAATAATAATTCCAGTGACGTGCCTCCCTACTTTGCCTGGCAATTTGTCCGTGCTAATGCGTCGCTTGCGTCCCTAATAAAGTGAGTGCTCTGATGCGAAAGCGCAGACAACAGCAATGGGAGCACAGCTGTCCCGAATAAATTGAGGCTTTCGTGTAACATCCCACCGCCGCTCCTCGTTCCATGGCTGAGGTCTATTATTGGATGTCGCTTGTTCTTGATTAGCTATTTGCCAACTTGTGATAGAGGCACTCGGCATTCTGGGTAAACAAATTGACTGTCGGCGCTCCGTCGCTGTTGACTTCCAATATGCACGCCTGTTTTTTTTATACTACTATTTTGTGAAAACACATGATAATTTTTTCTAAAAGTACATATATTGTTAGACCAATGAGATTTTATTTTTATTTTTTTTAAATGCGACTGCTGTCGGCACGGTGCGCGACCGGTTAGCACATCTGCCTCACAGTTCTGGGGACCGGGGTTCAAATCCCGGCTCCACCTGTGTGGAGTTTGCATGTTCTCCCCGTGCCTGGGTGGGTTTTTTTCTAGGCACTCCGGTTTCCTCCCACATCCCAAAAACATGCGTGGTAGGTTGATTGAAGACTCTAAATTGCCTGTAGGTGTGAATGTGTGTGCAAATGGTTGTTTGTTTGTATGTGCCCTGCAATTGGCTGGCGACCGGTTCTGGGTGTACCCCGCCTCCCGCCCGACAATAGCTGGGAGAGGCTCCAGCACACCCGCGACCCTAGCGAGGATAAGCGATAAATAAAATGGATGGATGGATTATGACTGCTGTCTTGAAAATGCACGTTTTCCTCCAAAAGAAGTTTAAAAAAAGAAACATTTCTCTCATAATATTATAATTCTTTTATCAAATATACAGTATACAACTGTCCAAAAATTCTCATAAAATGTTACTTTTTTCAACAAAATGTGCCACTTGTTTCTATAAAATATACTGCTCTTTAACTTAATATATGCCATTTTTTTCTCCAAAATGTACAGTACCGCTCCCCTCCAATTATTATTTTTTAAATAAACGTTTTTTTTCTCAGACAAAAAAATACAACTGTCTCTAAAATGTTTTTTTCTCTCTTGTAGTGTTGACCTTTTTTCTCAAAAATATGTCTAAATTGATCTTCCACCCCAAGAAAAATCTGAATTTTTATGAGTTCTTTTTTTGTCCTCACCAATTTACATCTTTTTTTCTCAAAAATATTCAACTTCATATCTTGAAAAAAAATCATCTTCCTGTAATATTTTGACATTTCTTTAAAAACAAATGCAACTTTACTGTTCTCTTTTTTTCCCCTGAAAGTGTTCCCCTTTTTTCATGTTACTATTGTTTA
The DNA here is from genome assembly GCF_024500275.1 of Phycodurus eques. Lineage (NCBI taxonomy): Eukaryota > Metazoa > Chordata > Actinopteri > Syngnathiformes > Syngnathidae > Phycodurus > Phycodurus eques. The sequence goes on from NC_084526.1 coordinate 21,654,344, forward strand.
ATTTGTTTAATGGACATATTTCCTTCTTGCCAGAAGAGAATTGTCCTTCCCTGATACCGGAGTGGATGTTTACAGTTCAGCGACAAGGATTTTTCACTCAGAAGGACGTTATCAAAATGCGCTGACATATTTCAGGACCGCTTATTTATTCTAGCGTCCTCAATGATTAAAAATCCCATTTGGTTTCAGGTCCAGTGGCTGTGATCAATGGTGAGGAAGACTCAGCCAGTCCTCTTCATCACGTCAACCATGGAATTATAACGCCGTGTACGCTGGACGCAGGATCGGATGCCGTTGTCATTGGGATGACTCGCATTCCCGTGGTGGAGAATCCACAGTATTTCCGACATGGACACAACTGCAACAAGCCTGCCACACGTGAGTTGACAATAATGACGTGTTTGTTTCTGATAGCACTCTAATTGAAACAGTGTCGCCAAGAAGAAAGGCAAATCATAAATTAATTCTTTGATGCTTCCTGAATGTTTGGTGAGTTCTCGTGTTATGCTACGGTGTTGTCAGATGGTGGTCTTTTTTGAATAATTATTGCTAAAAAAAAAAAAAAAAGCCAAACAAAGAGCAAAATAAGCCCCAAATGAACACTTTCAGGTTCTGTGAAGGTTTTTCATCAAATTTCTTTTTTTTTTCTTTTTCAAGAAATGCTTACAACTTTATTCTCCGAAAAATACTACTTTATTCTAGAAAAGTAGACCTAATCTTAAGTCATAATACTTGGGCTTTATTGTAATAATAGCATGTGTTTTTTGTTTCCAAAACTAATACAACTTCATCCATCCATCCATCCATTTTCTACCGCTTATCTGAGGTGGGGTCGCGGGGCCAGTAGCTTTAGCAGGGACGCCCAGATTTCCCTCTCCCCAGCCACTTCATTCATCTCTTCCGGGGGGATCACGAGGCGTTCCCAGCCGAAGCACGTAGTCTCTCCAGCGTGTCCTGGGTCGTCCCTGGGGTCTCCTCCCGGTGGGACATGCCCGGAACACCTCACCAGGGAGGCATCCTGAACAGATGCCCGAGCCACCTCATCTGGCACCTCTCAATGCAGAGGAGCAGCGGCTCTACTCTGAGATCCTCCCAGATGACCGAGCTTCTCACCCTATCTTTAAGGGAGAGCCCGGACACCCTGCGGAGGAAACTCATTTCGGCCGCTTGTATCCGGGATCTTGTTCTTTCGGTCACGACCCACAGCTCGTGGCCATAGGTGAGGGTAGGAACATAGATCGACCGGTAAATCGAGAGCTTCGCCTTTCGGCTTAGCTCCTTCTTTACCTCAACGGATCGATACAAAGTCCGCATCACTGCAGACGCTGCACCGATCCGCTTGCCGATCTCCCGTTCCATTCTTCCCTCACTCGTGAACAAGACCCCAAGATACTTGAACTCCCCCACTTGGGGCAGGATCTCATCCCCGACCTGGAGAGGGCACGCCACCCTTTTCCGACTGAGGACTATGGTCTCAGATTTGGAGGTGCTGATTCTCATCCCAGCCGCTTCACACTCAGCTGCGAACCAGTCAAGTGAGAGTTGGAGATCACGGCTTGATGAAGCCAACAGAACCACATCATCTGCAAAAAGCAGAAATGCAATACTGAGGTCACCAAACCGGACACCATCTACGCCTCGGCTACGGCAAGAAATTCTGTCCATAAAAGTTATGAACAGAATCGGTGACAAAGGGCAGTCCAACCCTCACCGGAACCGAGTCCGACTTACTGCCGGATACGCGGAGCAAACTCTGTCTCCGGTCGTACAGGGACCGAACAGCCCATATCGGGGTTCGGTACCCCATACTCCCAAAGCACAGGACCACCCGAGGGACACAGTCGAATGCCTTCTCCAAGTCCACAAAACACATGTAGACTGGTTGGGCGAACTCCCATGCACCCTCGAGGACCCTGCCAAGGGTGTAGAGCTGGTCCACTGTTCCACGGCCAGGACGCAAACCAGAACTCCTCCTGAATCTGAGATTCAACTTCCAGACGGACCCTACTCTCCAGCACCCCTGAATAGACTTTACCAGTGAGGCTGAGTAGTGTGATCGCCTGTAGTTGGGGGATCCCTTCTTAAAAAGGGGGACCACCACCCCAGTCTGCCAATCCAGAGGCACTGTCCCCGATGTCCACGCGATGTTGCAGAGGTGTGTCAACCAGGACAGCCCTACAATATCCAGAGCCTTGAGGAACTCCGGGCGAATCTCATCCACCCCCGGGGCCTTGTCACCGAGGAGCTTTTTAACCACCTCGGTGACCTCAACCCTAGAAATAGGAAAGCCCGCCTCAGAGAACCTAGATCATGGGAAGGCGTGTCGGGGGAATTGAGGAGGTCTTTGAAGTATTCTCCCCACCAGCTCACAACGTCCCGAGTCAAGGTCAGCAGAGCCCCCTCCCCACTATACACAGTGTTGATGGCGCACTGGAAGTCTTTTTTCATGGCCTCAACGAACTCCTCCCATGCCCGAGTTTTTGCTTCAGCGACCACCAACTTCATTATCCTAAAAAAAAACAAAAAAACATATCAGACTTTATTCTAAGAAGATACTACTACTTACACTAGTATTACTACTAATTATGTATTTTTATTTGCAAAATGTGATGTAAAATTATCACTTCATTTACATAAGAATACTTCTTTTCTCTCTCATATGTCCAACTTTTATTTCTAAAATAAGAAAAATAAAAAATTCTTTAAAAAATATCACTTTATTATAATAACAATATAACCTTATTTTTGTTGTATCCTTTTCAGTGTCGCCCTAATCTTCGTATTCCTTTTTTTTTTTGCTTTTACCACAGTGGTATGTTTTTCAAAAGGTCCATATGCTGATATGGACTTCAGCCAAGTCCCAAGGTGCACCTTTGCTGTAATTTGATGTTTATCTTTACAACGAGACACACTGCCTGAGACCCCTGAGGCCTTCCCCATAATGTGCTGTCTTCTATTATGCAGAGGCATGCGGCGCGCGCATCTGGTGGCGTTCTTCATATAGAATCAATTCAAACGCAAATGTGGCAGCCACAAGATCACTTTAAGGCCTAATTAGCCACGATCGTGTCGAGCCCCTCGCTAGAAACTCGACGAACAAAGCACGGGCGTGTTGTCTAAGTCTTCTTGGCTTGCTTCCAAAATGGCCGTCGGGCAGACGGCAACACACGTTCTCGAGCGAGGACGGAAGGCGACGGAAGGAAATCCCATTTAGAGGTGATAAATAAATGAGAACTCTTATGTATTATGAATGGCATTAATTGTTAATGGCCGGTCGTCGGCTGATTTATGACATATCATGCCGCGCACGCAGCTTCTGATTGCCAGTTAATGAATAAATGACACTCCAGTGAAACTTCCACCTGCACATTGAAGTCGTTCACAGGATGCGAGGTATGTTTGGATGGTCAGCAGACCTCAGGAAAACAGAGCTTGCGGCATCTTATATACCCATCACAAGGTCGAAGTAGGCGCTGCTTTTTCTGCCAGTGGCTGGGATAACAAAATGGCTCCCAACTGTTTGTGTCTGCCCTCAATATGAAAGCGTTCTTTACCCTCAGGACCGTCACCATGCGATTGTTTTTTTTCCTCAGATTTTTTTCATTAAAATAACAAGATTTTTTTTTATCTCAAACAAAAATGGGTTTTTTTTCTCATGTAATTACAAAAACAATCTGTAATATAGACACCCTTTTTTCAAAAGAAAATTATTGTGGTATTCCAACTTTTTTCTATTAAACAAAATCACATTTTATTCTTTAAAAAAGGATAACATTGTGTTTTTTTCTTGAAATATGACTGTTTTAATAGATAAAGATTTTCCTCAACTCTTTTCTCCTCACATTTCTATCTTGCAAAACATGGATCCTCATAAAATTCTGATTTTTCTGAAAATGTGAAGCTTTTTCTGAACAATAAACAACTGTATTCTCATTATAATGCAACTTCATGCCAAGAATTTTTTATCTAAAAAAGACATTACTTTTATTGTCGAAAATACAAAACCACTAGTCAAATGTAACTTTTTTCTTGTAAGACTGGAATTGTTTTCTCAAAACATACTGCTTTTTTTCTTAGTGCTTTCTTATTACAACTTTTTTCTTCATATACAGTGATGTTCTAAACCCAATCTCAATCTGCGAAGATTTTCAATATGGAAAGACCGTATGGTTTAATTTTTAATATAGTTTTACCCCCACTTACTTAAAATACATATAAACCTATTACACTTTCTTAAAGATATTCTAAATGTGTTTGAACACAACAAAATGCAAGCATAAAATAGCTAGAAAATACTGTACGCATTGTAGTTACTGTGTCCAAGCATGTGTCTTTAAGAGGTGGGATGGCATGAGATGTCGGCGGGTCTGCGTGTGAGTGTCTGGGCGTGAGCTGTGGTCAAAAACAGCTGCTTCGTGATTATCCTCGTTCTGTTTTTGTGTTTCACTGTTCTCCCGGCGTTCAATAAGCAGCTGAAAAGCGCATTGGCGACTATGACTCTTCTTTCCCACATGCGAGGGCATTCAATTAATTACCGTATTTTCCGCACGATAAGGCGCACTTAAAAGCCTTTAATTTTCTCAAAAATCGACAGTGCGCCTTTTAACCCGGTGCGCCTTATGTGCGCCAACTGACTTGACTGAAGTTCCGCGCGGTGTAGGCTGAGGCTCGGAGCGGGAGGGAGAACGTCAGACTTCTAAACCTCGCAAAATAATCTTATTACAAGTACTGCAGTGAGACGACTGGTCATTTATTTTAACAGTTAAGAAACACTTTTTTTCGTCGCCACAGTTGGGTACAAGCAAGTCTTCGTGCTCGTTCTCCTTCGTTGGTTTTCGCCCCTTGTTTCTTCGGGGTCGGCGGGCTGTTGGCATCGAAACTTGGAACCGAAATTTTTAAATGTGAACAATTCGGGTAGAACCAAAATGTCAGTCCGGTTCTCGATTCTCAATGCCCAACCCTAATCACGCCGTCGCAATGGCCACCGCTTTTCCAGTCATTGGCTGGCAAAACACAATGACTGTTTCTGCCTGTGCAGAATATGAATGTGTTCCTGACCCTGGGGATTCTCACCCTGCGAAATGACTTTATTCTACTAATACTATGAAATTTTCTTAAATAATTATGAATTATGACTTTATTTTGTGAAATTACATCTTTTTTCTCTAGAAAAAAAATATCACAGGTAAAAAGTAAACATTTTTCTTGAAAAAAATAACATTTTCCTTGAAATTATAAACAAATTCAAAACCAAAACGTTTTTTTAAAAAAAAAATCAATTTTTTTTTCCTCAAAAGAGTCTCAAATATATATATATTTTTTTACATTCTCATGAGATTACATTTTTCTTTAATATATATGTACTCTACATTGTACATCTTTTTATCTTAAAAATATGTCGGCATTCTTGTAACTTTATTACTTTCTTTCTAAAAAAGATACTCTTTTTTTATTTTTTGTTTCGAAGTGCATCATATTATAAACGTAGAACTCATCACAAGGTCATAATGGCTACCGCTTTTCCAGTCATTGCCTGGGATAACAAAATGGCCCCCGACTGTTTCTGCCTGCGCTGAATATGAATGTGTTCCCTACCCTCAGGACGCACACCCTGGGAAACGAAATGCATGTGCTTATCTGTGTGTGTGTTTGCTCATGTGCTTGTATGCGTATGTGTGTGTAGATGTTTGCCAGGCAGTGTCAACCTGTGAATGAGAGTGCGGATGTGGGCGGACTGCTAGTGCAGCTCCTGGCCACTGTTTCCCTGTGTCGTCTCTGCAGGGTCGTGACTGCAGCAGCCTGGGTTCCTCTGGAGGGATTGTGTCGGGTGTGGTCTCAGGGGTCCCCCTCATTGTCAAGCAAAGAGCTTTACTCGGCTCAGATACAGTAGTGCTGCATTATTGATGGCTGGCGACCGATCCATAATGTATTCATTCATTTAGTTGAAAGCATCGTATTCAAGGGAATATGCTGCTGGCAGTTTCCCCCTTATACACACACACACACACAAACACACACGCACATGCACACACACACACACACAGACACACACACTGTTCAATAGCAGCAGCATGTCCATCAGTAATGTAAGGGTCAAGTCCAGTCCGCCATCTCAACCAGAAAACGATGTGGTTGGATAAAAAGCGCCTGCCTTCAACATTGCTTAATGCCGGTGGCTTTTTTTTGTTTGTTTTTTTGTTCAGAAATGGTTTATTCATGAGTATTTCATCTTCCACTCAACCCCGGTCCAGCCTTTTGTATTTACATTTTAGTGTCGTTAAATATCGCCTCAGAACAAGATGGATCTAAGGAGAATTTGGGTATTACTACGTTACATCTTCAGGAAAAAAATCCAGAAAAAGTTGCACACAAATGTCACCTGATCACAGTTGAACTCCAGTCGAACCTGTGACCTGAATACATAGGATTCAGGATGACCACTTGAGGGTGACAAATTTTGTCAGTTGACTCCCAAAATACCGTCAGTCATGCTACACGGCTAAATGTAGGCGGCACAGTGGGCGAGTGGTTATCACATCCTCCCCACAGTTCAGAGGCGAGGGGTTTCAATTTGGACCCCGGCCTCCCTGTGTGGATTTTGCCCGTTTTACTCGTGCTTGCGTAGGTTTTTTCCAGATACTCCAGCTTAACTCCTACATTGCAAAAACATGCATGTAAGGCTAATTGAGGACACTAAATTCACTAAACACTAAAATGTAAGTGTAAATGGTTGTTCATCTGTTTGTTTATATGTGCCCTTCGATTGGCTCCCGACCAATCCAATCCAGGGTGTATTCTGCATCTTGCCCCAATCATCAATTGGTCGATCACAAAATCTCAATAAAATCATTTATTTGCGGTTGTGGCAAAACCTTTAAGAGTACAAGGGGTTTGAATACTTTTTCAAGGCACTGTATGTTGTACAATATGACGTTAGCCTAATTGCATAGTTGCCAAAGTCATTTTTAACTTAATGTTACCATAACTATAAAAATAAATATCAATGTGTATGCTGAATGCAGCCCTGTGAGGGGCACATGCCAGTGAAAACTGTAGGCTGGTCCCAAGCCCGGATAAATGCAGAGGGTTGCATCAGGAAGGGCATCCGGGTTAAAACTTTGCCAAACAAATATGAGCATTCATCCAAAGAATTCTACACCAGATCAGTCGTGGCCTGGGTTAACAACGTCCAGCGCCGTTAACCTACAGGGCGCCGGTTGAAATTCAGCTACTGTGGGTAGCGAGGAGAGGTGGAAAGCGGGTTCTGAGGCAGTAAGAGAAGAGGAAAGCACAAGAACTGAATGTAGGGACTTTGAATGTTGGACTATGACAGGAAAAGCTCGGGGGTTGGCTGACATGATGCTTAGGAGAAAGGTTGATATATTGTGAGTCCAGGAGAGCAGGTGGAAAGGCAGAAAGGCTAGAAGTTTAGGGGCAGGGTTCAAATGATTTTACCATGGTGCAGAGGGGATGAGAAATGGAGTAGGGTTTATTTTAAAGGAAGAGTTAGCTAAGAATGTCTTGGAGGTATAAAGAGTGTCAGATCGAGTGATGAGGCTGAAACCTAAAATTGAGGGTGTTATGTATAATGTGATTAGTGGCTATGCCCCACAAGTAAGATGTGACCAAGAGGTGAAAGAGAAATTCTAGAAGGAGCTACACAAAGTAGTTCTAAGCATCCTAGACAGAGAGAGAGAGTCGTGATTGGTGCAAATTGTAATGGACATTACAATTTGCACCAACGAAACAGAAACTAGAAAGAGTACAACAGATGCATTATTTGCCTTGAGGATGTTGGAGAAATACGGAGAAGGTCAGAAGTAGCTACATTGTGTCTTTGGAGATCAAGAGAAAGCCTATGACAGAGTACCCAGAGAGGAACTGTGGTACTGCATGTGGAAGTCTGGCGTGGCAGAGAAGTATGTTAGAATAGTACAGGACATTCATGAGGGCAGCAGAACAGCGGTGAGGTGTGCTGTAGATGTGACAGAGGAGTTTATGGTGGACGTGGGACTGTATCATAAATCAGGTCTGAGAGCCTTCCCGTTAGCAGTGGTCATGGATAAGCTGACAGATGAGGTTACACTGGAATCCCCGTGGACCACGATGTTCGCAGATGACATTGTGAGTCGCAGTGAAAGTAGGGAGCAGGTGGAGAAACAGTTAGAAAGGTGGAGGCATGCACTGGAGAGGAGAGGAATGAAGATTAGCCGAAGTACGACAGAATATCCGTACATTAATGAGAGGGGTCGTGGGGGAAGAGTGAGGCTACAGGGAGAAGAGATAGTGAGGGTGTAGGACTTTATATACTTGGTGTCAACAGTCCAGCGCAATGGTGAGTGTGGTAAAGTGAAATGTGAAGAAACGGGTCCAAGCAGGTTGGAACGGGTGGAGGAAGGTGTCAGGTGTGTTATGTGACAGAAGAGTCTCTGCTAGGATGAAGGGCAAAGTTTATAAGACAGTGGCAAGGCTGTCCATGATGTACAGATTAGAGACAGTGGCACTGAAGAGACAATAGGAAGGAGGTGGCGGAAATGAAGATGTTGAGGTGCTCTCTAGGAGTGACCAGGTTGGATAAAATTAGAAATTAGCTCGGCAGAGGGCCAGCCAAGTTCGATGTTTTGAAGACAAAGTTAGACTTCGATGGTTTGGACACATCCAGAGGAGAGAGAGTGAGTACATTGGTAGAAGGGTGATAAGATGGAGCTGCTAGGCAAGAGACCTACAGGAAGACCAAAGAAAAAAGGTTGATGGATGTCATGAGTGAAGTCATGAAGGCAGTTGGTGTGAGAGAGGAGGAAGCAGGGGATAAGCATACATGGAAAAGGATGACACGCTGTAGCAACCCCTTACGAGACAAGCCGAAAGGACAAAAAGAAGAATGTGCTTGCTAGTTCTTTGTTTTTCTATATAGAATCTCAAGTCATCCAGGTCATGGTAATCCGTAAAAGTTGAATGGCAGCAAGTGGACACTTAAATTTGTTGTTGTTTTTTTGTTTTCTAAAAACATAAAAAAAGGACTTGTTATATTTTTTATTCTTGTTTTATGCAAGGCAATTATGCTATTAGGCTAACAATAAATAATAAATCATGTTTTTGTTGGTCATTTACCTGTTCACTTCAACATTAAAGTAAAATATCAAAATCGTCATAAAGTACTTGGACGCCAGACAACCATAACGTCATATTGATATTCTATTTCTTCCGCTAATGCTAATTATCCACAGTCAGCAGGTATGCGTGCAATGCATTTTTTACTTGGCTTGGCTCAATCCCAAAATGGCCGTCTGTCAGGTTTAACCAAAATAAATGATGCAAATGCCGTCTGAATGCGGTGGAACTCCAGATGAATGCGTGAAATCACAAAGGCCACTTGAGTGGGACAAAGTTGTTAAAAAAAAAGACAATTGGATTGGTCACGCAAGGGGGGTAAATAATAGCGATGTGACTGATTAGAATGTTTCGTAGAGAGCTTTCTGTTTTATTTTTAATCCACTGGGTGTTAAGCAAAAAAGGCCAATTCCGTCGGCCGAATTAGCGAGATAAAGGCGGGAAAGGCAAAGGACAATTCTGTAGCCTAATGACAGATTGCTATCTCGATGGGATCCGCTGTCTCACAGCAAGTGGCTTTATTTAATCGCTTGGATTGCTTTTTTAATTACGGATTTGTTATGTCCCGCCAGCTCGATATAAAGAATGGCTTCAGACAAGGAGGAGGAGCTTGAGTTAGAATAGCTCAGCATTATTGCCATCCTCGTGGGGTTATTAGCAACGCCGCTAAAACAAGCTCAAGCTGTATTTCCTGTACCCATTGTAACAAGTTATATTGTTAATGTCCCCCGCTATTTGCACGGGGCAGGGACCTAGCCGTTGAGAATAATGACTCTATTGCTGTCTCTGTTCCTTCAGCAAAAACCGCTGAAAATTGCCAGATCCTCCAAAAGTGTCACATTTAAACCAAAATGGCAGACAAGAAAGTGTGATTCACAGCAAAGGTTCTTTATTGATTTTTGTGTGCCCTCTAATGATGAACACTTGTGCCGGAGTTTGAACCATACATAAATGTTTTGTTTTTTTTTTGGGGGGGGGGAGGTGGACAATGTAGTCTTTGTCTAACCTAACACATGTTTTTTGTAAACATCAAAGACAATTTATAGTACTCTTGTACTTACCTAATGTTTGTTAAAAACAGGGACAATTTATAGATACCTGTTTTTTTTCCAACATTATTCAGAGGAACCCAATGTACATAAAAAGACAATTTCATAGTTACCTAACATGTTTTTTTAACAAAGAAAATACAGTATTTGACTTAAAGTATGCGTTTTTGTAAACATCAAAGATAATTTAAGAGTATTTGACGAACCTAACATACTGTAGCCGATTGTGACTTTCAGCTTGACCATCAAGACGTCGACAGGAAACATCCACAACAATTTAGAGTCTCACAGTAACCTAATGTGTCTTGTTGTAAGAATCAAAGACAGTTTTGCGTAACCTAATAACAAATTTTTTTGCAAACATCAAACACAATTGTGTTCTTTGACTAACCAAACACCTTTTTACATGGGACATTAAAATGTCTTTGATGCTTACTCAAAGACATTTTAATGTCTTCAGAAAACGTAATGTGTATTTTTGTAAACAACAAGGAATAGGGTCCCATGAACCTAATCAGAGGGGACGGAACAACTTCTGGAGTGTGGGAGCACTTCCAACAAAGAGGGCAACCATGCTCAGAAATAAAATATACTGTACAGCATTGATTTCAAAGGCAAGAATGCTTTAATCCATTAACAAAACATAGCAGACAGCACCAACAAAAATGTACAAGGTTCATTATAGTGTACAAAACTATTTAGAGGAAAAATTGTATACCATTAAATTAATGAGGTAAAACAAACGTCAAGAGAACATGAGCAGAAAATACGACACAGCAAAAGAAAACAATACTCAAGGGTACCGTTCTGTAATAAAAACCACTTAAATTTCCCTAAATAATGCATAATTATGATACTGATAAGCAACATATTGTAACGAGGTAAATGTTACAATATGCTTTGTTTACGCTTTGTAAATATTTGTAAAACAAGCTAAACATTGCTCTTTACTTTGATTTGTTCCTGCCTGTATTATGAGTGGGTGCCTTAGCTTACCTCAGGCAAGGTAGTTAGGTGTGCATTTTTTTATTTCATGAAAACATGACTGTGGGTTGTGTGGTAAACAGTGGCCTTCCAGTCAGGTTATTTGTGTATTTGCAAAGCATTACCCGCAACTTCTCCAATTGGCTGGCAACCAGTTCAGGGTGTAACGCACCTCTCTCGCACAAAGTCAATTGGGATAGGTTCCAGCACACCCGGCAACCCTGCTGAGGATAAGCGGTTCAGAAAATGTTCAACCTGTGTGAGATGCTAGTGTGTTCTTCTTGCTAATTCCTTATCAAACCTTCTTCTTTTGTAAGCCTAACGGGCCTCCAGTTTTCTTGTGCGATTCACGAGTGCCACAATGTGCTCATGTAGACTCCATCTAGTGCAATAAGTGCATGAAAACATACTTGTTGATAGGAGCAGAGGGCACATAAAAGTCAGGTCAAAAAGAGGGGGGACAGAGGTCCCAATGCCCGTGTGGTTTCGCCACCTCTTGACCTAATGTATTTGTTTATGTAAAAATATCAGGCAATTTAGATTCTTTCACTAACCTTAGTGTTGTAAACATGCAAGGCAATTGAGAGTCTCAACCCAGGGTACATTTGTGAACATCAGACACAATTAAGAATTAACTTCAATGAACTTAACACAGCGGTTTTTGTTAACAAAGGCAAAGTCTTTGATTAACCTAACATATATTTTACGTGTCTGTGTCCTCTGGTATAAAAACGGGCAGCATTATTAGGTCATGAAAATGTTATATGTCATAGTTTGTTTAGCGTTATTTTTGTACATGAAAACAAACAGTTTGGGAATGATTGACAGCCAGTAGAAAACCTTGTGACCAAGAGGACTACAAAACACAACACTCTGGGGAAATAGGATGGGCGGCTACATAACAAAGACATGCACCATCGCAGGCACACAACAAAAGCTCTTTTGGCCTGATCCAACTGAGTAAATCTCCAGTGAGAACGTTCCCCCGGCATCAAGGCCCTTAGTTCAAGCTGGGACAAATGGCGACGGCGGCAGTGGGATAGAGATTTAATCTGGGTGCCACTTTTCAGCGTGCCAGTCTGTCACTAGAGGAAAGTGAAGTTTAATGTACGTCACAGCTGCCCAAACAAGCGGACACTTAGCGACCAAATTCTTTTTTAAAAAGTTGCATGGAAATTTGTCAAATGGGAAGTAAAACATGAGATTTTACAAGTACAAAATGGAATATATAACAACGAGTATTCAGAATCAAATCGAATAGAATAGAACTTCATTGTCACTGTTACAGGAACAATGTACTGTAAATCCATGAGGCATCTCACAATTTACAGCGTTGAGGTAAAATTAAAAAAACAAAAAAACTAAGCATGCAATTATTTAAAAGGCACACTTATTTAAAGACCTTAGAGTTATTCACATTTGGGAGAATGTCCATATTATGATATGGTAGTAGTGCAATTATTTACATTCTGTTATTGCACAGAATTTTCTCAGACAGTATTGCACAGATCTTGTTCATTATATTGCACTTTTCTGTAAAGGGGGGTGTAGTCATTAGTTCTTACTGTGGAAGGTTAGGGGGTGGGGGACAGATGCATTTCACAGCTGGTGATAGAAACTGTTTTTGAGCCTCGTAGTTAATTGTGGTTGATTTAAGGCAGGAGCGGACTACAGACTGCTGTAGCGAGAGGTTAAATATGGTGGTGAAAACCTATGCTAGCTGGTCTGCGTATGCCTTAAGAACTCCTCCTGTGACCCCGTCTGGACCCACTGCTTTTCTGCTTTCTGCTTTGCAATTTGGCTTGTACCTGGTGTTCCTGCAGCTGGATGGGGGCTGTCCTGCTCCAAAAGGGCAGGGAAGGTGTGACTTCTACTGTTGCGCCGGTCAAACCGGGCCAAGAATTGCTTCAGGGTGTCCAGTGATGTACTGTTCGATGGGGCAAGTGTCATGCTGCTTGTCCTTGCAGCCGGTGCGTTCTTTAATCCTCTGCTACCTGTTCCTGGTGTTGCTGCTATACAAGTGTCCCTCGATGCGCTGTTTGTAGTTCCATTTGACCTTTTTGATGCCTTTGTTTAGAGACACCAATGTGGCCTGGGTCTCTTGAAGCAGCATTCCGTGCGCCGAGCACGGTCCGCATCTCAATGTTGAGCCCTGGTTTCAAGGAGGAGGATCTGTTTCCCTTTTATGCCCGAACAGTTTTACTGTGTCACAGCGGAGTTTTTAAGAAGCTGCTGTTGTTTCTTAGTATTATAATTGATATTTATTGAGAATCAGAGTTAATCAGTCGAACAGAAAAAAGTTTCTATAGGGGAGTGAGAGACGAAGACAAAAGGCAAAGCACTAATTGTAAACAAGATGAGAAAAGTAAATCATTACATATCTAGAACAATGAAACATTAGATATGAGTGTTGTATGGGGCTGTAGTGCTACAGCCTGTGAGGGAAGGACAGGAGAAGATAGAACAGGACAAGGACACGAGAAGAAGCATGCAGGACAAGGGTCGTGAACCCGGCTGTACAACTGAAGTGTGGTGGGAGTGACTATGTAAATTATAAAAGACTATAGGACGAGAGTGTGAGTGAGGGCATACCTAAGCACCGCGGAGGCTGAGGACCCCACCCAATCAATCGAGAGGTGTGAAAGGAGGGCAGATAGGGGCACCCAAAAAGGGAACGTTAAGGGGGGGGACCCAGGGTGCAGCCGCGGGGCTATTAGAAGCTATTCGTCAATAGCTTCTGTCTTTCTGTGTGGGTACAAGTGCGTGTTCTTATGGGTGTGTTTGCATTTGGGTTTTTGTGTGCTTCCTGCTATTCTAATAGTCTGTTTTTATCCCTGTGAAGCACTTTGAGTTGTGTTTTTTATGCATGAAAAGTGCTACATAAAATTTGATTGATGATCATCTCACCACTGTCTTCTAAACCTTCCACTTCATCCGAGCAGAGACGAGACTATCACATAGCACACCTGACACTTACACCTGTTCCAACCTGCTTGGATCAGTTTCTTCACTTCCTTACCACACTCACCATTGCCCTGGACTGTTGACCCTAATTTAAAGTCCTGCATCTTCGCTATCTCTTCTCCCTGTAGGGTGATTCTTCTCCATCCATCCCTCTCATTCATGCACATATATTCTGTATTACTTCGGCTAAACTTCATTCATGTCCCTTCTAGCACATGCCTCCAATGTTCTAAATGTTCCTCCATCTTCACCCTGCATTCACTGCAGATCACAATGTCATCTGCAAACATCATGGTCCATGGGGATTAAAGTCTAACCTGATCTGTCAGCCTATTCATCACTATTGCAAAGAGGAATGAGCTGATCCCTGGTGCAGTCCCACCTCCACCTTCAACTCCTCTGTCACACCTACAACACACCTCACCACTGTTTTGCTGCCCTCATACTGTACATGTCCTATACTATTCTAACATACCTATCTGCCACTCCAGACTTCTTCGTGTAGTCCGACAGTACCACAGTTCCTCTCTGGGTACCCTGTCACATGGTCTTTATCTAGCGCTACAAAGACAATGGACCTTCTTCTAACCTTCTTCGACTATGAACACTCTCAATGCAAATAATGCATCTGTGATACTCTTCCTAGGCAGGTTAGGCTTTAGTTCTTTGAAGCAGCTCCTTCATAAATATGCTTTGATTGGCAAATTATACGTGTTTTTTTTCTTATTGTCCATTCATCCGAATGCAACATTAAGCTGTAACAATTTAACAGTCCCTGTGATTGGCTGGCGACCAGTTCAGGGTGTACCCCGCCTCTCGCCCGAAGATAGCTGGGATAGCTCCAGCACGCCCGCTACCCTTGTGAGGATAAGCGGTACAGAAAATGGATGGATTGATGGAACTTAACACTCCTTCTCCTCTTTTCCTACCAAAAAAGAGAAGACACACCAGACACTGGTGTATTCAATGAACCGTGTATGTTTGTTACCATCGGAGCCAATGGCATTTCTTCAGTTAACCAGTTCAGTTGTTTTTTTCCGTAAAAATCAAAGACAATTTTGGTCTGACATACATATTTTTCTAATTTTAAAGACAATTTAGACAAATCTGACATTCACATTTTCGGAAACTGCTAAAACTATTTAAGTCTTCAATGAACCTAACAATGTGTTTTTGTTAATATCAAATAATTTAATCTTCAACCCACCGAAAATGGAAGCCAATGACATTGCGTCCTGACCTGACAAGAATTTAAACCCAGAACCTTTTGCTGTGAGGCAGCTGTGATAATCACTTCATCACTTGCCTCCACACACTTATTCTTCTCTTCTTGTTCTTGTCCTCTTCTTGTCCTCATCTCCTCACACAAAAGCAGGCCATCGTCGGCCCCCCCTCTAATCTCTCTGCAATCCTCCCACATGGCTAATGGCTACTCTGTGCTTTATTTGTGTGCCAAGAAGACAATGTGACAGTCACAAAGCACGTTTCAGTTTTTATTATCGCACAGCCGGGACATGATTGGTTAAATCAAGTGATTATTTGGAACACAAAATCTTTGTCACCATGATGGCAATGAAGAGGAAATGACTATTAAACGCATGTTTGATGCAATAGCGCGCCATGTTCTCACTGCTGCTTTTCTCGCGGTTGTTCCATTTGTCAGTGCGACTACTCTGCTCGGGATGCCGTTGCAAAATTGCTTTGAAGAGGTGCCAGATCCAGTGCCCAAAATGGCTGCGCCGCGAGGAAGCAAAGTGACACTAGCGTTCGTCTGCCTGACGAAGAGCCCATTTAGCTGCTCAAACATGAGTGACTCACTAGTTACCACGCTCGGTAATCATGAATAATTCTCATCCCCGACCTCGTCGACACCTTCGCTTCCTGAGCTGAAGGTGTCGGGAGCCTCAGTTGAGAAGATTCACAGTGGGGGTGGATTTTTGCACAGCAGTCCTCCGCTATGATAATTCTTTGTCATATTTAATGTATCCACTGTCTGTGTTTTTGTAAACCTCAAAGACACCTAACCTAATATGCCTGAGTTGTTAGCATATTTGCATATATAGTATATTCTTGTACCACTTGACCACTGCTGAGAAGAACTGAATTTTACGTTAAGACAAACCCTTCAAACGGGGGGTAAAAACATAAATGCAAACAAATGTGGATTGACACCAGTGACAAGTGACGGGATTTTACCTCGGGCACATCTGTCTCTCACTAAACCCTTGCTGGTTTCTTTTCAGTGATCAACACATGAGACTGAGTCATAAAGTTTGCGTCAGTGGGCACAAACACAGTGCACAGATGGAGGAGAAAGCAGAGATTGTGGAAGTTGACTCAAAAATCCACAATGGGAAGAATGTGATTAAAAATATTCCTCTGGGCTATTTCCTTCCTCTTGTATAATAAAACATGTCAGCAGGATCAAAATGGGTAACATTTAACAGCTTGCAACCAATCTAAACATCGTTTAACTACACGCAAGGTCAACAACTCGACCATCCACCTTTTGTTTTTTGTGGGAGAGGCAATTGGGTTGTTTCACTAACCTAACCTGATGTTTTTTTTTTTTTTTACCTTCGATGAACCCCCATTCATTTAACATTAACATGTTGTTAATTAAACATCAAAGAGTAACCTAACGTTTTTGTAAACATCAAAGACGGTGTTCAATTAATTTAGCGTACATATTTGTAAACATCAAAGATGATTTAGAGTAACCTAAACTGTTTTCTTGTAGCTTTTTCGTGAGCATCAAAGACAAGTTGAGTCCTCTCTAAAGCTAATGTACTGTACATGTTTTTGTTAGCATTAAAGTCTATTTAATCTTTTATGAACCTACTGTACTTGTTTTGTAAACATAATAAATACAATATATTCTTCATTGAACCTAATGTATCCTACATTTTTGTTAACATCAAGGCGAGTATAGTCAATGAATTTAACGTGCATATTTTTTGTAAACATCAAAGTCAATATAGTGTTCTATTAATCAAATGCACATGATTTAGTAAGCCTCAAAGACAATATAGTCTTCAATGAACCTCACACCATACGTGTTTTTGTAAACATCAAAGACATAGTCTTCAATCAACCTAACGTTTTTGTAAACATTAAAGACGATAGTCTTCAGTGTACATGACGTGTTTTTGTATACATCAGACAATGAGGCTATGATCTCACTGCAGGTCAATTACGAATTTTTATTAATTTTTTTCCCCCCCAATGTGACGCATCTGATTTTTTTCATATCAGTATGAATGGTAGAATTCCGATTTTTTTTTTCATACCCGACACAGGCCTCTTTCATATGTGGATATTGTTGAAGCTGGGGAAAAATATTAGCCAAAAGTATTAATACCAACCAAATGGGAATTCTTTTATGTGATGAAAGACCACGGAAGTTCCTGGAGACCAAATTTTCAGTTGCCTGTCGTTTATTGGCAAGGAGTAACAACGCGTTGGAGACAGATAGTTTCACAAGTGGCGCAACTAAGTGTCCGTCTAAACCAAGAAGCACTATCTTATACTCTGAGTAGGGGATGGGGTGGAATGTGTTTTTGTAAACATTCAAGACAATTTGAGTCAAGATTCAGAAACTGTTATATAACGAATCTAATGTAGATATTACTTTTACTAATCCTAACACTTGTCTCACTCCTCCCATCCTCCTCAGTTTTTTTCAAAAAGAGCTCATTATGAAATGTCCCATTGTGGCATTGCCATGCCACCAATATAAGGGGGAAGAAGAGATTTGCTACCCCGGCTTTTTTATTTCCACATTCCAATTGTTGGGGAGTCAAAGCGGGATTAAAGAGAGTCTTCCGCAGTTTGACTACATTGTTTATACTTGTCGTGTGTCAGGTATTTGAGCTTTTATATGAACTACATACGCACCAGCAGGAATTCTTAATATGAAAATAGACGGCTTAAGGATCAAACAGCATTTCATTTGATCAACTGACTCATTGACTTGCGTGGACGTTCATAATTGTCAACTGGACTTCAAACCTTTAATACCACTGACAAATTAGTTTTTCAACGGGTAGGCGTGGAAGAAGATCTCACCCAACTAGTCTTTGAAATTCAAGCTTCTACATAATTGTACTGACAAACAAACACCAGTAGCTAGATGGTGGTGTTGGATCGATTTGGATTTGAGATCAAGACAGCTTTTGAGTGTGGGGGTGAATCTCAGCATATCATGTCGATTAAGAGGGAGAGAAATGCCACGTTTTGGAGAGGTTTAGGCTCTTGACACTTGAACCAAGTATGTAAAGCAAATGTAGGATATAAACAGAATATGTGTGACAGTAGGTAGTAAAAAGTGTGTTGTGATTGTGAAAAACGATGACGCAGTTCAGTATGTGAAAGAGGAACACTGTAAGAAATTCTCAGCGAGGACCGAA
This sequence comes from Phycodurus eques, assembly GCF_024500275.1. Taxonomy (NCBI): domain Eukaryota; kingdom Metazoa; phylum Chordata; class Actinopteri; order Syngnathiformes; family Syngnathidae; genus Phycodurus; species Phycodurus eques. Next base: position 21,672,861 of record NC_084526.1, read on the forward strand.
TGTTACTCAGCAAGGAAAACGTCCAGATGGAATTCATTTTTTCCAGTTCTTTTAATGTTTGGTGGTGATCTTGTGTCCAAATATGAATCCTGATCCACTAAATTTGTCTTTTGAGTATTTAATACAACAAAATCAAGTATACAGATTTGCAAGGTATATGGTCGAGTCGAAGCATACAGCATGCTGTTCTGTCTTCCTTCACTCATGGAATCCGGAAGCTGAGTGGCTCCTCTTTTCAGATTACCGTCAGTTCCTTCAGCGGCTCCTTATCAAACTGGTTCTCGCCTGTTCTCAGTCTGAATGTTATCAGTATGTCTGTGTTGCAGGTGTGTGTGGGGGGGTGGGGGTGGGGGTGGGGGGTAGGATGGGGGGATGGGGGGGGGGGGGTCCTAATGTCCTGTAAGCAGCAGCATAGAAATATATCTTAAAAAGGCCTGACATTCAATTTCAGCCATACGGTGAGTGAGTAAGCGCCGCCCATGGCACGTTTCTTAGTTGTATATCTGTAAATAAATTATTTTGCCAGCAAAAGCGCTCAGTCTTGATTTTTTTGTTTTATAGTTTGACGTGTCACAAAAGCAAAAAAATATTAGCGTCAAAGTCACTGTCCTTCTTGACATGTTTCTTTACAAAAACGTTAGTTTTTTTCCCTCTTTTTGCTAAAAAAGCTGCATCCCCCCCCCCCCCCCTGAAATCAGCACGTTCTACTGCTGATTACTAAGGAACAGAAAAAAGATAGAAACCAACTTTTTTTCTCATGAAAGAAGACATTACTCTTTCTTTTGGTAGATTCAGTGTTTATATTGTGGAAGAACAATATTCTGAGGGTCTTGGCAGAAAAAATGCTGTAAAATGGCTGGCAATATAAGGAACTGTTTTAAAACGGCTGGCAGTGAATGAGTTAATTGACTGAAAGGAATCCATTTTTTTGCTAGTCAGCAAGCTACCCAGCGAGCAACATTCAGAGTAGCCTTCTCTATATCATCAAATAATTTTTCAACATATTGTCATTAAAAATTGCATTTTATTGTAAATTTTTAGAAAGAGGTCTAAGGCCTGAGCTAAGTCCTGTTAGCCATCATTGAAGAAGACTGAAAAAGGGCAGAATGTTATCTTTTTTTTTAAATATTGTGATGTAATATCTTGTTTAATTGTATACTTTTAATAAGTGTTCTTAAAGGGTCTTAAAATATATACAACCCCAATTCCAATGAAGTTGGGATGTTGTGTTAAACAAATAAAAACCAAATACAATGATTTGCAAATCACGTTCAACCTATATTTAATTGAATACACAACAAAGACAAGATATTTAATGTTCAAACTGATCAACTTGATTGTTTTTAGCAAATAATCATTAACTTAGAATTTTAGGGCTGCAACACGTTCCCAAAAAGCTGGAACAGGTGGCAAAAAAGACTGAGAAAGTTGAGGAATGCTCATCCAACTCCTGTTTGGAACATCCCACAGATGAACAGGCTAATTGGGAACAGGTGGGTGCCATAATTGGGTATAAAAGGAGCTTACCTTAATTGCTCAGTCATTCACAAGCAAAGATGGGGTGAGGTTCACCTCTTTATGAAACAAGTGTGTGACAAAATAGTCGAACAGTTTAAAGACAATGTTCCTCAACGTACAATTGCAAGGAATTTAGGGGTTTCATCATCTACGGTCCATAATATCATCAAAAGGTTCGGAGAATCTGGAGAAATCACAGCATTTAAGCGGCAACGCCGAAAACCAACATTGAATGCCCGTGACGTTCGATCCCTTAGGCGGCACTGCATCAAAAACCGACATCAATGTGTAAAGGACATCACCTCATGGGCTCAGGAACACTTCAGAAAACCAATGTCAGTAAATACAGTGCGGCGCTACATCCGTAAGTGCAACTTGAAACTCTACTATGCAAAGCAAAAGCCATTTATCAACATCACCCAGAAACGCCGCCGGCTTCTCTGGGCCCGAGCTCATCTAAGATGGACTGATGCAAAGTGGAAAAGTGTTCTGTGGTCCGACGACTGTGGACGTTGTGTCCCCTGGGCCAAAGAGGAAAAGAACCATCCTGACTGTTATGGACGCAAAGTTCAAAAGCCAGCATCTGTGATGGTATTGGGCTGTGTTAGTGCTAATGGCATGGGTAACTTACATATCTGTGAAGGCACCATTACTGAAAGGTACATACAGGTTTTGGAGAAACATATGCTGCCATCCAAGCAAAGTCTTTTTCATGGACACCCCTGCTTATTTCAGCAAAACAATGCCAAACCACATTCAGCATGTGTTACAACAGTGTGGCTTCGTAGTAAAAGAGTGCGGGTACTAGACTGGCCTGCCTGCAGTCCAGACCTGTCTCCCATTGAAAATGTGTGGCGCTATATCCATCCATCCACTCCCGCTTCTCCTCACTAAGGTCGCGGGAGTGCAGGAGCCTATCCCAGCTATCTTTGGGCAGGAGGCAGGGCTACACCCTGAACTGGTTGCCAGCCAATCGCAACGTCTGCTAGCCTCTCAAGAAGAGAGCTTTGAAAATAATGTGATATGTTTGTATTTTTTGCAAAGTGGCCTGAGCAAGGTCTAAAATTTGGCTTCCTCTGCTTCCGTTCTGTTGCTACCTAGCTATGTTGCGCTAACTCCTCACTCAAGATTTACAAATGGCACATTGTGTATTAATTTTTAATATACTTTTAGATTCTTTCTCTTCTGCCACACAACTGCCATCCTTGTTATGTTAGCGTTTTGCTCACACTGTCCAATCAGCTGCAGTAACTACTAAGTTCATTGTGGCTTTTTGCTTGTTGGTTCTTATTCCAAACATATTTTTGTTATATGGAGTTGAGTATTGTAGCAATGCTGTTTCTGTGTGTAAAAAGGTCACTCAGTGTTCTGCCCTCTCTCCTGACGTGCTAGTGGTTCAACATATTAAGCGCAGAGACATCATCCTTAAGCGGGAACTCGGCGAGGGAGCCTTTGGAAAAGTCTTCCTGGCTGAATGTTACAACCTGAGTCCCACCAAGGACAAGATGCTGGTGGCTGTCAAGGTATGGCTTACAGTTTGTATGGGTTTGCATGATGCCAGTTAGCAGAAATTATCAACTAGCAAGTTGTGAGCCAATCCACTTTATTTATATAGCACAATTGGAAAAAAAAACAAGGTTCCCAAAGTTCTGTACAACGGAATAAAAACAAAGCAAAAATACAAAATAAGGGTGAAAACAATAAAATAAAATGATGTTTTTAAGAAAATACATAAAATGAAGCAGGTAAAATCTAAATCAAATAAAATGCACTGCACACACAACACATATACATCACATCAGACACGCTAACGGCTAAGAATGTAGGGGTGCAGCAGCTCAGAGAGGTACGGTGGGGCAAGGTCATTCAAGCCTTTAAAAGCAAATAAAATAATTTAAAATGATCCTCAAACAAACAGGCAGCCAGTGGAAAGAAGCTAAAATAGGTGTTATACTGTATGCTCATACTTTGTTGTGCCAGTTAAAAGACGAGCCGCAGCATTTTGAACCAATTGCAGATGAGCAGTGGAGGACCCACTAACCTCCATATATAGTGCATTGCAGTAATACAGCCGAGGGGTCACAAAGGCGTGGATTACTATTTCAAATTGTGCATGTTATGGGTGGGAGAATGGTAAATGTGGACAGTCATGTGAAAAGAAAACAAAGTATTATGACAAAAAAGTCACTGTTATGCAAACCTTTTGTGTTTGCAAAAATTAATGCCTTATCTCTAATAGACACCTGGTTCCCTTTGTGATTGAGTAAACAAACCTGGCAGTGTTTTATGACTAAAGACTGCAGGGGAAAAAGTAATAATAAACACCTTACCACTAATCGATGCCTAATCCCCTCTGCAGTTGAATAAATAAATGCCACCAGTAGGTAAATAATAAAAGACTCTAGGGGAAAAATGTACTAATAAACACTTGACCCTAAAAGACATCTCGTCCTCTCTGCGATTGTGTAGTGTGATTGTTGCCTCAGCCTCCGTCATTTGCTTTGCTGTTTTTTTGCTTAGGACAAAGCAATTAAAGCAAAGCAATTTGTCAGCATCCATGCATCCATCCATTTTCTGAGCCGCTTCTCCTCACTTGGGTCGCGGGGGGTGCTGGAGCCTATCCCAGCTGTCATCGGGCAGGAGGCGGGGTACACCCTGAACTGGTTGCCAGCCAATCGCAGGGCACATAGGAACAAACAACCATTCGCACTCACAGTCATGCCTACGGGCAATTTAGAGTCTCCAATTCATGCATGTTTTTGGGATGTGGGTGTCCGGAGAAAACCCACGCAGGCACGGGGAGAACATGCAAACTCCACACAGGCTGGGCCGGGGATTGAACCCGGGTCCTCAGAACTAGTGAGGCTGACGCTCTAACCAGTCGTCCACCGTGCCGCCGCTTTGTCAGCATCTTGGTGCCAAACTATGTTAAAGTGAGTTGAAGCGCTGACTTTAGACAAAAGTAGTGCTTTGCTGCCATCTTGTGGCATTTATAAGAAATTATAAACCATTTTAGGGAGGGTTCAATCACTCAAAGATTTGCCCTATATGTGGCAGGGCTCTGTCCCTATCCTTTGTGCACGGGGGGGGGGTCACAAAATCATAATAATCAAGTTTGTTAGGGTTAGGGCTAGGGTTCGAGTGGGATTATTAATAACGCCGCCACACTGAAGTCAGATACTTCTTTTCCTGCCTGGAAGCAGTAGGTTGTGTTCTACCTGAATGCAGCAGCCAATCATATTGCAGTGGAGCATGCCCTGCCTAAAACCTGAGTGGGATTCATAATAACACCTTCCATTTGGATAAACACTGCCTGCCACCTTATGCTGAAATACTGTATCCAGATAGCCAAATCTGAAAATAATAAAAATGGGGAGCTACAGTATCTGCATGGTCCTTGTCAGCAGATTTTGAAGTGTTCCGCCACTTCAGTGTTTGTCTCCCCCCCCATCCTCACCTGACAAAAACGACACAGTGACACGAGCGATCGCTCATTAGCTCACGCAAGCTTTTAGGGCTTGACTTGACGCAACTTGTCGCGAAATTGTCCTTGGCAGATCCCCGCAGCCGAATTTGAATCAGGGTGACACCGCATTAAAGTGTGCCAACTCAGCAAACCCGATTAAAGACGTCAAAACATCTTGACCTTGACGGCAGAAGATGAAGAGCATCCGCTGTTGTCCGTAATATGTGGTTTGTACATGCAGGGTTATTTTTGGAAGCGTTTTTAAGGTCAACAATGGAAAAAAAAAAATCACACCGCCGCTTTTGCCTCAATTTATTGTGGCACTTGAGCACTTGGCAGGTATTTTTCTTGGAGGGCTGCCCAGTCCAGACACATTTCCTTAAGAGTGCACTTTGATTTGATAATAGAATTTTATTGTCATTTTACCTACTCGGCCCATACATTTTCCCGCCGTCTTCACAACGTATTTTCATCCCAAGGTCTTTTGAGTCGCGTGAGCCGAGGCCGCAATAACCGGTGTTTTTTTTTTTTTTTTTTTTTAATGTTTTCGTTTTCTATACATCATGTGCGGTGAGCTTTAAAAGGTGGGCCTACGGGCTCAATCAGGTCTTATTATTGCCGGCACACCTGCAGCTCTCAAAAAGCAGAGAGCCGCTAAGAATTAAGAAGAAGAAAAAAAACTGTTACTACAGGTTCACTAAGTCGATATGGCATTCATTTTCACTCAGGAAAAAAAAAATTTCACCAACACGAAGCAACAATCGGGAATTTTATGGCAGGTGATTTATTGATTTTGTTTTTTTTCCTCTCTCCTTTCCTCTCTGTTGCAGACCAGCCTTGTTCAAACAAGTGCACACAAAAAACACATCATTTAGGTTCTTAATTATATCCTCAACCTTGCACAATATAAATACAAAAGACTGGAATAGAAAAGAATCCACTGTAAAAAATAAATAAATACATATATATGTATGTATATATATATATTGCCCATTTAGTCATGCACGGGCATAAAGTATGTATCCTATGACAAATGCAATGGTTCTTCTGTCCTTTTTTCCTGATGACTACCAAATTACACAATAGAAATACAGACTAGAATTAATAAACAGTAAAAAAAAGTTTATGCTTGTCCCACGCAGGCACATGCGAACCCGTAATCTACGTGTTCTATGAGGAACGCAATAACTCCTCTCGCCAGTTCAATGATAGATGCGACCTTGCACTTAAAAAAAACCCCAGAAAGACTAGAAATAATGCACAGTAAAAAAAAAAAAAAAAAAGACCACAGCACCAGGGGTGCTGGGATTCATTTAAGGGATGCTTCAAATCAGCACCCCCAAAAATGGGCTAGAAACGCCTTGGGGGGGGGGTGATGCGATGCGAGTACACATTTTATTTTTGTAATTATAGTTTAGTGCTTTTGATATTGTTTTGGCCAGCAGAGAAGGGCTTGAAGGCCCTGACTCTACGCCACTGATGTTAAGTGTCCATGTGCTTTTGGAAAGCATTTACTCGCCCAATATGCAAAAACAACAATAAGTGTTGCTACAGTCAATCTATCTGTCTGTCTGTCTCTCTGTCTGTCAAGCCGTCCATCCCTCCCGCCCTTGCAGCACGGTAAACAAGTGTTTAGCGCGTCACAGTTCTGAGGTTTTGGATTCTGGGTGCTTCGGGTTCCTCCAAAACTGTGAATTTTAAACATTCATAAGACGGAAAAGACCCAGACAATTAAATATAAATATATGAACTTGTATTGATATTTAATTTATTTTGCCATTGTGAGCATATTTGGTATTTGAGTAATGCAAAGGTTATTGAACGTAATCAAGGTACATTACTTTAATAATATGGTACTTGAATTAAATTACTAACCACATTTTATTAACAGGTGACTTGTAACGGTATCGAAATACATTTGTATAGTAACCCTCTTAACCCTATATTTCTGTTAAGAGTTTTTAAGAGAAGTGTACTTGAGAATTGTGCGCTTTTTTACATCTTTACTTAACTGTATTTGGCATGTCAAGTCTGCACTAAGTAGCTCATTTAATGTGGCTTCAAGTACAATACTATTTAAGTTATTGTTCAAGTTGATGATGTCATTCTGTAACTTGTGTGGCATGTATTACCAAGTAATGTGTACGGTTACGCTAATGCTCTTTTTGTACTGTGGATAAGTGATACAGTATTCCTGCCACTCAGGAGCTGCTGAAAGTAACTAAAAGAGTTACTTGCAATCTAACTTAGTGACTTTTTGCAATCAAGTCCTCACTTAAGTAACTAAGTTACTTTTAAACTCAAGAAATCAGTAAAGTGACAGTTACTTTTTCAAGGTAACTTTGGCAACACTGCTTACATCCATGATGAGGCTGCCTGCCTGTACACGCATCCACACACATGCAAACATACATGCACGCATGCACAGACAAACAATCGTAGCTTCATTGGGCATCCATTCAGTGAGCAAGTTAGTAGCACCTTGGCTTATACAGTATATCAACACATGCACATGGCAAAAGCTTGTTTCTCTCATTCCAACTCAAAAAGGACAGTGACCACTTGTAACATTTCCTAGCCAGAAACAAACGTCAGCTACCTCCTAGCTAACAACATGAACAGTGACCTACAGTTAAATGCAGCAAAAATGAGTCCCATTTATAGACCAACACATGATTACAGATCATGTGTTGGTATAGACTGGAAGAAATTAAGAAATTTCTGGTTTCAGCAAGGTAGGAATCTACTCACTTTAAGGAAGGTATGTACTGCGTAGCTACTTCGCCGCTGTCAGTATACAGTCAAAGCAAGGTGAGAGGGAGGGGCTGGATTACTTTCATTTTGTTGTTAAAATATTGCATTTCAACTAAGTACTATATAGTTCTTAAAGTTTTTAGCTTGGTTAAAAAAGGACAGAGTAAAAAAATAAATAAATCTAAAGATATCTCAAATTATGGGGTTGCTTTTATTCACTTCAGGGGTGCTTCAGCACCCGCAAATATGGGTAAGACACGCCACTGCTCAGTACCTTTCGACATGTAAGGGTGACACCATGTACTGTATATGTCGGATTCTTCCTCTTGCCAGGTTATTCGTGATAACTGCCACATTTCACAGTAGAATCCAGGTCAATAACTAGAAATAACTAGAAATGATCCATGGAGTCAAAAAAATTAGTGGATGGCATTCTTAAAATTATTATCGTGAACTTGCACATTAGCGCAGTAGTTGCAAGCATGAGTGGCTAGTTTGCAAACTTGGTTCTTACAAGAAAGACAATTTATTGTAGTGTCATTATTCAATAAATCGTTACCCCTAATTGATGCTGTAGAAGCCCATAAGATAATAACAGCCCATAACGTAATAACGTCCTATAACGTAATAAATTTGCCCTTTTTAAAATGTAATTGACCCATTTCGTAATAACTGGGCAATTACTGTACGTAATAAAAGTTCTGAACCGGAGTCCTGAACATGGAGAGAGGGAGCGACAGACTGAGATGGAGAGAGTATGGGTTAAATAAAGTGATATTAGTATATTATTACATATATATATATATATATATATTTTAATTTATTTATTTATTATTATTATTATTTTTAACAGGCCAATAATGTTATAACCAGACAGTAACGTAAAATGTTATTACATTATTGGCCAAAAGTTATGACATTATAGGTTCAGGATTTTTATTACGTTATTGGCCAGTTATTACGTTATGGGCCTATTACATTTTAAAAAGGGCACATTTCCTACGTTATGTCTCCTCTGCAGTTGAGTAAATAAATGCAGCCAGCCACTACATGAGGAAAAACGATATCCACATGGCCATCGTAAAAGAACACTATTGTGTTTCCACTAATTGTGTTTATTAGCCTTATTGCTATTGAAACCTAGTCCACTCTGTGGTTGACTAAATAAGTGCAACCGGTCTATGCTTGGACGAAATCAGGATATTTTTTGGGTACAAACAAAAGCCTTTACCCTACTCTAAATACAAAATACAACTATAAAGTACTGAAGCCGGAAAATCAAATATTATTAAAAGTATTATAAGCTCTAAATTCAGGGACAAAAGTTAAATTAAAGGCACATTGTCACGCTAAGGTTTTAACTGGACACAGAAGCAAGCTGAGAGGGTTGTGGTGAAAGGTTGATTGAAGAGGATATCAAGGTGAATCCCTGGGGAGTATTGGCAGGTCGTCAGAACAGGGAATGTGCGGCATGCGGTGGCGTGAGCAGGTACATGGCTTGGCGGCAAGGTGAAGGAGGTCAGCAACGCAGGGAACACGGAAGGAGCACTGTAGACAAGGAAGAACACGGAGGTCAGAGGTATAGCAAAGACTGGCGTAGCTTACGTGCAGGTTTGAGAGCCGTTGTACCACAGGAGAACGTTAATACTCTGGCAGTGGAGTATTGGATCTGGCAGGCTTTTATGCAGGTGGTGATGAAGGCTGATTGCTGTCAGGTGGTGCTGATTACTGGGAAGAGAGTGAGGGAGGGAGAGAGAGGGGCGCGAAGCGCCACCCAAGCTCCAACAAATGAACTGCAGGGCATAGCTCATGACAGTGCCCCCTCTCAACGGACACCTCCTGGCGTCCTGCACGGCATCCTCGGGCGAGCCGCATAAAAGTCACAAAGAAGGGAGTTGTCAAGGACCAGTTTGCGGAAAATCCAGGAGTGCTCCTCCGGACCATACCCCTCCCAATCTACCAAGTACTGGTACCCCCAGTTGCTGGGTGAAATGGCGCTGACATGCCTGAGGATCTAATCTAGTTTTACCAAGTTGCATGGGTTCATCTGGTGCAGCGGGAGGTGACGAAGGGCTAGTCGGCGGTGCAGAAGACGGGTGAGGTGCTGACGGTGCAGTGCCCATAGTGGAAATCCTTTTATGACCCTTAAACCCCCTCTCTCGTGCTCTTTCCCGCAACTGGTTGTCAAGGCGAATGGATAATGAATTGAGTTCTTCGAGCAAGGAGAGCTCGTCCTTCAGCTGATCCGAAAGCCCGTTAAGATAAATTCCCCTAAGCGCTGCGTCGTTGCATCCGCGTTCACCAAAATTATTCTGAATTCCACAGAATATGTGGCAGAGGAACTAGCGCCCTGAGTGAGTGTAAGGAGACAGCTGTTGGCTTCGCTGCCCTGGACGGGGTGATCAAAAACTTTCTTTAATTCAGCGGAAAATGAGTGAAATGATGTGTGTATCGGGGAAGAGTTGTGCCATAGTGCAGTTGCCCATTAAGCTGCTTTGCCGCGTAAAAGGTTGGTGACGAAAGCAACTTTGGATTGTTCGGTGGGATAGCTTAACAGTTGTAAGTTGAAGACCAGAGAGCAATTTAGGAGGAATTGGCTGCAGGCTCCTAAGTCCCCTGAGTAGGGTTCGGGCAGAGGAACGTGAGGCTCTTTGTACGGGAAGCGGGATGGCTCGGCGGGTGCGGGCTCGGAAGGAGGACTTACGGGAGGGCGGTCGGACTGCATTCTTGAGGAAAGGAGGGAAACTTGCTGCGTGAGAGAGTGTAACGATTCCATGATCTCTTGAGGAATTTTATCCTGTTTACCTATGTAGGCGCCTTGGCGGGTGAGTGCTTGTCTTAGCGCCTCCGGGGTTGCTGGGTCCATGACGGCTAGAGTATTCTGTCACGTTAAGGTTTTAACTGGACCCAGAAGCAAGCAGAGGCTGAGAGAGTTGTGGTGAAAGGTTTATTGAAGAGGATATCAAGGTGGATCCCTGGGCCGTATTGGCAGGTCATCGGAACAGGGAGCGTGCGGCAGGTGGTGCCATGAGCAGCTGGATGGCTTGGCGGAGTGGTGGAGGAGGTCAGCACGGTGGGGAACACGAAACGAGCACTGAGGACAAGGAAGAACACGGAGGTCAGAGGTATAACAAAGACTGGCGTAGCTTACGTGCACATTTGAGAGCCGTTGTACCACAGAAGAACGTTAATACTCTGACAGCGGAGTCTTGGATCTGTCAGGCTTTTATATAGGTGGTGATGAAGGCAGATTGCTGTCAGGTGGGGCTGATTACTGAGAAGAGGGAGAGAGGGGCGCAAAGCGCCACCCAAGCTCCAACAGAAGAACTGCAGGGCACAGCTCATGTCACACATAATTAAAAGCACATAAATCTGTCTGTAAAGATTGTTACAGGATAAACATAAAGGTTGAAAGGAAAGTAGGCCTGTTAAGATCTCGTATTATCATTTGTAAGCTTCTGTCTGTGTATTGATGCAAACTCAAATGTCTGCATAATACCCCCCAAAAAGTAATAAAAGTAGAATATACAAAATCCTGTCCTAGCCCATCTTCTTCCATCGTTCTTTGCCTTGTTTTTGCAGCTCATTATACTTTTTTCAATGCTCACATCCCTGCCAAACTTTACAACGGCAAGCCACTAATTACTTCTCTGAAAAAAAAACAAAAATAAAAGCGGCAGTGTCTTATCTTGTTTCTTACCTGTCGACAGAAAGACTCGCATGGTGAGCGCCAGGCGAATGTTTTCCCAGAAGACTGACTACGTCCTTATCCTGCCTCTCTCCACTCAACATTCTTTTTTTTAAAACTTTCCAGACGCTGAAGGATCCCAACCTTTCGGCGAGGAAGGACTTCCAGAGGGAGGCTGAGCTGCTGACCAACCTGCAGCATGACCACATCGTAAAGTTCTATGGCGTGTGCGTGGATGGCGACCCCCTCATCATGGTCTTTGAGTACATGAAGCATGGAGACCTCAATAAGTTCCTCAGGTCGGTTCCGTTCCTTTAAGGCTGTACCCTAAGAACCAACACCTTGCACCGTAGAAATCAACAGGATGACTAGAAATAATCAACAGAGTCAAAATAATAAGTCCACAGCTCGTTCGGTCATGCATGGGCGCATGCGGTTTTCTGCTCTTGCCAGTTGTTTATGATATCAGCCACCTTGCACAATAGAAATAAAGAGAATGACTAGAAATAATTCAAGTCCAAACAAAATGTTCACAGCACGCTCAGATACATACATGTCCGCACACAATTTAAATCTTATAATTAATGTGATCTCTCCTCTTGCCAGTCGTAACAAGAGTCCTATAAACATACATGCAAATCAGTCGGCTTTCGGCGTTTTGAACGCAAAAATAGGCCATTTACGTGAATTGTATAGATCCAATGATTTGTTTTTTTTTCCCTGGGTGTGGGGGGTGGCTGTTTCGTACTCCTTGAACGCTGGCAGCTAGATCCATTCCACACATTTACCATCCACACACAGATGTAATTGTGAATATTACTCCGCGGCGGATTAATAGGGTTCCGCCTATGCGCTCGTGACCTGGTTTGGTTAAGTCACAGGAGTTGACGAGACCAGAAACAACCTCCACCGCTTCTGCTGTTAAGAAGCAACTGTACTTTTACTCCGTTACAATTATCTAAATGTCGCTCGCTACTTTTATTTATCAATTATTGCTTATTTAGCAACTATTTCGTGCGTGAGACTATGACTTCGACTTCTACATCTGGCACGGTTTGCGCCGATCCAGTTTAAGCGCGAGTGACGTTTAAGTCTAGTTCACCAATCAAACAATAAAAGGAAGTCACATGACTTAACGTCTTCTATTGGGTTTCTCGGGCATAGGTATTAAAACTAGATAAACCAGCCCGGCTGATCGTTGTGCCTATGTGGCCACCGTTTTGGGAAGGTCGTCGTTAACCATGAAGGCAGCACCGCGCTACTCGTGTTTACATTTAGAAGAACAAAAACAACAGTTTTCATGTATTGTAGTATTTGTCTGGCACTGTCTGCCCAAACGTGGATATTTCACCTCACTTATAACATTAGAAAACACCCTGCAGTAAATTGCAGGTGTTTTTTGGGAGTTTTGACTGTGCATACACATGCACACACACAACAACAACATCAGAATTGGCAAATTCACAATTTATTTTTTTCTTCATGTTCATGCTGTGGTAAAAAAAAATAAAATATGAAGTTACTCACTATTTACTCAGTACTTGAGTAATAATTTCACTTTGTACTTTTTACTCAAGTCATTTTTTGGAGGACTACTTTTTACTTTTACTTGAGTCACATTATTGTCAAGTAACAGTATTCTTGAGTACAATATTTGGCTACTCTGCCCACCTCTGGAGCGGACATCCTCGATTTCTACTCTTACGTTTAAGCAACATTTTTGCTCATCAGCTCAACCAGTGTTGCATTTGTTGGACTGGTCTTTTGTATTTTCGCGTTGAGGTGCTGCGGGTCGTGGCCCTGGTTGTGGTCCCAGCAGAACCGCAAAGCACACATAACATCCGCGTCAAGAGTTGATTCGCGAGTACATCTTGTATTAATTAGGAAACGAGTCTACAATTGTCTAATTAGTTTACGGATGTTAATGTTAAATGTATTAAGCGACGGAGCGATGTTAAGGATTATGTCACATGAACTAATCAATGAACTAACTTCAAATTCAGAAATGGCCAATAAAAACTGAAAAATATTGTATTTAATATTTTCCTGTAGGATGCATTTGGGATTAGCCTTTGAAGTTGATGATAGTGAAAATTTGGTGAAACAGACAATGATTTTAATAAATTATTTGCCAGAATGAGAGTGCTTAAAGAGGAGGATGCTATTCATGTGACACAGCTTTAAGCAGGCATCAGGTGCAGGTGGAGATGGGCTGGGCTCAAGTTGGATGCCAAAACAAAAAAGCAAAGAAATGTAATTATAATCTTAAATTTGTACATCAACATGTATTTGAGCAGTGTAAATAAATGTTTTTCTGCATGAAGAAATGTTATTTTGCCTTACTGTACTTCCAGATTTCATAATTTATGTTAAAAAAAAAAAAAAATCTCTGCGGGGGCCCAGGGGATGCCCCCAGACCCCTCTACGATGTTTTTTATTTATTTTTTTTGGTCACCTTTTTCATGCCTTTGGTGTTTACATGTCTGTATATAACTAATGGCATGGCTCCTCACATCATTTATTCATGATAACGGACACCTTGCATAATAGAAATAAACAGAACTTGAAATAATCCAGGTTAAAAAAAAGTCCACCGTACGCACAATGTATGTGTCATATGATAAATGCTTTGGATTGTCTCAACAATTATTCATTATAACCGACACCTTGCACAATAGAAATAAACAGAATGACTAGAAACAATCCAGTCAAAAGAAAGAATCCACGGCATTCTTGATCATTGCTTGGGCAATGCAAAATGCAATCCCTTCTCTCGCCAGTTGTACTGTACATCAGTGATTCTCAAGTGGTGGGTTGGGACCCATAGTCATTTTGGTTGGGTCGTGGACAGTAATAAAAAATTACAGGGGGGCCTCATTTAATAACGGTACTGACACACACATTTCTAAGGGTCCGCTCTCTGACGCTCTCACTGTGCTCTGAAAGTGCAGTGTTCAGAGAGGCAGAGCGCGCTCTATTTTCTATGAATTTAAGAACGAGCACGTTGGCCATTGGCAGGGACACAGCAGTGCGTCCGCCATATTGAATGTGTGAGTTCTGCCTGACGCTCCGGCTGCTCTGTCTCCTCAGTCAGAATGACTGGAGTGCGCTCCGGCACTCCCAGAGTGTGGGGCTCTGAATAACCGAACGGCACACTCCAACAACGTTTTGAGTTTCCGAACGTTCCGGAGTGCTTGGAGTGAATTTCCGAATGTACCCAACGTTACAGACGGCGAAAATGTTTTCATGTGGTACAAGAAGGCACACTCAGTTAGCGCAGTACTTTATTTATTTATTTTTTCTTTGGCCTAGAAATTTTTACATACAAATATTTACTGTAATTATGATATTAGTACTGCGTTGGATGCTCAGTCACGAGTCCATCTGTCCTTGTTTGGGTTGTTTGATAAGAAGGCACAATGAGTGTAGCTCTAGACTACTAGCTGGTCACGCTAGCCGCCAACTCCTCATTGATAGCTGTGTATCATCAAATGTTGCAGTGACTCACCAATATGACATGGCACACGGGGGGGGACATTAGCTGTGAAGACAAGCATCATTAAATAACATTGAGTCTAGGTGCACTGGACTGTATGTTGCCATTGATTCCCTGTCCCACATCCTGTGTGTTTATTCAATGTGACCACAGCTAAGGCAATCAGCCACATCTTGCACCTAGCATGAAAGTGTGTCATCATTTATTGCGTCAAAGGATTTCCCCCAGCAGAAAATCTTCACAAATTCACCCACTGGGTCGTAACAAGTCGTCTTTGTCAACTATTGATCAAACTTCAAATACGAGCAGGAATTTGGACACACACAGACGCACACAAACACACACAGACACATAAACGCTTTGGTTGAGTGCGTGAGTGCAGATTTCCATGCCCAAAGGAGCTCCAGTGTACTTACATCGCATCGCTTTTGTCAGAGTTCAGAGTTCATCATCAGAATTAAAGCTGATGAATCTCCAAATGACTCGGGTGAAAAGAATAATATCAGCAATCTGTACCATCATAATTAAAGCCTTGTTCATCATCAGAATTAAAGATGAGTTCATTATTAGATTACATGGCAATCCAAAGCTTCACTTGATGCCCCTTCTTGTCAAACACCTGTCACAGATGAGCCCAGCTAAAGTCCTTTTTGACAAAATGTTGCCTGTTACTTGCCGAGAGTCCTATCACGCCAACAAACACTGGAAGTGTAACCCTAACAAAGTAAAATTAGAGCACAACCATGAATTGGCTCTCAGTTAATTGTGCAGGTGCACCCAATGAAGTGTGCGAGTATTTTGTCCAACAATTGACATCGCCCCCTGTGGGCAATTAAAAGTAATGCGGGCTCAATGCCAACTAATGCTGATGGATGGGCGGAAAACTGGATCCCTGTCTTTTTTTAGCATTAGTCGAATTGTCAGTCAGCAGCTACATTTCAAAAAGGGGCAAAACGCTTTTAATAAGACAAGATGGTGGTCTAAAAATAAGTTTTTTTATTTAATTTAATGACATGAAAATCACTCGTCGTGCGTGACACACATGGCAAGACAGCGAAGCCTCTGCTCGTCTTCTCGCATTAGAGACTCATTATTAGCCTCGCTCTCTGAGCACAAAACCTTTAATTGGCCTAAATGTGACAGATGGAAACAGAACGACAGCCCGTGTGTGTGTTTGTCTGTCCCTGTGCGCTGTATTCGGCTTGTAATCACAGCGAGAAGAAGGTGATAAAGACAGCGGGATCTTCACGCCAGGAGTTCGGGCGGTGGGAGTCGTCGTCGTTACCCATAAATGTGAAAAAATATTAAATGGAAATGAGCTCTTAATCTGCACTTGACACAGCCGTGGGACCTCAAAACAACTCCTCATGGGGCGAATGGCATGATTAAAAACTCCTCTCAAACCTCAAAATGACTGATAACAATGGTGAATAAATCAGAATTAAAGCTGATGAAACTCAAAATGGCAAAATACTTGTTAAATGCAGCACGTGGACAGTTTCTCATCAGAATTAAAGCCAAGTTCATCATCAGTATAAAAGGCAGAGTTAATTGTTTGCATTTAAGCTAAAGAACCTCAGAATAGGTGGCACGGTGATGGCTGGTTAGCACATCTGCCTCACAGTTCTGAGGACCGGGGTTCAAATCCCGGCCCCGCCTGTGTGACCATTCATTCAAATGAAGGTTTATTAACCTTAAAATGACTCTGGCGAAAGAGTTGCTACAAAAGCTGCGCCCAGTTTCTCATCAGACTCAAAACGTAGTTTGCATCATAATTAAAGGTGATATTGTCATTCGAATGAAATCTGAAGAACTCAAAATGACTCAGGAGAAAGAGTTGATAATAATGGTACGTACACAGTTTACAATCAGAATTCAAGCGGAGTTATCCATCATCATTAACGCCAAGTTCATCAAAAGAATTAAAGTTGATGAAGCTGAAAATGGCACAGTCAAAATAGTTGAAAACAGCAGTGCCTGCACAATTCGTCATCAGAATTAAAGCCAAGTTCATCATCCGAATGAAAGCCGATGAATCTCCAAAATTGCAATTTTAGAATTAAAGCAGAGTTCATCATTCGAATAAAAGCTTGTGAATATCAAAATGACTCAGGTGAAAGACTTAGTACCATGGGTGTGTACAGATTTTATTGTAACAATTGAAGCAGAGTTTGTCATCTTAAATAATATTCAAATTGAATACTTGTCAATTCTTCAGATATATTTATATATATATCAGCTGATTGACAGACAGACATTCTAAGATTAGCTTACCCTCTTTTTGTGCCTTAGTTCTGAACACTTCTGTGTAATATTCCACAGTCTCCGCTTTGCTGCAAAACTTTCATGTTTTCACTGCCCTCAGTCTCCTCACAAGTAAAATTGCCGCAGCGAGAAATGACGTAAATAAACACACGTTATTGTTCGTGTACCATCTCGCTGTGCCTTGGCTCCGGACCCTGCAGTGTTATACTGTGCAGTCTCCACTCCACTGCAGTGCTCTGTTTTCTTGCTGCCCTCCCGTCTACTACCAAAAAAGATTGTCGTGGCTACAAATGGCATATACAGTATAAACACACATGCTAACATTTGCTTACACTCTCGATGTGTCGTAGCTCTGAAGACTGCCATTTTATAGTCCACAGTCTCCACTTTGCTGCAGTGCTTCATTTTCTCCCTGCCTCAGTCTCCTTGCAAGTAAAATTGCTGCGGCTAGAAATTACACAATAAACACTCACGCTACATTACCTTACCCCGTCACTGTACCTTAGCTTGGAACACTGCTGTGTTACTGTATATGACAATGTTTCCAATTTGCTGCAGTGCTGCATTTTCTTGCTGCCCTCAGTCTTGTGCAAATTAAATGGGTGTGGCTAGAAATTATATAAACGCACGCTAAGATTAGCTTCCCCTCTCACTGCGGTCTTCGCTCTGGACCCTGTTGTGTTATACACAGTATTCACTTTACTGCAACACTATATTTTCTCACTGTCTTCGTTCTCCTGTAGAATAAAATGGCCACATCATTGTAATATTTGGAGATATGCAACAAGAAATGACCTAAACCAACAAACTATGTTAGCCGAAACTGTTGCCGGTTGATTAGCTGTGGACGCTGCACTATTATACTATGCAGTCTCCACTTTGCTGCAACACTTCCTCAATCTCTTCTCGAGTAAAATTGATGCATTATGGTAACTTTTGGACATTAAAATAAAACACGTAAAACACTACGTTTTGATCCCAAGTGAAAAGCATTTGGCAGATGGGCAGTTAGATGCTAGCTAAAAGCTAACATAGCAGTCTATGTTTTTACTGTCAGCGCTTCTTTTTGTCAAACAGCACACACAAATGCCAGTCACAGATTATCCAAATGCAAGTCCTTTGTTCCCAAGTTTAACCAGCATAACGTTGTACTCAACACAGAGCCCACGGCCCGGACGCCATGATCCTTGTGGATGGCCAGCCGCTGCAGTCCAATGGCGAGCTGGGCCTCTCCCAGATGTTGCACATTGCCTCCCAAATCGCATCAGGCATGGTCTACCTGGCCTCGCAGCACTTCGTCCACAGGGACCTGGCCACCCGCAACTGTCTCGTGGGTAACGGCCTCTTAGTCAAGATCGGCGACTTCGGCATGTCGAGGGACATCTATAGCAGCGACTACTACAGGGTAAGTTGGACGGAGTCTTCAATTTATGCAACACCTGGGCATAGCACCACTAGCACGCGTTACTTGAATTTGGTTGTGGAATTTCTGCAATGATGAAATAATTTCTCAAGGAAAGATTTTGTTCGTCGTCTTTATTTCAGGAGCAAAAAGCAAACAAAAAGGCAGCTGCCGCTGGACCACACAAGGCTCAGCACAAAGTGAGATACAATAATTGATACAGTTGCATAATAAAGCTATTCATGTGGCATAATAAGGTTCCAGTATGTGTGTCATATTTCGGATTGTTGTGGCATATTAAGGTTATGTATGGCATATCAAAGTTATGAGTAACATGTTAAAGTTATGTGTGGCATATTAAGGTTGTGTGTTGAATGTTTTAAATAAAAGTTTGAATGTGTGCTATATTACGGTTATGTTGGCATGTTAAGTTTGTGTGTACTATGTCAAAGCCATGTGTGGTATATTAAGGTTACGGATGAGATATGAAGGTTATGCCTGTCATATTAAGGTTATATTGGCATATTAAGTTTATGTATGTCATGTCAAGACCATGTGTGGGCCATATTAGGCTAATGTAAGTCTTAAGTGGTAAAGCAGCATGTGGCTCATCTCCCAAGGCTATTCTTTGCAGCATTTGTGGCGTATAGAAATTGTGGGAGGCACGCCTAAAAGGTTTGTATATGCCATGTCAAGGCCATGTGTGGCATATCAGAATCAGCTTTGTTGGTAATTGTAGCGTATATTGGCGTTTGGATAAACTTGATTTATTTAAGAAATACATTTGTCGAAGCAGGGATGCCTGCGTTTAGCGTGATTTGACGCTTAATGGTGTAATCAATCTATTTTGTCTCATATAGGGCACCGCGTCTCTTTTTTTAAATGTGTAAAATGTAGGGAAAGCGACGAGAAACCTTTTATCACTCTCATAATAAACGTTGCTACACTGAGGAAATAAGAGTTCTAGATTACAGAGGTCTCATGGTTAAACTCCAAAACAAACACAACACGGGGTGGAATTTGATAGAATATTTAATGAAATCTACGAGGGATCTATAGGGAAACACACAGAGGGGTCTAACTACAAAAAGGAAAGACGAATAATGGTGAAAGAAAGAAAAATAGGCATACGAAAAGGGAAATAGGACATCGTGTGTTGCGGGGCTAAAGTTGAAAATGTTAGCGTTTAATGCATTGAGTCAGAGCGATAGAGGGCAAAGTTGGGATTTTGTGTGACCCTAGTATTTTCCCCAAAATGATTAGGCACTAATTTTGTAGATACTGGCAACGATTTATATGTCCTACTCACGACCGTAGATCAGCTGGTCTTTGGGGTGGTCTGTCTCCTCGCAGCTCAGAAGGAAAACGAAGCAGCTTTGGTTGGATAAGGAGATGCACAAAAATAAAACAAAAACAAAAGAGGCAGAAGAAGAAAAAGGGAAGTGGTTCGTCACGCTTTCGTTGGGAGAAAATGACCGTCTCTCTTCCTGCCTCACTAGTAATTTCAGAGTGATCCCGCTTGGCTGAAGCGTATCTGTTACTTTGGTAGCAACCACTCTGATTGCCTAGCTACGATCCACGGAGGCTGGGAACCCAAGTTGGTGAAAAAAGGTTTGGAGTACATTCCCTAATGTTTAGTCTAGTCTTCCCTAGTGTAAGTAAGACAAACGAAAAAGACAGAACCAAGGACAATAGTAGAGAACGCATTGCTGAGGCGTCCACCATTGTAGGCCCCATTATCAAGGTTACAGGTTACGTTTGAGGTAATGGGTGGGGGCCTATTCAGGTTATGTATGGCATGTCAAGGCCATGCGTTTGGCATATTAGGGTTCTATGTGCCATATTAATGTAATATAAAGCAGGTTCAGACGATGCATGGAATATTAAGGGGTAAAGCAACACGTGGCTCATTTCTCAAGGCTATTCTTTGTAGGCTACAATCCTTTTAACTGTAAACAAGTATGTGTGTGATCCTGAGGCAGCATCAATGTTTTGTTCTAGAGTAGGGCTGCAGCTATCGGATGTTTTTCAGAATCATTTATTCCATCAATTAATGGAATATTCAGCACAAAATGTATTTTGTATTGAAGGTAATTTCAAAGTATTTTTTTTCAATTACTGTTTATTCACTACATATTGTTTATTTGGTATTATTTAATGATTAAACAAAACCAAATAAACAACTAATGTCAGATAAGGGAGTGATTTACTCGCCAATGTTTTGATATCTGAGAGCTATTTCTTGGGTACTGATTAATGTGAAAGGCAAATAGCTTCAGATTCAACTACAGTACATGTCAGTTACAGGTTAATCATACTGTGGCTGCAAATAATTAAAGACTATTTATGTAATAGATTGAACTATTTTTTTTTTTTTTACTGGTTATTGGTTTGGTCCGTAATGTCTGTCAGAACATAGGCAAAAATGTGGATCATAGTGATTAAATAAAAAATAAAAAAAAATCAGTCTGCTTTCATGGAGGGCTACAGAAATCATAGACAATATTTACTGTTGAGAGGCACATATAAGAGGATTGGGACAATGTTAAGTTAAACAATGGCTCGAAACTATTTATTTACAAAATTGTTTTCGATGTATTTGATAATCAATTAGTTGTTGATTCATGGATTCATTGTTGAACCTACATGTGTTCGCAGCTGCAGTGCTAGTCAGAGGAACTAGCATTTTGTGTGTCTGTTCTGTACAACTTCTCACCTGTGTCAAGTAAATTTTGCCAAACGAAGGTGACGTTTTTTGAGACATCGTTCTTTAAAAAAAAAAAAAAAAAAATCTCTGAATGGAAGGTACAAAAAAACAACAGCTGGGCCAATATGGACCTCACCTTGGGGATGGGTGAGTAATTTAGCACACATTGAATAATTTACATGGAAATTTGAGCACGATGACTTTGGGTTCGGTAAACTGTTCTTCACCATCTGTGGAGTGATTAAAAGTGAGTATTTGGTTGGAGCTGAGGGATTGCAGGACAGGGAAAGCTTTACTGCGGATGCTTTCAGTTAAAAAAAAACAAAAAACTTGTTGACAGGTTTTTTTTTTTACCCAGTGCATCTGTGCTTCATCCTGGAGTGGAGGAAATTGGTACCTTAACCTGTTTTCAGTGCGACAGGGCCACACACACACACACACGCACACACACACACACACGCGCGCACACACACACACACACACACACACATATATATATATATAATATTGTCTGTATTTATTTGTTTTTTCTTTAACTGACATTAATGGCATGAGTTTTTCACATACTGTAGTTCTCCACACAGATTTATTTTAAAACAACAATTATGGCGATTGGGGATTCTTTTTTTATTTTTATATTTTTTAGCTAATAAATTAATTATTGCACGAATGCACAAAGCAAGGTCCATAAAGACATGGATTAGAGCGTTTGGTGTGGATGAACTTGACTGGCCTGCACAGAGTCCTGACCTCAACCTGATAGAACACCTTTGGGATGAATTAGAGTACAGACTGAGAGCCAGGCTTTCTCATCCAACATCACTGTGTGATCTCACATATGTGCTTTTGGAAGAATTCTCAGAAATTCCCATGAACACACTCCTAAACCTTGTGGAAAGCCTTTTCAGAAGAGTTAAAGCTGTTATAGCTGTAAAAGGTGAACCGATGTCATATTAAACCCTATTGATGAAGAAGGGATGTCATTTCAGATCATATGTGAGTCAAGGCAGGTGAGCGAATACTTTTGACAATATACAGTCGGTATCTGTGGATGTATACTTTCATTCATTCATTCGTTTGTTCATTTATTCATTTGTTTAAATATCTATTCAATTTTTACATGATTAATTTGCAATTCATCTGCAATTGATCAACTAAGAAATAAATCTTTTAATTGGACAGCAACCATATTTATCCTTTTTTTAATGTTCACCTGTCATAGAAATGGCAGTGAATGAGCTCTAAAAGCTCTGTGGGAGAAATTCATGATAAACCTGTGAATCTGTGCACCAACCTCTCATGGAGAAAACGTTGAATACTGTAATAGCATCACCTTTTTCTTCCTCTCACCACACTGCACCAAAAGAAACTGAATTTTGTGTCAACACCAGAGAATCAGAATGCTCATTAAATATGGACCACTTTCTGCATGCCCAGCATGAAAGCGCAGCCTGGTAACCAAGGCGTCTATTTGGCATCTTCAGTGTCGACTGTGCAAATATTGCCGCGTCCATTCTCCCCTGGTCTCCAGGGACGTGCCGTGTGCAAGAATTTAGTGTCATTGCAATTCCGAGCATGTCGTCCAACACGGTTAGCATTCCTCTAGTAGCCTCTTGGGCTTGTTTGTGCTCATTACGACAACCTGGCGGGTTATTACTGATTTGACCTAGTTTAATTCATTTCTAATAACAGAAGGACTATTTATTTCTCCTGGCAGAGTGGCAAATGCTAACAGCACTACACTGGAAAATTATGCATTAGAACACATTAAAAATATGCAAAATCCTGTAGAGAAAAAAAATTGATAAGGAAGGAAACAAAAGTAAAACTGAAACAGATCATTCATTGCATCTCAAATTACTTTTTACATACCGGTAGTTGTTTTTTTTTTTTTTTTTGGGGGGGGTGTAATGCAATGCAAATTGAATGAATCGTCAATCCATAATGCACATGCACAATGGAAACAAGGCCCTTTAAACCCGATAAGCTTGGATATTTCTCAATTTTTTTTACTTTTTTGGGCGCTTCTAAAAAGGCATTTTTTAATGTTAAACGGACTATGCGGGCGACTGTATAGCTTTATCAAAAGTCTGCATTCATCAAGGCAATTTTTGAACATTTGTTGTTTTCCGAGCAGTCTAGGGTGTAGTCAACCTTTCAGCCGAAGTCAGCTGGGGTAGACAGACTCCAGATCCCCGGGATCTAGAGCAGGATAAGCAGACTAGAAAATAACATTTATATGAGTTCATTTAAAAAATATGTAGAGTGCTAAAACATATTGTGCACCAGAAAAAAAAACTTCTAATTAGAGTTATTTTTCAACATCTTGGGGTTAAACTAATTATCCGCACGACCGCGTAGCTTTTTCCGGAGCTTGTTTTTAATCTGAGTGACTTTTGTGTTTCAGAAAAATACAAAAAAACTGCAGGGAGGTTTTTGTCTTTGTTTAAGATTGGTTTAATTTTTTCCATTTCATTTTCAGCATTAAATCCATTAATATGATGCCTTGACATTGTGCAGTTAATATTGACCAAATTGAAAATGATAAAAGTCAAAGTAAAACTGGGTTAATACTAATCAAATATGTTCGTGAGGCATACTGCATAGTTAAGTTTAAGTGCAAGAACACTTTATGCTTAGCTTTTGGTCTAGTCATTACTCTTATTGGACGCTGGAAAAAGTACCACTGCAGCCCAGTGACAACCAGTGCAAACCTGTATGTGTGTGAGACTCCTTTTGTCCCGCAAACAACACGCATTTTGCAAATTGCCTCAGAGCAATAAGTCACATCTTATTTAGCAATCTTTTCTGCACTGAGGCTAGATTAAAACAGCCATCTGCTCATTCTTTACAGAGTACCCAACAGTAGTAACAGCAAATGCGTAAACTACATTGGATTAATAGTAAGTATGGTGTACACAGTATAATGTAGTATACTATCACGGTTATTCTCAGTCGCTTTGGTACATTTCTCGGATCAAAATTTAAATTCTCAAAACTCCTTGTTAAATCTTCACATCATTGTGTCATTTGTTTGGACAAGTTGCAAATGCTTTTGCACATCCATGCAAATGATTATGTACAATTCTCTCCTGTTTCCTATATTATCGATTCCTTGTCATCTTGATCAAAATGGTTTATTGTGTTTTCGATTGAATAGTCCCACCCACAACATTTAGGCATTAGTTCATCACAACACAAGTCTTTACATGCAAAATGGGTGAACAAGTTTCCATCAGACTTTTTCCAAGGTGAATCTTCACTTGCTCTGCACAAATGGAAATGTGTGTAGTGTGTATACGTGTATGAAGTGCAGTCCCATGCTGACTGCGTCATCCACAGACCTGTTTGGTCATAAGGCAAACTGCAGGGGCTCCAGCAGGGGTCCTGTGACGCTCTTGAGGTGGTCCAGCACGAGGCGTTCAAAGGACTTCATGACCACAGATGTCAAGGTGACAGGCCTGTTGTCATTCAGACCCGAGTTTGCAGGTTTCTTGGGGACTGGGATGATGGTGGAGCGTTTGACACAGGATGCCACTTTACACAGTTCCAGAGATCTATTGAAGATCTGTGTGAAGAGTGGAGTGAGCTGGTCCGTGCAGAGTCTGAGGCAGGATGGGGACACAAGGTCTGGCCCCGCCGCTTGGTTGATCTTTTGTTGTTTGAAGATACGTCTCGCATCCTGTAATGGATGGTCAACGCCGAAGGGAGAGTCAGAGGTGTGATGGTGGTCGGTGGTGCGGCTGGGTGGGTGTGGGGTGTGAAAGTGTTCTTTTCAAATCTTCAGTAGATGTTCAAGTCCTTTATTGTTCTCCACTTGGGCGGATGGTTGCTTGTAGTTGGTTAGCGATTGTAATCCATGCCAGACTGACTTAGATCATGAGCGGTTTTCTGCATAATTCCTCTTTGTGACGTTTCTTTTTTTTTTTTTTTTTTTTTGTCAGCTGGTTTTGAGCCCGATTATACAGGACTCTGTCCTCACTTCGATAGGCGTATTTACTGTCTAACAGTGGAGTTTTTAAGCTGCCGCTGAGGTTTCTTAGTATAATATTTGAGGTTTATTGAGAATCAGACTTTATCAGTAGAACAGAACAAAGTTTCTAGAGGGAGAGGGAAACAAAGACAAAAGACAAAGCACTATTTGTAAACAGGATGAGAGAAGTAAATCATTACATTATCTACAAAAATGAAACATTAGATATGAGTGTTGCATGGGGCTGTAGTGCTACACCCTGTGAGGGAAGGACAGGACAAGATAGGACAAGACAAGGACAGGAGAAGAAGCATGCAGGACAAGGGTCGTGAACCCGGCTGTAGAACTGAAGTGTGGTGGGAGTGTAAATTATAAGAGTCTACAGGACGAGAGTGTGAGTGAGGGGATACCCAAGCAATTCGCATATTCATGAGTTATTTGTCGCAATAAGCGAGTGGCCCCGCCCCCAACAAAAAAGTCCCATGGGTGTTTGCCTAACACATGCGAGTGAATTGACACCATTTCGCATGCACAAAGACTGACAGAAGTGTCCTCTAATTGCTGTGCCTGCACCGTGGAGGCTGAGGACCCCACCCAATCAGTCGAGGGGCTGGATCGGGCCCAGAGCAACCCGGCAGACGGAACACGTCCCACACCGAGGGACCCAGGGCGGTCCGCTGGCCCCACCGAGGCGCCCTGGAGGAGGCCGCAGGGACTGACATGCCACTCCCCCAGCCAACCCAACCCCCATGCGCCAGAGATGGGGGATGGTGGATGGTGTCCTGCAGGAACCCCTGGATATGTATGTGTACCCATATACAATGAGTGGCGGCTATGTATGTGTACCCATATACAGTGAGTGGCGTGAGTGTGTGCTAGGTGAGTGATTAAAAGCCATGGCTCCTGCAGGTCGGGCCTGTCAGGCAGGACAACCACCGATGAAGAGAGGGCCGCCCCACCCACCCAGCCCCGCAGCACCGACTCTGGAACCCCCCCAAACATTCCCAGCAGCACCCACTACCCGCCCCCGAGTGTGGGATGTGGAACCCCACCCCAAATATAGCATGAAAATAGGTGTCTGGGGTATTTTTGGTGCATTGCGTGCATGTATTAGATGGAGAGAAGCCTATTTTATGCATGGTGTACTGACTAAAGTGTGTTCTATGGATCACTTTATATTGTATAATATATTTTAAAAAAAATTGTCATTCTAAACGTATTGTTACATATCTGTATCCAGTAGTTACGGTCAGCGGAGATGGAAAGGTCTTCTTGCCATTTAGTGATTGGTAAGTGCATTGATTTAGTGGATGAAATTAATTTATAAACTTTTGAGAGATTTCTTTTACTTTGCGGAAGGAGCATCACTATTTGCTTGACAAACTCCGGCAGTTCGAGGGTGCTCCGGAGTTTTGGTATTTTTTTTTTTTTTTATTGCTGCTTTTAATTTATTGTATTGAAGAAAGTTTCCGCCTGTCATTTGGAATTCTTGGAACAGTCCATCACGCGTCCTAAAAACATTATCGTTAAATAGTTGTTGTAGGTGGTCAATTCCATGTTGTTCCCATGTGTTAAAATGAAGGGGTATATTATTAATTTCGAAATCTGGATTATGCCAGATATAGGAGAGCATACTGGGAGCTAATTGAGATCCTGTAGATTCTAAACTTTGCCACCAAGCCGTTAAGGTGGATGCGATTATTGGGTTCTTGACGCATTTATGGCATTTAAGACTTGTGGAAATAAATGGGAGTTTGATGTTGTTGCAGTCTATCTCTTCCAATTCTAGCCAAGAACGATGCTCCTCATTGTGGTGCAACCATTTGATGAGGTATTCTAATTGGTTAGCTAAATAATAGCGTTTAAAGTTGGGAGCATTTAGGCCTCCCTCCTATTTACTTTTCTGAAGAGTGGATAGACTAATTCTATATTTCTTATTTTTTTAATAAAAAAAATATTACAGCCGAATCTAATGTTTGAAACCATTTAAATGTGGGTTTAAATGGAATCATTGAGAATAAATAATTTATTTGATGTAAGGTTTTCATTTTTATTGTGGCTATTCTTCCCAGTAGTGATATTGGCAAGTTATTCCAGCGTCTTAAGTCAACTGAGATTTTTTTCAGAAGTGTTGTGTAATTTATATTGGTTAGCTGTGTGAGTTTTGGTGAAATATTAATACCTAAATACTTAATGTTTCCTATAGGAATGGGGTAATCTAGGATTGGATCTGCAGGAGACCATGAGTTTGCTGTTATTGGGATTATTGTTGATTTTGTCCAGTTGATAAGAGTACTAATCAGATATTTGTGAAAATGTCTTAAAGAAATTGAAGACTGCCTGAAGAAGAATATCATCAGCATACAGATTGATTTTGTGTTCTGTCATATTCTGACATATAGGGGCAGCAAGAGGTTCGATGAATATTGCAAATAGCATTGGTGAGAGTGGACATCCTTGTCTAGTTCCTCTTTGTAAAGTAAAACTTTGTAAAGTAATCCTATTTGTGGTGACTGTCGCTTTCGGTCAATTGTATAATGTCGCTATCCAATGTATAAATGAGTCTCCAAAGCCAAATTTGTGAAGTACTGCAAACAGGAAAGCCCAGTTAACTTTATTAAAAGCTTTCTCTGCGTCAAGTGACATGATGATTGCATTTAGATTTTTATGCTGTGACATGCTTATTCAATTTAGCAGACGTCTGACATTATTTGTGGAACTTCTACCTTTAATGAAGCCTGTCTGGTCATTGTGGATTGTCGACGGGAGTACCTTTTCAAGTCTCGCTGCGAGGGCCTTCGCTTGATATCTACATTAATCAGTGAAAAGGGCCGATAATTTGGCAGGAGAGTGGGGTCTTTACCTGACTTTAGTAATAATTTAATTGAAGCTGTGTTCATATGGCTACTTATTTGACCTTTATCGTTTATCTACTTGACTGTTCTGAAAAATAGAGGCGCTAGAATTGGCCAGAAATGTTTAATGAATTAAACGGAGACTCCGTCCGGGCCAGGCGCTCGTCCCAATTGCATATTTTTTAATGCGTTACGTAATTCTGTGATGCTTAACGGAACATCAAGGCTGTCTTTAATTTGTGTATTTAATTGAGGAATCTTAGAATGATTGTTTGTTTATATGTGCCCTGTGATTGGCTGGCGACCAGTTCAGGGTGTACCCCGGTTCTCGCGCGAAGATAGCTGGGATGGGCTCCAGCGCGCCCGCGACCCTAATGAGGATAGCGCGGTACAGAAAATGGATGGATGGATGCTTAGATCCTTAATAAAAGTTTCAATTTCTTTTTGGTGTGGGTTGTTCGAAGATGCATATAAGCTGCTATAATAATTGTAAAATATTTCATTTATTTTCTAGCGGTGACTGTGTACAGTTGCCGTTGGAATCTTGAATGGCTGTAATTAATGACTTTTCTTTATTGCACTGAAGTTGGTTCGCAAGGAATTTTCCTGATTTATTATTGTACTCAATGTTAGTGTATCTTAACTGTTGTTGGAGAAAATCTGTTCTTTTTTTTATGTCTAATTGATGTTTTGCCTTTTGAAGTTGGTTTCTAAGTGCTTATGTCGGATTAATTGCATATTCGTCTGTGAGGTGTTTAATTTTTTCCTCAATTCCATTTTCAAATTGTTGTTCTTGTTTTTTCTTGTACGAAGAGTATGATATGATTCGACCTCTCAATACAGCTTTCCTGGTTTCCCACAGCAGAGATGGGGATATGGTTGGTGAGTCGTTGAATTTCAAAAACTCGTTCCATTCCTTGCTCACGAAGGAATCAAAATCCACGTCCTTCAATAGGGATGTGTTAAAGCGCCATGTTGGTGGGGGTCCCAGACTTGACTCGATTTTTAGATTGAGAGAAATTGGTGCATGGTCGCTGATGATGATTGGATGTATTTTGGAGGGAATTCTTTGAGTTGCGGAATTGTTTGAGAGAAGAAAATTTATTCTTGAGAAAGAGTGATGAAACGACGAGAAATTTTTTTTTTCTTTTTGTACAGTTTTTCAGCCTCAATATCCATCCATCCATTTTCTGAGCCGCTTCTCCTCACTCGGGTCGCGGGCGTGCTGGAGCCTATCCCAGCTGTCATCGGGCAGGAGGCGGGGTACACCCTGAACTGGTTGCCAGCCAATCGCAGGGCACATACAAACAGACAACCATTCGCACTCACAGTCACACCTACGGGCAATTTAGAGTCTCCAATTTATGCATGTTTTTGGGATGTGGGGGGAAACCGGAGTGCCCGGAGAAAACCCACGCAGGCACGGGGAGAACATGCAAACTCCACACAGTCGGGGCCGGGGATTGAACCCGGGTCATCAGAACTGTGAGGCTGACGCTCTAACCAGTCGGCCACCGTGCCGCCCAGCCTCAATATGTCAAAATCTATTCTTGAGAAAGAGTGATGAAACGACGAGAATTTTTTTTTCTTTTTGTACAGTTTTTCAGCCTCAATATGTCAACAAGACCAAAGTCTTCCATATACTGCTCTAGTATATTGGAGCATTGTGGCTGATTGCTATTTTTGAGATTTTAGTGATCTATTGGGGGATTTAGTGTAAGGTTAAAATCACCTCGCATGATAATTGTAGAATTGGCTGATAACTTTAACAAGTGTGAAAAGAGCATGTGAAAAAAGCCTGGATCATCTTTATTAGGAGCATATACATTGTCAATTGTGTAAGGTTTGTTAAATATTGTAGCCTGTATAATTATGTATCAGCCTTCTGGATCTGCTACTGTGCTATTTATTGTAAAAAGTAGTCTTTTATGGACGAGTATTGAGACTCCAACTTTGTTTACTATTATAACAACTTTGTTTACTGTTATAAAAGGCCGAGAAAGCCTGAGTGAAATTAAAGTCAATGAGGCATTTTTCTTCAGATATATATATATATATATATATATACATACATACATATATATATATATATATATACATACATATACATATATATATACATATATATATACATATACATATATATATACATATACATATATATATATACATATATATATACATATACATATATATATATACATATATATATATATATAATACACCACAGTGCTTCAAATTAAAAACCTAGGTATAGTTAAACCAAATTTTCGACTGTGTGGATCTATTACAACATTGGTCTCCTATGCTCCATTCCAGAAAAGTGGGAAGTCGGATTTATTCTACTCGGGTTGTACCAGTCCCAACTTCAAAGCGTTCCAGGCAAATGTAAACAACAAAGATGACTGATGGCCATAAATTGTATTTTGTTTTGTATATTTGTAAGTCATTTCATGCTGGCAGAGAGGCATATCCTCACACAGTCAGTACAAATTATTTTGTGTTACGTGAAGTTATGTTGAATAACTAAATAAAGATAGATAAATATAGTTTTATAATCTAGTAAATTGCGGCACGGTAGCCGACTGGTTAGAGCATCAGCCTCACAGTTCTGAGGACCCGCGTTCAATCCCCGGCCCCGCCTGTGTGGAGTTTGCATGTTCTCCCCGTGCCTGCGTGGGTTTTCTCCGGGCACTCCGGTTTCCTCCCACATCCCAAAAACATGCATTAATTGGAGACTCTAAATTGCCCATAGGTGTGCATGTTAGTGCGAATGGTTGTCTGTTTGTATGTGCCCTGCGATTGGCTGGCAACCAGTTCAGGGTGTACCCCGCCTCCTGCCCGATGACAGCTGGGATAGGCTCCAGCTTGTCCGCGACCCTAGTGAGGAGAAGCGGCTCAGAAAATGGATGGATGGAATCTAGTAAATTATTAAAACTATTCACGGTATGTGTCTCCATGGGGTCACCATTGTCGAGTGACGTCAGATTGAAGCAACTCGGTGAAGTCAGGGTAGATATTTTTCTCCAACTTTCCAACTTGGACCTTCCAGTTTGTGTGGCGTTCCAGTGCACTTTTCCTGGTCGGAGGTTAGAAAATTCAGACTTCCCACTTTTATGGAATGCAGCAATACACTCTCATATGCTAAAATTAGCTCATAGCTAATTAGCCTGCCTGAGATAAAAAAAAAATTACAAACACAATATAGAGTTTACATGGTAACTTTTTATTTACACCTCCTAATTTACATCCTACATTGACGTACCCTAATCATGAATGTCTAAGCGAACCAGTTACAGCAGGACATTGTGTGGGACTTGTAGTCGGACTTGGCAGGTCCGTTTTATCATCAAAGCAAGTGTTTTCTCAGGACAATTATCTCGTGTACATCTTTTGTATTTGCTATTGTAGAGCATGTCAATTTCGCATTATGTTTTTTCCACACACGGTCAGTTTACAATCGCTTGGGTGTCCAAACAGAATCAAAGCGAGTTGCTTCTATTTTTTCCATATGGCAATTAATTCTCCCTGTGTTAATATGCAAACAAAGGTTGCAGGTAGTCATAGGGAAAATAAATTGCTTCAAGCTGCTTCTTACGGTAAAATTACGCGTCATGACACATGGGTGTCTGTCAGGAAAAGATGTAGGGGCTTACATTGTGTGTTCCCCACAGGAGAATAAGATTAAAAGACCCCTCTCGTTCCCCCCGGAGGCTTGCTTGCAGCCCGAGTGCCTCCTTTTAGCAATGGTGTTTTCGGTTTTGTTTTTAGCAGTTAATATAAATGGTGAGGTCGTGGAACCTGAGGCAGAGAAAGAACCGGCAATAAGATCCATCCATCCATTTTCTATGCCACTTATCCTGTTCTGGGTTGCGGGGAGCACGAGCCTAACCCAGTTGATATTGGTTGCCAGTCAATCACAGGGGACCAACAATAATAATTTGGAGGTGGGGGCGGGGGGGTGGGGGGTATCATTATTGTAACTAACTAGCGCTACAGTTGTGCTTTTGTGCCTGTTTCAAGGACTTCTACGATGTGTTGTTCCCAAGCCATGTTACCTCTACCTGCTCTGCTTTGAAGACAAACGGTTCCCAGGTTTTTTCCCCCTTTCAAGGATCAAACAGGCACTTCTTCCTCTGCATTATTTATCGAGCAGCAGCGGCTTTGTGCTAATGAGCGTGCAGGTTATATTTATTAACGCTGCAC
Organism: Phycodurus eques; assembly: GCF_024500275.1. NCBI lineage: Eukaryota > Metazoa > Chordata > Actinopteri > Syngnathiformes > Syngnathidae > Phycodurus > Phycodurus eques. The sequence continues at coordinate 21,705,191 of NC_084526.1, forward strand.
CGCGCAAAGGAAAACAAGTTTTTTTTTCATCCTCATACCGCCCCCTTACACACAATCCACTTTTTTTTTTACACATTGAGAAATCGTTCTTTTTGACCTGGTATGACGTTAAAACAGAAAAACGTCCTTGTTGTAAGTACTGTAAATGATAGATAGCGCTTCCCTGATCCCGATTGACACTATTTTTATTCGTTCGTTCCAGAGATGTTTTCTTTCACTCTGACAGATGTCTTTCACAATACATATTCTACTCCTTTATGGGTTTTTTTTTTCTTTTTTCATTTCAATATGAATATACACGTGAGGTCCACCCTGACGCCTCTTTGCAAGCTGTTTGGTAGAAGGATATTCCACATGTGCAGGTTGGCATGTAATTAAAATGCCCGGAATTGTGCTCTCACAGGGAGGCATGTGAATAAATTGACGCTTAGCTGTAATGTAACTGTAATGTAACTCAGTCAGTAGCTTGTGTCTACCAGGTCATAAATTTACTTTGGCTGTGTGTGTCAATGACCAAGTGTCAACACACAAGTGCCTTAGTCATTACTTGTTGCATCAGAATGCGTTCTTATTGTTTTAGTGATGTTAATTAGGCAGTTACGCATATCGATCACTAATTAAGCTCCTTCCGCCACCAAAATTGGTGTAGTTTGTCTTTCAGAAAAAGAGCATAATACAGGCAGTGATACAGTAGAGTAACTGTAGAACTGTTAAAAACCTAAAAGCATTCTTTATCTCATTTGTAAGTACACTCATTTGATTGTTGTTATTATTTATCCTATGCATGGGTTCACTTATCAATCTGTTTTTGGTGATTCTTTCTCATGCTAAGAGTGTGAAGCCCCAATATAAATTTTGATTATCGCATGTGGCCTGACTGAATGTATTTGCAGCCATTTCGGATATATATTTGAGTATTTGATATATATGCTTTATGCATGCATTTTTTCCCAAATATGTGTTAAAACGTGTTTATTTGTCTAAATATGTTTAAAACATGTAGGAGGGTTGAAAATTAAAAATAAAAAGTTTTTTTAATTATTATTATTATTTGGTCTCTGTAACGCAGATTTTCACCTAAAGCGGATGGATCTGGAATGTGTTGTTTTCAAATCTGGGGAGTAAAATTAAAATGTCATTAGAAAAATAAATATTAAAGTCAAGCACAGATACCTGAAAAAATATACTTATACGAAGTATTTATACTTTGTTACTTCTCACCACTGGGTCCTACGTAGCAAATCAGACTTATGCTAATGATTCTGCTGTGACAAGGGACCCGCTTGACTGCACACCGTCACCTTGAGACGAAGAGCGTCTTGTAAAAATAAAATAATTGCTGTCATTTATCTCGTTTTTCTCTCAACCTGTCACGTCGAGAAGCCAGTGAGGCTGTGCATACAGGGAGTGGGGAATTCTTTTTTATATGTAGCCTTGCGTAAACCGGATTACTACTCTGCCTGTCCTACCGTGTAAGGGGAGTGATTGGATTAATGGCATAGAGAGTGCAGCGGCGCAGTGGGAGGATAGATTACCGGCACTGGTCAGGACTTGTCGATGTTCGCTCTCCGGTCCCCCGCGGAGAGCCCGAGAAGGCCTTCGGCGTCTTAAAGGAGACCCTCCTGATAACCATCTCAACGTGTACTGTCTGCTTACTCTTCTCACGCTGCTATATCTGCTCTCCCAGCTGCGACAATTTACTTTTAGACACTCTGATGTCCATTAGGCTTCTTGGACTGCAGTGCTGCTGAGTGCAGATAAAGCGGGTATTGGCTCAGGCTGCTTGCATACTTGTGGGCGGCGGAAGAATCAAAAGCTCTGTGTACTACTGCAATCACACCTCTGTGAATTCAGCAGTTTGCATGTACATCACAGCCTGTGTACACATTTCTTAAAAGGCTATTTCAGGGTCAAATCTGCAAGTGTAAGCATGAGCTGATGATTTAACATTTAGCATTAGAAAGTTTTTAGCCAATCAGAAGCCTGAAGATTGTCATTTCTGAACATATAGTGCAATTCTGATTGAGCACTATATATATATATATATATGTATATATATAGTGCTCAATCAGAATTGCACTATATGTGCAATTCTGCATATATATATATATATATATATATATATCAATACATCAAATATCAGAAAGAAGCCCCCAAAAAAGATGCATATAATTGGAGTTTATCTTTACTCTAATTCCCACAAAAACAAACTGATGTGATTTGTCATTGTAAAACTTATCATGTGTGCATGGGTGCTTTTTGCTACGCAGAGCTTATAGTGACTGCAGCGGCGCGGTGGGAGGATAGATTACCGGCACTGGTCAGGACTTGTCGATGTTCGCTCGCCGGGCCCCCGCGGGGAGCCCGAGAAGGCCTTCGGCGTCTTCAAGGAGACCCTCCTGATAACCATCTCGACGTGTACCGTCTGCTTACTCTTCCCACGCTACTAAATCTGCTCTCCCAGCTGCGGCAATTTACTTTTAGACACTCTGATGTCCATTAGGCTTCTTGGACTGCAGTGCTGTTGAGTGCAGATAAAGCGGGTATTGGGTCGGGCTGCTTGCATACTTGCGGGCGGCGGAAGAATAAAAAGCTCTGTGTACTACTGCGATCACACCACTGTGAATTCAGCAGTTTGCATGTACTTCATAGCCTGTGTACACATTTCTTAAAAGGCTATTTAAGGGTCAAATCTGCCAGTGTACGCATGAGCGGACGATTTAGCATTTAACATTAGAAAGTTTTTAACCAATTAGAAGCCTGAAGCTTGTCATTTCTGAACCTAGTGTCACTCATGTCAAGACCTCTTAAAACCTAGATGAAGTCAAAACTTTGATGAGTTGAGATAAAGTAAAAAAAACAAGACCAGATTAATAAATCAAATACAATGTCTGAGTCTGAGATGAGACCAAGAGCCCCCAAAATTGAGTTTTAGACCAAGACTGATCTTGTGTACTAAAAAACAAATAATGTACAGACCTCAGACTTTGTTTGTCTGAGACGATACGAGTTACAATACAGTCGAGACCGAGAGCCCCCAAAAGTGGTCGGTCCAGAGATTGAGACAGAGATCTCAAGTTCTACAACATTAGTAACAACAATGACAAAGTAATTTCCAGAAAAATCCTAGTGACTACTATGTATCAAGACCAAGACTTTGACTATTTGAGATCAAATCCAAGATCAAGTTAATAAATACAAAGTCGCCGATGTCTGAGTCTGAGACGGTTTAATTTGTTTTCAAAACAGACACAATAACAAATAGATGTCAAGACCGAGAGTTTAAGGAGGTTAGATCACCAGGTTAATAAATCCCACATCTGAGAAGTCGCCAAGAGCCCCCAAATTATTCTTGAGACCAGTCTCGAGACCAAGATCTTGTGCACTACAAATTGGACAAGAAGTCTTAAACTGCGATAAAGTGGAGAATGAGACTTTGAGGAGTTGAGATCAAGTAAAGACTGAATAAAGTCTGAGTCCCCTATTGTCTGAGTCGGAAAATTAAAAGCTTGAGAGCCCCTAAAAGAGATCTAGAGTACTACAACACGTAACAGGAATGGCCAAGTTATTTTTGGAGCTAGTCTCGATTTTGTCAAGACCTATTCCAGTGAGATTAAATCCAGACTAAGACTTTAAGGATTTAAGGACATGTCATGAAGACCTCAGACCAGGTTAAGGAATCCAGATTCCCCTGTCTGAGTTTGAGACGAGGCCGACTGAGAAACAGAGAGCCCTCTAAAATGGCCTTAATATGAGTCTCAAGACCAAGAATGATGTTGAATACTAAAATGGTAAATGGACTGCACTTCTATAGCGCTTTATCTACACTATCACATTGCCCAAATCGCTTTCCAAAGCCTCACATTCACCCATTCACACACACATTCATACACCAATGGGCAACTGCTGCCATACAATGTGCTGCCAGGCCCACTGGGAGCAAATTAGGGTTCAGTGTCTTGCCCAAGGACACTTCGACATGCAGACAGTCGGAGCCGGGATTCGAACCATCTACCCTTTTTTAATTATAACAATTATCAATAATAATTGTGTCCGTATTATCAGAAGTACTGTACTTTCGTGTCATACTGTATCTGTGTTCATTTGCTTTGTGACTTGCAATTCTAGCTGAGAAAACGACTGCCTTTCCACTAAAATCTCCCCGAGGACTGATGCGTTACATTATTGAACAAGATGTGGCTAATCGAACTGTGGCACATGTCAGCCTAATTTCTTTTGAATGACTTCTGAATTAACAGTTTCAACCGTCTTGGCGAGGGAGAATTGTAGTTTTTAGCTTTAAAATTATCTCGATTAGTTTTTAGAGGTAAAACACGTTCCCCCACTCAATCTTTCAGATGCAGCTAATACCTCAGACCCCCTCTGGGCATGTCATAGTGTGACTGCAGAATCAGTGAGGAAAAAGGCAGAAAAAAAGTTCTTCACCGGGATGCAGCTAAATGCGACACTTAACCCCTGGCAGGATTAGTAGCAGACAGTTTGTTGCAGGGCGACGCACAGGTGCATACGTGTCTGAATGGGTTACTGTCAAGCAAATTGGTACTGAGAAATAAAGCTCAGTAACTCCCTGGCTGTACCTGCAGATAAATGCGTGAGATACTTACAAATTCAACAAACTATCAGCCATTTGATCTTTTTCTAGATGTGACTCCCAAATGTGTTTAGACTTTACCCAGTGAGTAGAGAATTGAAGAATGACACTTAATTTGTTTTGCTGAAACACAAGAAAAGTCTGAAATCTTTCGACTCTTGAGTCAGCATTTAGGCGCACTTGAAAGCTTCTCTATTCTATAAGTGGACCTCCAGGCGAGGTGCGTAGATACTCATTTGTGTAAAACGTGAGGAGGGCTTAACCCGAATGGTTCTGTACAACAGCTTGTCACAAACCACTAGCATTAAAGGAAGGTTTGTTTGGTTTTTTTTGGGGGGGGGGGGGTGTGTGTCTTCTACAGCTGTGCTCCGATTGAAGCACAGCTGCTTCAAAGTTGCGTGTGAAGGACAAATGAAAAGCCAAATGAGAGACGTCAATTCAGCATGTTAAAGTTGACGGAGTGCTGGAGCTGGAGGACGTTGTGCATAAAAGCCTGGAGAAGGAGCAGCCTCTTTGGCAGCTTGTCAAATCTGCTGCTTCTTTTACAAGCATCGCAGAGATCCAGATGCCCGTGTCAAGCTGACACCAGGAGAACGTGTTTGCCTTTTAAAGCAAAGAAGGCAATTAGTAAAGACAGCAATGTTTACCTTGTGCAGAAAATGTCACTTGGAATACAAATTGGAGTTGTTTTTTTGTATATATTTGAAGTGAGAATAGATTGATACATGGATGGACAGATTACTTGATGAATTAATGGAAGAACGGCTGAGATACACTTGAGTGGATGGATGATGGTTGGACAAATAGATGGACAGGTGCATGGATACACGGGTACGCAGTGCAGTGGGTGGGTGGATGGATAGATAGATGGCTGGACAGGAGGATAAAAGAAGTAATTGATAGGTAAATGGATGAACAGATGACTGACAGATAGATGATGGATTGATGGATAAGTGGAAGGAATATATAGATGAACAGATGGGTGGATGGATAGATGCTTGGGTGGATGGAGAGATGGATGGATGAAAAAATAAATGGGTGAACTTCAAACCATACAGGTGCATGTGTGGATGCACGAACATACAATAGATGAAAGGACGCATTCGTGGATGGAAGGAGGGAGGGTTAGACAGACAGATGGAAATAAAAAATGCAGGAATAGTTAATTAGACAAATAAACAAATGTACTGTATGTATGGATGTCCAGACAAACAGAGGAATGCAAAGAATGAATGACAAATGGAGAGGAGCATGGAAAAATGGATGGATAGACAGTTTAACAGATTGTTGGACTGATGGATGGCCAGACAGACTCATGAATGGAAAACAGACAATTGATGATGACCGGATGGTCAGATAGATTGACGCATGGATGGGTGGATGGAAAGATCTGTGGGTATGTGGATTGATAGATACACAATTGCATTGATGAATGGGTAGATTGACGAATGGATTGACAGGTGCATGGCTGGACATCGAGACAGTCGGATGAATCAAAGGGATAGATTGATGAATGGATTAATGTACCATGGCTTGAGCTTTTAGTTAAAGGCTTGTTGTGCTTTAGCATTGTGTGTGGCATCATTTCACAAACAACAACAGATTGGCTGTCTTGACTTTCTGTCCATACTATAGGGCTATCATTTCAAAACACTTTCTAGCAGAGCCAAGTAACTTTGAGAGGGGTTATGGTCATAACATAAATTCTGCAAGCTCGGATTGCAAAGTGAGCAAGGCGGCAGATGCAACAAAATACTGAACTCACGACCTCCATTGATTGGAATCTTTTATATCGTCCAACAATTCTCTTCAGGGTGGAACCAAAGCACTGCGCTAAATCAGCGTGTACTAACAGCAAGGAGAAATTGTTCCTCCACTGGTATCTTTGAGGCCGCAGCCATGTGTTATTTATATATGTCAATAGTGTAATTTGACCCCCCTGGTACGAGACCCCGCCATAATCTCAGTGATCTCCGTGATTAATATTGTCTTAGCGTGTCGAGCTAAAACGCGCAATGCTACACCACTCTTTGCCACATCCGTCTTGTCCAGCTCATCGCCGCTGTGATTAAAGCAGCAGCACGCATGCACGAGAGAGGGAAATAGATTTTAAAACCCGTGCCTGCAAATGGAAGCTGAGAGGCGAAATGATGAATGGATGATTGTTTGATGGATTAATATCCAACCATGGAGGATTTACAGCGACATAGACTTCATTTCATGTTCGGCTGCCTTTGAAGCCATTAAACGGAGATCACAGCGTGCACATCCTTTCTCTGCCTTGCACTTTTGATTTGCCTGGTACCAGTGCAGCAGGTTGATGTGTTCATACAGAGTCTTTATAAATCTAAACCCAATTTGAACATTTACTTAACATGCATCAGCAGAAGTAGGTATTAGGAGGTTTTGGACTGATGATTGCAAAGATAAAATACTTCCAGTGGGTACGATAATTATTCAGACTCCCTTAAATTTTCACTCTTTGTTATATTGCAGCCATTTTCTAAAATCATTTAAATTAATTTTTTCCTCATTAATGTACGCAGATCGCCCCATATAGACAGAAAAAAAAGATCAAAATTGTTGAAATTATTTAAGATTTATTAAAAAAGAAAAACTGAAATATCACACAGCCATAAGTATTCAGACCCTTTGCTCAGTATTTAGTAGAAGCACCCTTTTGAGCTAATCCAGCCATGAGTCTTTTTGGGAATGATGGTTTTTTTCACACCTGGATTTGGGGATCCTCTGCCATTCCTCCTTGCAGATCCTCTCCTGTTCTGTCAGGTTGGATGGTTAACATTGGTGGACAGCCATTTTCAGGTCTCTCCAGAGATGCTTAATTGAGTTTAAGTCAGGGCTCTGGCTGGGCCATTCAAAAACAGTCACGGAGTTGTTCTGAAGCCACCCCTTCATTATATTAGCTGTGTGCTTAGTGTCATTGTCTTGTTGGAAGGGGAACCTTCGGCCCAGTCTGAGGTCCTGAGCACTCTGGAGAAGGTTTTCGTCCAGTATATCCCTGTACTTGGCCAAATTCATCTTTGCTTTGATTGCAACCAGTCGTCCTGTCCCTGCTGCTGAAAAACACCCCCACAGCACGATGCTGCCACCATCATCACTGTTGGGACTGTATTGGATAGGTGATGAGCAGTGCCTGTTTTCTCCACACATAACACTTAGAATTAAGGCCAACAAGTTTTATCTTCGTCTCATCAGACCAGAGAATCTTATTTCTCACCATCTTGGAGTCCTTCAGGTGTTTCTTAGCAAACTCCATGCGAGCTTTCATGTGTCTTGCACTGAGGAGACGCTTCCGCCGGGCCATTATGCCATAAAGCCCCGACTGATGTCGGGCTGCAATGATGGTTGACTTTCTCGAACTTTCTCCCATCTCCCGACCGCATCTCTGGAGCTCAGCCACAGTGATCTTTGGATTCTTCTTTACCTCTCTCACCAAGGCTCTTCTCCCCTGATTGCTCAGTTTGGTCGGACGGCCAGCTTTAGGAAGGGTTCTGGTCATCCCAAATTGCTTCCATTTCAGGATTATGGAGGCCACTGTGCTCTTAGGAACCTTAAGTGCAGCAGAAACTTTTTTGTAACCTTGGCCAGATTTGTGCCTTGCCACAATTCTGTGTCTGAGCTCTTCAGGCAGTTCCTTTGACCTTGTGATTCTCATTTGCTCTGACATGCACTGTGAGCTGTAAAGTCTTATATTGACAGGTGTGTGGCTTTCCTAATCAAGACCAATCAGTATAATCAAAAACAGCTGGACTCCAATGAAGGTGTACAACCATCAAGGATAATCACAAGAAATGGACGGCACCAGAGTTACACAAACAACAAAGGGTCTGAATACTGTGTGATATTTCAGTTTTTCTTTTGAATAAATCTGCAAACATTTCAACAATTCATTTTTTTCTGTCAATATGGTGTGCTGTGTGTACATTGAGTAAGAAAAATAACTTAAATGATTTAGCAAATGGCTGCAATATAACAAAGAGTGAAACTTTTAAGGGGGTCCGAATACTTTCCGTATCCACTGTAAATGGATGGGTGGTCAGAAGTACAAATGGATTGACAGATGTGCGAATGGATGGTTAGACAGATGGATGAATAAAAGGCACAGATAGAAAAATGGATGAACAGGTGTGGATGGATGGCTGGACAGAAAGATGAATGAATGAAAAAGATACATTAATGGATGGACATATTCATGAATAAAAAGGCAGAACAACAAATAGATGGACAGATGAGCCAAATGATGGTCAGGCAGATCCATGTATGGATGAATAATTGTACAGACAGACAGATTGCATGGTTGTTTGGATAGATAGGCAGATGGATAAATGGATGGATAGATTCAGAGATGTCCAGATGGGTGGATGGAGAGAGAGAGAGATGGACAGATCTATGGATGAAGAGGCAGAAAAAAGATGGATAGTCTGACAGATGGACATAAATAAAAGGGATAGACAGACAAATGGTTGGAAAGATGTGTTGATGCATGGCAGGACAGATTCATGGATGGCTGAACAGATGGATGAATGGATGTAACAGATAAATTAATGGATGTTTGGATGGGTAGATGACTAGACAAATGCATGGATGATAGATACATTGAAGGACAGATGTAAGGATGGCTGCGATTGGCTGGCGACCAGTTCAGGGTGTACCCCACCTCTCCCCCAGAGTCTGCTGGGATAGGCTCCAGCGCGCCCGTGACCCTAGTGAGGATAAGCGGTACAGAGATGGATGGATGGATGGATGGATGGATAAAGGGCATATATAGATGAATAGATTAACATACAAATGCGTGGATGTTCAGTCGGCTTTACATGATCAGTATATTTGGGACCGATCAGCGAGTTTAAAAAACTGATAACCGATCGCAAGATGGAGCAATGTGTCTATTTAAATGTTATGTGTTATATTTAAATTGTTCATTTACTGTATATACTTGTGTACTGTATACTGAGTATCTTCAAAAGTATTCTCTATTCAGGTCATGTATTTCAATCAGTCAGGTAAAACCAACATTACAACATGATAGAAATAATGGGTGCTAACTTACTGTAATTAAATTGCTTCACCCACACCGAAACTTTAGAGCATGATTCGACATAACGCCGGCATAATGCCCAATGTTCAGATGGATAGACAAATGGTTGGCTGGATGGATGGATGAGCCAAAAGCACATATGGATGCTGAATTTGATCAGGAGATGAATGGATGAAGGCATCAACAGACAGATAAGTTAATGGACAGATTGACAGGTGTAGGAGTGGATAGATGAATGGACTCATGGATTAATGAAATGATGGATAATGAATGGAATGGATTGATTGTTTGCTGGATTAATACCCAGTGTCGGAGGATTTAAAGTGACTTAATTGCTTATTAGGCTGCCTTTGAAGCCATTTAAAGAGATTCCACGTGCGGTAGCTTTCCCAGCTATATGAATACATGCGTAGCCTGTATATATATATATGTGGCTGTAAACAGACTAAACATTTGCATGAACACAAGCAGCGGCTATTTAGCAGTACTATCTATGAAGTGATTAGAAGACTTCTTTGGAGAGTTTACTGAAGGTTCTCGCCTCTGCCAACAAAGGTGATGTTTAATACCCTACTCTAAAGTATTTCACAAATGTGTAATGGAACACATGGCAGACGATTCTTCGCCATGCAGCGGCGATGGCGGCAGACAGACATGATATGTTAAACCCACGGTATCATTTACACGAAAGGACACATAATCCCCTGACGCCCGGGAGTTGCATTGATGACTGAATATTCTCCTGGGTTTTTGTGTGCATGTGTCTTTGTGTGTTGTGTATTGGTGTGCATTATAAACTACTTCTGTTCTAATCAGGTCGGAGGACACACCATGCTACCTATCCGCTGGATGCCTCCCGAGAGCATCATGTACAGGAAGTTCTCCACGGAGAGTGACGTGTGGAGCTTCGGTGTCATTCTGTGGGAGATCTTCACCTATGGCAAGCAGCCTTGGTTTCAGCTGGGCAACAACGAGGTAAGCAGTCTTTTGTTTGTTTTGCTGTTCATTTTCATTTAATTTCTCCTTGGTCTGAGCTGGTGTTTCCACAAGCTTTATTAAGCCAAGGCACATACAGTGGTCCTTTGACTTACGAAATGCGAGCTGTCAATTTGTTGATTTTTGGCTTTGTATGACAAGGACAATTTTGAGTGACAGTATGAGCAAGCTTCAGACACACTACTGCTTGAGAAGACTGAAAAAAGGAGAGATTTTAAATTTTTTGAAATGGATAAACAGTTAAACACAATCATTAGCCTAATAGCATAATTTCCTAAGCCATATTTGAATGTTTTTGGGAAACGAGAAAAAAACACAACCAACAAGAAGGTTCCATTTGCTGTTGCTGCAGTTGTTGTGACTCTCAGCTTGTTCAATTACACTTTATAAAAGCAATTTATTTCTTTACGTTGTTTTATTCTGTCAAAATTATTTTATTTTTTTGTGAGGCTGGAATTTGTTAGTGGTATTTCAATTCATGTCAGTGGGCAAAATTGATTTGCAATATGAGTAAATGGAGTTACGAGCTTGGTCATTGAACAAATTAAACTCGTAAGCCAAGTTACTTCTGTATTTTACATTAGAAAATGGCTCGGCACACCACACAAAAACGTGACAAAAAGTATTCTCAAATAATGATGGTCCCATCTCACAAATTTACTTACACCATTTTGAAATCGAAGCTTGTTTAGTTAAACACAAAGCTTTATTCTGTTGGCAACAGGTGGATACACAGGTTAATTGTACCTTCTGGCATTCAGTGGTCCAGCATTTCATTGCTCTGCCTGTCACTATACATTAATTTATCACAAATACATTATTTGTTGTAAATAATCATTTCATACCAATTAAGTGAAAATTGATCTTTCACAGCACACTAATGTGCCACAAGCACTGGTTAGAAATCACAGGCCTAAGCCAGTCATCCCTTTTACTACCCTTGTGTCCCACCATCTGTGTCACAAATTCTGTTGTATAGTTTGAGGGCCTCAAAAACTCACCAGTTTTCAGCAACGTGTGTATCCTGAAGAAAACTAATATATTTTAAGGATCCCCAAAATGACCCCCCCAAAACTGACTCAGCAAAGACCGCTGGAAATATAGAAGAAAAATCAATGATTGACACAGAAAGGTCTCAACAACACATGTCCAGAATTGAACAGATGCCCCATTTTGGTTTGAAGCTTCCATTTTGGGGGGAAATACAATGGGTTGTACTTTGACAGACTCCTACTTGGGAATTCACCCGAATGAAATTGAATGAAAAATATCCTAGGCAAAGAAGCGGCGCCGAATTGTGAAGCTTTGCAGATGGAGCATGAAGTCAAATTTTGACAATTTGCCATAAAAAGAGGATGCAAGGGCCCGTTGCTTGCATTTTCAATATTTCTTTCTTGTTAAGTCATCCTTGGTTAGATTTTTTTCACTCTCAGAGATTATTGTTATTATTATTATTATTAGGGCCTAAGCAGCAAACGCTGCAAGGGACCTATTATTATTATTATAGTTATATACATTGAAGAACCCTATTGATTTTGAATCTAATGAGTCCAAGATGTCTGAATATTTCAGATAAAATGTACAGACTAGCGGCTTTATGTGTGATCATTAATTAAGTTAATTGTAAATGTTGCTCACACAAGACAGCACCCAATAGATTTTGAATGAAATCATACAACGTAGCTGAGGTCTAAGATGATGATGTACGTGGGGAGATTGGTTGCATGGATTCAAACCTTTGACACAAATATCTGTAATAAACAAAAAGCAAAGTTTACCAATCTTAAACTCTTCATTTTATTTTCGTGGATATCGTAGCTGAGGTCTAAGATGATGTTTCACGTGGGGAGAGGAGTTGCATGGATTCAAACCTTTGACACAAAAATCTGTAATAAAGAGAAAGCAAAACATAATCTTAAAATCTTAATTTCTATTTTCGTGGTGAAACACATTTTGCCTCTTTGCCATCAATCATACCCTATTGTGTGGCATCATAAAAAAACATTTATAAAAGCAATAATAATAAAATAAAAAAACAAGCAGAACACTCTTGACTCACTGAGCTGAAGTTGTGCAAGATACTGCTAATAATTTGGTATTGCGTTTCAGTCTGCTGTGTTCTGTTCATTAACACATTTGTTGTACCTCTAAAACGCCTCTTCAAATTGGAACAAATGATTGAATAAGTTGTGTTTTTACGCCGCCATTAGCTGTGTGTGAAATCAACACCGTAGTATATGTGTGTGTGTGTGTGTGTGTTCCAGCATCCGCTCTTCCCCCAGTGGCAGCGAAGGTGGTTTGGTAATTACCCACCCGAAAGAAAAACTCACATTCCAGCTTGAAATGGAGACAATCGGCGTGCATGTTGCTTGGAAAGGTCCGGCGAAGCAAAGTCGGAGTGTCAAAACAACAATTAGGCACACGGGTAATTGGAGTATTAAGTCCATCAATGGCAACAATAAGTCATACTGTTAGCGTGGTCTTAAGTAGACACGCTTGCAGTTCGCGCCGCTCCTTTTCAATTTTTAATATAGATCCACTTTGTGTTTGTCAAAACAGGAGACAATCACCGTGACTTTGTTTAAATGTACCAAGTGTCGACCACCGTGAGTAATGTAATGTTTTAGCAAAACATTACCTTTTATTTTTTGTCATGACAAGTAAAGCAATCAGTCTCCTTTGTGTATCTCCATTACTAAGGACCAATGTGATACACTCACAACGAGACTTTACACCGATTTTATCGGCCTTATCAGTATCGGCCGATAATTAGCATTTTATGCTGATCGGCTTTAATGTCATAATTCGCCGATCCGATCAGCTCCGCAATAGACATTTACTCCGCGTCGCCATTGTGCACAGTATAATGGATCGCGCCGCGTGTTGGTAAGAACAAAATGGGGAAAAACGTGTGTTGGTGGTCAGGAAAGGACGTTCGTTTAAGGCTTGCTTGAGGTATGTTCACGTACTTTTAATACGATACGGCTCGCAAGCAGCCCAACAAAAACGTTATGTAGCCTAGCAAGCTAGTGGTACTACGAGCGGTTGGACGTAAACATGCCGCCGTTCTGTCGAATCATGCTCTAAAGTTTCGGTGTGGGTGAAGTAAATTAATTAAAAATACAGTAATTTAATTACAGTAAGGTAGCACGTTGTAATGTTGGTTTGACCTGACTGATTACAATACATGACCTGACTATAGCAGTGATTTCCAACCTTAATGGAGCCAAGGAACATATTTAACAATTGAAAAATCTCACGGCACACCAACAAACAAAAATGTCACAAAAAGTGGATACATTAATGACTGTATTTACTTCCTGCCATCTAATAGAAGACCATTCATTCATCTGTCACTATGCCTCACTGGCATAAATAGATGAACAAAGATACATTATCTGTTGTAAATATAATTTTTTGAGCAATTAAGTACACAAGTATATACAGTAAATGAACAGGTCATTTAAATAGACACATTCCTCCATCATGTGATCGGATCGGTGATCGGTTATCATTTTTTTTAAACTCCCTGATCGGCCCAAAAAATCCTGATCGTGTGAAGTCGACTCACAACCATACAAAACAGATTAAGCTATTAACAACGCAATACTCCTGTTATGATCCAATCCGATTCACTTCAATTACAATGCAGTATGATTCATTTCAATCCATATGATTGATTTAATTTAGAATGTGACACAATTCACTACGTGATATGATATGACTAACTCCACTTAAGATGCAATTTCATTCAATTCACGTTACAGCCCCTGTGCCACAACTTAAACATGGTATGAGCAGGCCTAAGTTTAGATGGACTTTCTGGCAACAAGGTCTAGCGCATCTCCAAGGGCACACCGTTGCTGCGATGACACCGCCCACCTTGGCAAGTCTGCCAACGCACAGCGAGTCTTGGTCTTGCACAAAAATTAAAATATATCACTGAGAATAGAGCCCTCAGTAAACAAAATGGCACATACTCCGAGCGGAAGCCAAAGGACACAACCTTGCTGCGCAGATGGCTCTGCCAAATAGGCAAACACGCGCAGGCATGAATATCAAGAAGTGCACGTTTCGCAGTCTACGAAGATAGAGCATTTAATTTTCAATTTGCAATGCCAAATGATTCATGACAATTATGATTCATATAAAGCAACTTGGCGGCATGGTGGACAACTGGTTAGCACATCTGCCTCACGGTTCTGAGGACCCGGTATTAAATCCGGCCTCGCCCGTGGGGAATTAGCATATTCTCTCCGTGCCTACTTGGGTTTTCTCCGGGTACTCCGGTTTCCTCCCACATCCCCAAAATATGCACGGTAGGTTAATCGAATACTCTGAATTGCCCGTAGGTGTGAATGTGAGTGCGAATGGTTGTTTGTTTAGAAGTGCCCTGCGATTGGCTGGCAAGTTCAAGCTGTACCCTGCCTCTCGGCCACAGTTAGCTGGGATAGGCTCCAGCACGCCTGTGACCCTAGTGAGGAAACCGTAAGCAGTATGGAAAATGGATGGATGGATGGATGGATGGATAGATAAAACTACTCCTGATACGATACACTTTAATTACAACGCAGGTGTCAAACTCAAGGCCCGGGGTCCAGATCCAGCCCGCCACATTATTATATGTGGTCCGGAAAAGCAAATCATGTGCATCAATTTCTTCCATCCATCCATCCATTTTCTGAGCCGCTTCTCCTCACTAGGGTCACGGGCGTGCTGGAGCCTATCCCAGCTGTCATCGGGCAGGAGGCGGGGTACACCCTGCACTGGTTGCCAGCCAATCGCAGGGCACATACAAACAAACGACCATTCGCACTCACAGTTACACCTATGGGCAATTTAGAGTCCCATCCATCCATCCATCCATTTTCTGAGCCGCTTCTCCTCACTCGGGTCGCGGGCATGCTGGAGCCTATCCCAGCTGTCATCGGGCAGGAGGCGGGGTACACCCTGAACTGGTTGCCAGCCAATCGCAGGGCACATAGAAACAAACAACCATTCGCACTCACAGTCATGCCTACGGGCAATTTAGAATCTCCAATTAATGCATGTTTTTGGGATGTGGGAGGAAACCGGAGTGCTCGGAGAAAACCCACGCAGGCACGGGGAGAACATGCAAACTCCACACAGGCGGGGCCGGGGATTGAACCCGGGTCCTCAGAACTGTGAGGCTGACGCTCTAACCAGTTGGTTACCGTGCCGCCGCATCAATTTCATGTTTGTTGGTAAAATACCAAAATTGAAAATGTTTTTCACTTATTAACGTTGAGATATTGCAACCATTTTTGTGTTACCAATTCCTGTTTTAAAATAAACTGAATTATAGTTGAACAAATCTTTTTTTACTGGCTTGTAATTTCCAAACTAGTTATCCATCAATTCTGTACATGTAATAATATGAGGCAAGCATACTTTTATTATGGGTTCACAGGTTCATAGGGTTTAATGCCGCGCCCCCCGAGGGAAACCATAACTACGATGTGGCGCTCGACAAAAAATTTGTTTGACACCCCTGAATTACAAATAGATACAATCAGATTCACTCAAGTTTTTCAAATGCAAATCATCTCAATTGCTTATCGGTGTGATACAATTAGCTACTATTAAATTTGTTTTCCCCAAACTCTTGAGTGTTCAGTTTGCTATGCCAAATGATTCACTAGAATATTATTTATGTGATGCTACTCCTGATTCGATACACTCAAATTACAAATAGATGCAATCGGATTCCCTCCAATTATGATGTGATACGGTACTGTACAATTCACGCAGTTACAATTTTTTCCCCACACTCAATGTTCAATTACGATGCCAAACCTATTACAATGATGATTTAAATAAAGATACTCCTGATGTGTCCAATTACCAATATACTGCTGTTGATGTGTATGTGTGTTCTTGTTTCTAATATTGTTAAGTGCATTGGGATGCCTCAGTGTGACTTTGCGACATAAAAAAAACAAGGAACTTGAAACGAGATACAGTACGATTCACTCCAACTATGATGTGAGGCAAATCATATCAATTGTGATTGAGCATCCATCCATCCGTCCATTTTCCTCTGATTATCTGAGGTCAGGTCATTGGGGCAGCAGCCTCAGCAGGGAAGCCCAGACTTCCCTATTCCCAGCCGCTTCCTCCAGCTTCCTCCCAGGGGATCCCGAGGCGTTCCCAGGCCAGCCGAGAGACATAATCTCTCCAGCGTGTCCTGGGTCTTCCCCGGGGTCTCCTACCGGTGAGACATGCCCAGAACACCTCAACAGGGAGGCGTCCATGAGGCATTCTAAACAGATGCCAAGCCACCTCATCTGGCTCCTCTCAATGCGGAGGAGCAGCGGTTCTACTCTGAGTCCCTCCCAGATGACCGAGCTTCTCACCCTCTCTCTAAGGGAGAGCCCGGACACCCTGCAGAGGTAACTCATTTCGGTTGCTTGTATCCGGGATCTTGTTCTTGCGATCATGACCCACAGCTCGTGACCATAGTCACAAAAAAAGCAGAGATGCAATACTGAGGCCACCAAACCGGACAGAGCCCCTCTACGCCTCGGCTGCACCTAGAAATTCTGTCCATAAAAAGTTACGAACAGAATCGGTGACAAAGGGCAGCCTTGGCGGAGTCCAACCCTCACCGGAAATGAGTCCGACTTACTGCCGGCAATGCTGACCAAACTCTGACACCGGTTGTACAGGGATCGAACAGCCCGTATCAGCGGGTTCGGCACCCCATGCACCCGAAGCACCCCCCACAGGACTCCCCGAGGGACGCGCTCGAACACCTTCTCGAAGTCCACAAAACACATGTAGGCCATGCAGCCTCGAGGTCCCTGCAGAGGGTGGAGAGGTGGTCTACTGTTCTACGGCCAGGACGAAAACCACATTGATCCTCCTGAATCTGAGATTCGACTTCCCGATGGACGCTCCTCTCCAGCACCCCTGAATAGACCTTACCAGGAAGGCTGAGGAGTGTGAGCCCTCTGTAGTTGGAACACACCCACCACCACCCCAGTCTGCCAATCCAGAGGCACTGTCCGCGATGTCCACGTGATGTTGCAGAGGCGTGTCAACCAGGACAGCCCCACAACATCCAGAGCCTTAAGGAACTCCGGGCGAATCTCATCCACCCCCGGGGCCTTGCCATCAAGGAGCTTTTTAACCACATCGTTGACCTCAACCCCAGAAATAGGAGAGCCCGCTCCAGAGACCCCAGACTTCGCTTCCTCATGGGAAGGTGTGTCGGTAGAATTGAGGAGGTCTTCGAAGTATTCTTCCCACCGACTCACAACGTCCCGAGTCGAGGTCAGCAGTGCCCCATCCCCACTATACACAGTCCTGAGATGCCGGATGGTGGTCCAGAAGTTCCTCGAAGCCGTTCGGAAATCGTTCTCCATGGCCTCACCGAACTCCTCCCACGTCCGAGTTTTTGCCTCAGCAACCACCAAAGCCGCATTCCACTTGGCCAGCCGGTACCTATCAGCTGCCTAAGGAGTCACACAGGCCAAAAAGGCCCGATAGGACTCCTTCTTCAGCTTGACGGCATCCCTCACCACTGGTGTCCACCAACGTGTTCGGAAATTGCCGCCACAACAGGCACAGACTACCTTACGGCCACAGGTCCAGTCGGCCGCCTCGGCAATAGAGTCGCGGAACATGGTCCACTAATTTCCCCCGCCTTTCCCGAGATGTGGGTGAAGTTCTCCCGAGGTGGGAGTTGAAACTCCTTCTAACGGGATTCTGACAGACGTTCCCAGCAGACCCTCACAATACATTAGGGCCTGCCAGTGTGCAGACGAGTCCGACTATATCTAGTCGGAACTTCTCGACCTCGCACACCAGCTCGGGCTCCTTCCCTGCCAGATAGGTGACATTCCACGTCCCTGGAGCCAGCTTCTGCAGCCGGGGATCGGATCGCCAAGGTCCCTGCCTTTGGTCACCGCCCAGCTCAAAATAGGGGTTTTTGGAGCTGTGATTTTTCTGGTTCCTCACCTAGGACCTGTTTGCCATGGGTGACCCTGCCAGGGGCATAAAGCCCCAGACAACTTAGCTCCGAGGATCATTGGGACACAAAAACCCCTCCACCACGATAAGGTGACAGCTCAAGGAGGGGGTGATTGAGTAGTTAGTAGTAATTATAATTGACTCCAGATAAAAAATTTCCTCTATATTTCTGTTATTATGTTATTAAGATTATGATGCCAAATTAATTCATTAAAATTATGATTTTCAGTGGGTACGGACAGTATTCAGCCCCCTTAAATTTTTCACTCTTTGTTATATTGCAGCCATTTGCTAAAATCATTTAATTACATTTTTTTCCTCATTAATATACACACAGCACCCCATAATGAAAGAAAAAACAAAATTGTTGCAATTTTTGTAGATTTATTAAAAAAGAAAAACTTAAATATCACACAGCATTCAGACCCTTTGCTGTGACACTCATATTTAAATCGGGTGCTGTCCATTTCTTCTGATCATCCTTGAGATGGTTCTATACCTTCATTAGAGTCCAACTGTGTTTGATTATACTGATTGGACTTGATTAGGAAAAAACAACCATGCAATCTGTCTGGCTGTACAATTATTCATCCATACATGGATCTGCCTGACCATCATTTGGCTCATCTGTCCATCTATTTGTTGTTCTGCCTTTTTATTCATGAATATGTCCATCGATTTATGTATCTTTTTCATTCATTCATCTTTCTGTCCAGCCATCCATGCACACCTGTTCATCCATTTTTCTATCTGTGCCTTTTATTCATCCATCTGTCTAACCATCCATTCGCACATCTGTCAATCCATTTGTACTTCTGACCACCCATCCATTTACAGTGGATACGGAAAGTATTCGGACCCCCTTAAAATTTTCACTCTTTGTTATATTGCAGCCATTTGCTAAAATCATTTAAGTTAATTTTTTTACTCAATGTACACAAAGCACCCCATATTGACAGAAAAAAATGAATTGTTGAAATGTTTGCAGATTTATTAAAAAGAAAAACTGAAATATCACACAGCCATAAGTATTCAGACCCTTTGTTGTTTGTGTAACTCTGGTGCCGTCCATTTCTTCTGATTATCCTTGAGATGGTTGTACACCTTCATTGGAGTCCAGCTGTGTTTGATTATACTGATTGGTCTTGATTAGGAAAGCCACACACCTGTCTATATAAGACCTTACAGCTCACAGTGCATGTCAGAGCAAATGAGAATCATGAGGTCAAAGGAACTGCCTGAAGAGCTCAGAGACAAAATTGTGGCAATGCACAGATCTGGCCAAGGTTACAAAAATAATTCTGCTGCACTTAAGGTTCCTAAGAGCACATTGGCCTCCATAATCCTTAAATGAAAGACGTTTGGGACGATCAGAACCCTTCCTAAAGCTGGCCGTCCGGCCAAACTGAGCAATCAGGGGAGAAGAGCCTTGGTGAGTGAGGTAAAGAATAATCCAAAGATCACTGTGGCTGAGCTTCAGGGATGCAGTCGGGAGATGGGAGAAAGTTCGAGAAAGTCAACCTTCACTGGAGCCCTCCACCAGTCTGGGCTTTATGGCAGAGTGCCCAACGGAAGCCTCTCCTCAGTGCAAGACACATGAAAGCCCGCATGGAGTTTGGTAAAAAAACACCGGAAAGGCTCCAAGATGGTGAGAAATAAGATTCTCTGGTCTGATGAGACCAAGATGGAACTTTTTGGCCTTAATTCTGAGCGGTATGTGTGGAGAAAAAACAGGCACTGCTCATCACCTGTCCAATACAGTCCCAACAGTGAAGCATGGTAGTGGCAGCATCGTGCTGTGGGGGTGTTTTTCAGAAGCAGGGACAGGACGACTGGTTGCAATCGAAGGAAAGATGAATGCGGCCAAGTACAGGGATATCCTGGACAAAAACCTTTTCCAGAATGCTCAGGACCTCAGACTGTGCTGAAGGTTCACCTTCCAACAAGACAATGACACGAAGCACACAGCTAAAATAACAAAGGCGTGGCTTCAGAACAACTCTGTGACTGTTCTTGAATGGCCCAGCCAGAGCCCTGACTTAAACCCAATTGAGCATCCCTGGAGAGACCTGAAAATGGCTGTCCACCAACGTTAACCATCCAACCTGAACGAACAGGAGCAGATCTGCAAGGAGGAATGGCAGAGGATCCCCAAATCCAGGTGTACAAAACGTGTTGCATCATTCCCAAAAAGACTCGTGGCTGTATTAGCTCAAAAGGGTGCTTCTACTAAATACTGAGCAAAGGGTCTAAATACTTATGGTTGTGTGATATTTCAGTTTTTCTTTTTTAATAAATGTGCAAAACTTTCAACAATTCAGTTTTGTTTCTCTCAGTATGGGGTGCTGTGTATACATTATTGAGTCAAAAATTTAACTTAAAGGATTTTAGAAAATGGCTGCAATTTAACAAAGAGTGAAAAATTTAAGAGGGTCTGAATACTTTCCGTACCCACTGTATATAAAGGTACGCCTGATACGATACGATACACTCCAATTACAAATAGATACATTTGCAATGAAATATTATATCATTCGCTCCAATTACAGTATGGAGCAAATCATTCCAACTGCGTTTCAGTACAATACGATTCATTCAATTTACGATTCCCCCAGCCCCCACTAATGTGTCTACTCCGCCCACAGGTCATCGACTGCATCACGCAGGGCCGTGTGCTGGACCGGCCCCGCATTTGCCCCAAGGAGGTTTACGACATCATGCTAGGCTGCTGGCAGCGGGAGCCGCAGCAGCGACTGAACATCAAGGACATCCAGAAGGTCCTGTTCGCCATGGGGAAGGCCACGCCCGTCTACCTAGACATCCTGGGCTAGAGACCGATCCAGTACAGGAATAGCCAAACTGACCCCCTGCACCACTGTTGAGGAAAACCACCTACAATGTTTGGGAAGGACTTAAGTGCCTGCAACACTTTTGGATATAGTGGATAAAACATTTAAAAAAAAAACAAAAAAAAAACAACAACAAAAAATACGCACTTTTACATTTTGTTTACTTGCTGTACAGGTTTGAAGATATTTCTTTTTCCCTTGAAAAAAAAACAAACAAGTATTTGAGATTGACGACAGAAAAGGGCCACAGTTTGATAAGAAGAGTTAGAATCCCCCTTGGTATTTGGTTTTATGAATATATATCGAAATGTTACGTATATTTTATATTTATTTCTTCTCGTCGAGCTCCCGACAGGGCACCCCCCGCCCTGCCCGAGATGCCGCCGACCAAAACTGTTTAGACTTTTAAAAAGGATGGAAGCCTTACTTTGCACTCTGATTGGCTGGAATGGGATGCGGTTAACATGCAGCGGCGGCAGGAGGAGGAGAGGACCAATCAGACAAACAGACAAATCTATTTTAATTTAAAAAGGAAAAAAACAAAAAGAGAATGTACATATTGTAAAGTTCTACGTGTCAAAAGTTATGTTAACTTATTTTTTGCCAACTTTTAGTTTCCATTCCTTTTCTGACTGTGATCGGGTGGCTAACAGACACACGCCGCCTCACCACTCCACTCGCTTGGAATATACTGTAGCGTTCCTGCGGCCCATTCGTTCACACACACCAATGAGCTGTCATTTAGAGATGGAGAAAACAGGTTTTTTGAACAAGAGTAAGAACTTAGCTATTTTTAGTGTTAGGTGTTTTCCCCCCTTGCAAGGAAACTCACAGAGGAAATTTTGGCCTTTAATAATTCAACATTTTCTTTCTTTGCTTATGTTCTTTCTTGCCGGGAGTTAGCCGAGGCGCTCGCTATCATGTTCAAGAAGAAAGGCACCACTGTCAAGGGAGCCCCTCAAAAGAGCTCGGAAACAGGCTAAAGCATAAACAGTGAATTTATGCAAATAGCGATCACAGCGTCAGCAGTGTCAGGAGTTATTGTCTATATGTCTATACATTTCTGCCAGTAGGGGGTGATTCTGAATCTTTCCACCTCGTGGTCTTTGGCCAAAATGTGACCATGTGGACCTGAGTTACTGGAGTTAAGTGTCATGAAACTTCACAGCCAAACTCCGTCCAAATTGTCCTGACTTCCTGGGTCTTTTTTAGCATAGCCTCTTGAGACTTTTTTGTGGGTGTACTTGAGATAGACATGTCCACCAAATTGGCTTTTGGGTTTATTTTTTATTAGTTTTTTTGCTTTGACCTTAGGTGCGGACTTATTAGAGTTTCGTGTTTTACTGAGAGTTACCACACTCCACCCACAAGCAAGAACAAAAAAATCAAATCCCTCACAATTTAGCGTCGCCCATCTCTGAAGTATATGAAGTTCAAATTTGGTAGAAATCGTTCAAAATCTCTAGGACAAGCCAGTTGTTGAAGGACCCCCGAAAATGGCCAAACGTGATTTTTTTGGGGGATTACTCATGACAGACATGGCTACTACATTTCATACTGCGCGGTGAAACTGGCTTTGGTGGAGTGTTTTAGGGGAGGAAATGGGAGGCATCTATTTGAGGGATGCGTCTATTTCTTCAAATAAATTGAGACATGACAGCGATGCTAGCACTCTCTACCACACTTAGAAAGCACATTTAGCCTGAGCTCATGCCACGGAAGCAGATTTTCCCTTTTTCTTTTCAACTTTCTGCTGCATGCTGTGCCTTACTGCTGTGGAGTCAGAATTTACACTACAAAAGGTTAGGGATATTGAAATTTTAGGATGAACTTAAATTGCACTATAATCTTCGCAAGTGAACTTAGTTTCTCTAAACCTTTGAATGTACATCCAATTGGTTTTCGTACTTTTTGCACAATTTACTGTTCTCGAAGAAGCATGAGATTGCAGAGATTATATTACATTACATTTCTGGTTCAGTTAGAATTAAAATTTAAACAGTCCTCTTCATCATGCTGTTCACATTTTGACATCATGACACCAAGGTGACGCCTAGCAATTGATCAACAATATCCTGCCATTGGGAGCTTCAAACAGGATGTTCTCAGAAGGGAGTGTCCCTTAAATTTCAAGTGACATCAGCAGGTTGCAACAGATACAGAGAGACTCACAGAAAGGTGTAGAAGTGGACGTTCTTGGAAATTAAGAATAAAACAAATGCTGCAAATGTTGCTCTTATGCTCCTAGTGAGAGAATAGCAAGTTGTACAAAAACAAATAAAACATTGACCAGTTGGATGTATGCATTCAAATGTTTACAGAAAGTCTACTAAAGTTAACCTGTGAAGGTTATAGTACATTTTAGGTTTGTCTTGACATATCCCCTGAAAGTCCAATATGGGTGAGTTTTTGAGAGTAGTGTAAAAGTATAGGCCCCCTTCTCAAATTCTTATATTTTTGCATAGTTTCCACTATGTTTAACATTATCAAAAAAATGTAAATATCAGACATATATAACCCAACTTAACTTAAAATGTTGTTTTTAAATGGTGATTTCATTTTTTTAAGGAAAAAAAACAACAAACTTACCTGGCCCTGTGTGAAAAAGTAATGCCGCCCCTTATTAGATCATGAATGAATTGTGGCTAATCACAACTTTTGGTTAATTTTCACTGATCACACCCAAGCCTGATTACCTCCAGACCTGTTCAATCAAGAAATCACTAAAACACAACCTGTCTGACGAAATCAAGTCTGACAGAATATCTAAAAACGCTGCAACAAAATGGCACGATCGACAGAAATTCCAGAACAGTCGAGAAATAAAGAATTGACATCAGTCTGGAAAGAGTTACAAAGCCATTTCTAAAGCTTTAGGATTCCAGCGAACCATAGGGAGAGCCATTAACCTCAAATGGAGAAATTATGGAACGGTGGTGACTCTTTCTAGGAGTGGCCGACCTACAAAGATTACCCCATAGAAAATCCAGGAGGCCACAATGGAACTCAAGACAACTTCTAAAGAACTTGAGGCCTCCCTTGCCTCAGTTAAGGTCAGTGCTCATGACACAACAATAAGGAAGAGACTGGGCAAAAATGGCATCCATGACAGAGTTCCAAGGCAAAAACCACTGCTGACCAAACAGAACATAAAGGCTCATCTTACTTTTGTAAAAAAAAAAAAAAAAAACATCTGAATGATTTCCCAAACTTTTGGGAGAATATTATATGCACTGACGAGATGAAAATTGAGCTTTTCAGAAGGTGTGTGTCTCGTTACATCTGGTGTAAATGGAGCACAGCTTTTCAGAAAAAACATCATACCAACAGTCAAACGTGGTGGTAGTGTGACGGTCTTGGACAGCCTTGCTCCTCCTTCAGGACCTGGACAACTTGCTATGATTGATGGAACCATGAATTCAGCTCTTTAACAGAAAATCCTGAAGGAGAATGTTCAGCCATCAGTTTGTGAACTCACCACTTGGGTTCTGCAGCAGGATAACGATCCAAAACACACCAAGTCAACTTCCGAATGGCTAAAAAAAATAAAAAATAAATAAATAAAAAAAATCTAAGTTTTGGAGTGGCCTAGTCAAAGTCCAGACTAAAATCTGATTGAAATGCAGTGGCATGACCTTAAAAAAGGCCATTCATGCTTGAAAACCCTCATCTCTGCTGGATTCAAACAATTCTGCAAGGAAGAGTGAGACCAAATGTCTCAATAGAGATGTGAAAGACTCATTGCCAGTTATAGAAAACGCTTGATTTCAGTTGTTGCTGCCGAGGATGGCCCAACCACTTATTAGGTTTAGGGGGCCATTACTTTTTCACACTGGGCCAGGTAACTGAATATTTAGTTTTCCTTAATAAATGAAATCACCATTTAAAAACAGCATTTTAAGTTCACTCATTTTTTTGATGATCTTAAACATTAAAGTGGGGAAATTATGCAAAAATATAAGAATTTGAGAAGGGATCCAATACTTTTTCACGCCACTATAGGTTTGTTGCCAAAATTTGAAGAGGAAGTTAGCCACTTACAAACTTACCTAAGTCACCCCCGTGAGGCTGCTAGCCAGCAAGCTCCACCGGGACTCAACAAACCAGATTCGCGCTTAATTAGCTAACTTCAGACGAGCTGAAAGATATATACTTTTTCTTTTTATTTCAAGGTCGCTGCTTCAGCCTGTTTCCGATGAGGGAAAATGTTACAGTGCAAACCGAGCGTGTTTTTCTTTTTTCCGCTAACACGTAAATCTCAGTCTGCAACTGAACAGTATTTTATCTGGACCATCTCATCATCAAGAAAAACGTTGCTTATGCTTCACAATTCTTTTCTTTGCTCTTTTATCAGGGAGCTACACTTGTCGTCACACCCATGGCCTTTTGAGTGACGACAAGCTGATAAAAAGAGCTTCTTGTGCCTCAAGCAGGTACTTTATCCATCGAGCAGGGAGTAGCAAATTGTGACGCCTTTTTGATCATTTTCTCAGATTCATTTACATCTACATGCCCGCTTTAGTTCAGCTAACCACTTAGACATAAGGTCAAATGTGTATTAGGGCCAAGACGAAAAAAAAAGTGGTAAGTAAGTGGTCACATTAGGAGAATAAATGTATGTAATGTATTTTATTTTTATTTAATTTCTTTTTTTTTTTTTTTTTTTTAAGTAATTTCGTCATTTTAAAACTGTCCATGACAAGGTGTGTTGACTCTTAAAAACACTTCTGGCTGATGATCGAACAAACCGAATTTCATCGTTTGTAATACTCAAAATTCTGCTTGAAACATTTTGAAACATTCATTCAACATTCTGCTTGGAAAAATTGCTTTCCCATAAAAATAACAGCTGTATTTTCATAAATAGTGCAACTTTTTTTCTTAATACAGTGAACTTCTGCTATTGGCAGGGAAGAGGGACCTAGCCCTGCTTCAAATAGCAAAAATCTGCAACTAAAACTCAGCACAAAAACAACGAATAGGTGAGTTTTTCAGCAAGTAATGGAGGAGTCCATCCATCCATCCATTTTCTGTACCGCTTACCCTCACTAGGGTCGCGGGCGTGCTGGACCCTATCCCAGCTAACTTTGGGCGAGAGGCGGGGTACACCCTGAACCGGTCACCAACCAATCACAGCGCACATATAAACAAACCCAAATAGTTAATTTTGCAAATGGCAAACGCCAAATATGGGGGCGTTAACTGTAATACACTGATTTCACTCTATTAAAAATGTAATACTTTCTTGACAATCATGATTTTTTTCACCCCAAAATTTTCTCAAAACTAAAGTTTCTCTTTCAATTGTTTAAAATGTATTCTTCAAACTTTTTTTCATAAAACTATGGACTTCTTTGTCTCATAAATTTACATTTTTATTCCACAATATTTATTTTAAAAAATTACTTTCACGTAAAAATTATGGCTTTTGGGAATATTACAGCTTTTTTGCCCTTACAGTGGGTACGGAAAGTAGTCAGACCCCTTAAATTTTCACTCTATTTAATATTGCAGCCATTTCCTCCTTGCAGATCCTCTCCAGTTCTGTCAGGTTGGATGGTGAACGTTGGTGGGCAGCCATTTTCAGGTCTTTCCAGAGATGCTCAATTGGGTTTAAGTCGGGGCTCTGTCCGGGCCATTGAAAAAGAGTCACGGAGTTGTTCTGAAGCCACTCCTTCGGTATTTTAGCTGTGTGCTTAAGGTCATTGTCTTTTTTGAAGGTGAACCTTCGGCCCAGTCTGAGGTCCTGAGCACTCTGGAGAAGGTCTTCTTTCGTCCAGGATATCCCTTGACTTGGCCGCATTCATCTTGTCCATGCAGCTGAAAAACACAGCCACAGCATGATGCTGCCACCACCATGCTTCACTGTTGGCACTGTATTGGACAGGTAATAAGCAGTGCCTGGTTTTGTCCACACATGCCACTTAGAATTAAGGCCAACAATTTCTATCTTGGTCTCATCAGACCAGAGAATCTTATTTCTCACCATCTTGGAGTCCTTCAGGTGTTTTTTTTTTAGCAAACTCCATGCGGGGTTTCATGTGTCTTGCACTGAGGAGAGGCTTCCGTCGGGCCACTCTGCCATAAAGCCCCGACTGATGTCGGGCTGCAGTGATTTTTGACTTTGTAGAACTTTCTCCCATCTCCCGACTGAATCTCTGGAGCTCAGCCACAGTGATATTTGGCTTCTTCTTTAACTCTCTCACCATGGCTCTTCTCCCCCAATTGCTTAGTTTGGCCAGGCGGTCAGCTCTAGGAATGGTTCTGGTTGTCCCAAACGGCTTCCATTTCAGGATTGTAATAAATCAGCAAAAATGTCAACAATTACGTTTTTTTTCTGTCAATATGGTGTGCTGTGTGTACATTAATGAGGAAAAAAAAAGATCTTAAATAATTGTAACAAATGGCTTCAATATAACAAAGAGTGAAAATTTTAAGGGGGTCTGAAAACTTCCCGTACCCACTGTTTGTTCCAGTTTTATTCTCATAACACTGAAGGCTTTTTCTAACAATTTTAGACTTTATTCATCTAAAATTACGATTTTTGTTTTTTCTTGACAACTACTGTATTTTCATAAAAATGGTCTCCCTTTCTGGTAATTTTAGACTTAATTCTCATTAAATTAATAGTGTAATTTTTTCTTTGGTGTATCATGACTTCATTTTTGTAAAAGTAGGACTTGTTTTCTTATATCACGACTTTGTTATGGTTACATTATGATTTCCCCCCTCAATTGTGTACTCATAGCAATACAGTGACCTCCGCTGCCAATTTTCCTTCCTTCTTTCAGTGTCCTCTATTATTTGCTGAAACACATGCTGTTCTATGCCAGGTAAAAGCCAGGTCTCATTGGCACCATCTAGTAGGATCTTGATGCGCCACTGTTGAACTGAGGGGAGGAGCGTCATTCAGTCAGGCTATAGATTTGTGTAATAGTGCCTGTCTAAAAGTGCTTTACCAACATCTTGTGGCATCTCTAGACAATTAATAAACCTTTTTGAGTCAGTTATTCACTGATTTTTGCGGTAGGGCTCGGTCTCTATACGGCAGATTGCGGGGGTTCGCTGTACTACTGTATTACCTTTTGTTTTTTTTAAAGCGTCCCCTTTTCCTAATTTTGTACTTTATTCTCGTAAAATCCCTACTTTCTTAAAATGTAATCACTTTATTATCATCGTATTTTCGGGGGGGAAAAAAAGTGTATTTTTGGGATTTCTTTAAATGTTACAACTTTATTCTCGTAAACGTTTAGTAATTGTACGACTTCATAAGACTTAATTAATGCTATGAATCACATTATCATTTTCCTTACGCCATAGCCCCAATGGAGACTTATATGCATCTTTGAATTCAATTTCATGTGGACTAAACTCACAAAACAAGTCTTGGAATTTGGTGTTGCAGTTGTTTCCCTGTGGACTTTAGGGCATGGACAGCGAGTGTTGTGAGATATTTCAAGTACGGCGGGACAGCATCCATCCTCAGAAGGTTTTTGTGTATTCTCGTGGTGACCATCAAAGACATTCTGACACAGGTTGTGATCATTTGCAGGGTAAAACGCTTTCATGGTAAGTTCGTTCTTTTCACGGTTGAACTAATGGAACACTTTATATTTTTCTTTTTCTCCCCTCCTCGAGCAAAGCAAATGTTGGCTTCGTCTGACCATGTACTCATGTTACAGAATATAAAAATGTGGTATAAAAGCTGCGGTATATTAAGGTACTGGTATTCCATGATAGCTCTTTGTATTAATGTGACTCTCTCTCTTTAAGAAAATGTCTTAAAAAAAAAAACAACAACAATCAGATGAGATCCTTTTTCCCCTCATTTTGTCCTGTCTTATAAAGATGTGTGAATTGGACAAAAAGAATCCTCTCTGCTGCATCTAAATGTTTTACACACGTGTGGACAGAAGGATGTTCTTCCATGTGTCCCAAAAAAAAAAAGATTTTTATGATGCACAGACGCCTGGAAATTAAACAAATTAAACAAAACTTCAAAGAAAAACATCAAATTGGGAAACAAAAATGTCATACTGCCAAGCTGATTGAATTCAAATACTAATATTTGTTTACAAACTGACTTGAGGTTTACAGTTGTCCCGCTGCTCAGCCTGGCTTTTCAAGTTACTTTAATTTCTTTAACTTTTAATATGTGCACTTATTTAATCAAATACAATGTTAATAACTTATTTGATTAATTAAATAATTGTATTTAAAGACATCGCTCGAATCAGGAACCCTGTTATTTTTTAGTGTTACCAGACCCATTTTCTAATAAATGTAATCAATTTCATTTTTAATTGCTGTAATGATTAAATGTTTGATAAGTGTAATAATTTTGTGTATTTTTATTTCATCTCTAAATTCAATTTAAAGGCATTATCCCAGAAATTTAGCTCCAAACAAGAATGCTATTGATTTTGAGTGATATTGGGCCCAGTTTTCAATATGTGCAATGAGAATCTACTTATACATTTGAAAATTAAATTTAGAATTAACATTTAGTATTTATCTTGAAATTTAACTGGAAACAAGAATTCTAAATTTGAGTGATGTAAAACAATTTCATTCATGCATTTTCCATACCGCTTATCCTCACAATCCCAGCCAACTCTGGGCGAGGGTACACCCCGAATTGGTCGCCAGCCAATCGCCCGGCACATATAAACAAACAACCATTCGCACTCACATTCATACCCACGGCCAATTTAGAGTCGTCAATCAATCTACCATGCATTTGTTTGGGATGTGGGAGGAAACCGGCGTACCCGGAGAAAACCCACCCAGGCACAGGGAGAACATGCAAACTCCACACAGGCGGGGCCAGGATTTGAACCCGGGTCCTCAGAACTGTGAGGCAGATGTGCTTACCAGTCTCCAACCACGCCGCCTCGTCCGCCATAAAACTATTTAAAATCTAAATTTAATGAATTGCATTTTTTCATTGACAGAATAATTTTATGTAAAATGTTTTTAGAATTAATTTAATTGAATGTTTAGTTAACATAGTTTATTTTTAGGGAATTTTCCCCCTGAAATTAAACTTCGAACAAGAATCCTATTGATTTCTAGCATTATCTGACCCAAAATGGGAGAGGCATTCTAGGTTGTTTTTTTTAAAGACTGTTCCTTGTGGGGGCTGTTTTTCAACCAGCATTCCAATGTCCATCAACAATCCCTATTGATTTTTAATGTTATCCGACACAACCTGCTTGTCTACGAGGAACCCTCTTGATTTTGAGTGGAGTCCAACCCATGATGTATGAACTACATCAGAATCAAAATCATCTTTATTCGCCAAGTATGTCAGAAAAACAAGGAATTTGTCTCCGGTAGTTGGAGCCGCTCTAGTATGACAACAGACAGAGAATACTTTTGAGACAGAAAGACATTGAGAAAAAAAAACAACAGTCACTGAACAATAAAAGGTTGCTAGTAATCTGGTAATGCCGGGACAATTTTTTGGTCCCATGCAGACTGGTTTGTGTATCTTCCTTATTCGGTGCATTTCTTAGTCTGTCAGAGCAACAACCCAATTGATTTTAAACCCTATCTCACAAAGGAAGTCTGTGGTAGCTGTTGTTTCAAAACTAGTACAGTTCTATTCTAAGAACCATATTGATTTTGCATAGCTGATCCAAGTCTTTTCATCACTGACCTTTCTTAACATGTATGTTGGCCTAATTTTTTTTCACCCATCCATCCACCCAGTTTCTGCACCACTTATCCTATTGTTGAAATCACTTTTAGCATGTGAAGCGCATATAACGAATAACATAATGAAATTAAATGTTGGCAGTTAGCTAGTTGGGTCCAATCAACATGAAGACAAGCTGATGTATAACCAATTGCCTGCTAAAATGAACAGGACAACCTGTGTGTGTGTGTGTGTGTGTGTGTGTGTGTGTGTGTGTGCGTGCATATGCGTGTGCGTGTGCGTGATTGATGGGTTTTTCGGTCTCATAATTTCCTGATTTGAAATAGTCTCATTCCAAACCGTCAGCTCCAACGTACAGTACAGTATGCTTCATTTTAGACACCCCTTACTCATGTGGCTATTAATATTAACATTTGTTATGGGGTTTTCAAGTTAAGGTTAGTGTTTAAAATTCAAGTTTCACACCAGTGTTCGGGTTTAAAATTAGGGTGTCAACACTAGGGTTGGCCATTGTTTGATTCGGGTCCCGATTCCGGTTCCTCATTTCGATTCCTGTTCCAAACGATTCTCGATTCTGCTTGTTTCCGGGGGCTGGGTCAAAAAAGTTTGCTTGGTTTAAATAAAGGGTGTCCAAATTATGAACATCCATTTTCTTAGCAGCCCGCAGCAGAGAGTAAAATTAACATTTGACTTGGGGTTCTTTATGACCAGTATCAATATAAAACCTATGAACTAAAAGGTAATGTGTGTGGAACTAACCCAATTGACCTAATAGCTGAGGTTCGGAGCGGGAGTTAGCACGTCAGACTTCAGCACATCGTGAAAGCCTCCTTTGCGCAATATAATCTCATGCAAGTGTTGCACTGAGGCGATTGGTCATTAGTTTTAACAAAGTTAAGAAACACTTTTGTTCGCCGCCACCGTTGGGCACAAGCACATCTTCATGTGCACTCTTCTTCGTTGGTTTTCGCCACTCTCTTCTTGTGGATCGGCGGACTGTAGGCATTGAAACTGGGAACCGAAATGTTTTAATTTGAACGATTCCGGGAGAACTGGAATGTTAGTCCTGGTTCCAATCGGTTCTCGATTATTGATGCCCAACCCTAATCAAGACCCAGTAGTGTTTCAAACAAGGAATTGTTTTTTTTTATGAGGTTTCAAAACATGGTTAGGGTTTCAAATTTTGGTTTCAAGCCAGGGTTAGTGCTTTAAATTAGACTTTAAAAACAGAGTGAGGTATTCAAATTATGGTTTCAAGTCCAGGTTAGGGTTTCAAACAGGTTAAGGCGTTTTCACACCACACTTGCTCAGTGTGAAAGATCGATGGGGCAGCGCACAAGGATGACAGCGCCCCAGTGCAACCTTGCCCATATTTGGAAGTGCTGACGGAGCAGCCTTAAAGGAAGTAACGGGGCATTGCCACCCCTGGTAGACGAGTCGCCAGCACCTTGACAATATGTGTTTGTCACTGTTGCAAAAGAAAGCCTTGACTCTGCTTTTGTCAGGACGATGAGTATACGAGCAGCAGCAAAAAAAGGGAAAGGGTGCATCTCATATTAATGGCACGGCACAAACGTTGATGCTTGTTCGTGAGCTACAGTTCCACAACGAGCGCTTTGAGGTGTATTTCAGGCTGAACAGGGAGCAGTTTGAAAGCCTCCTCCAGAGGTGTCTCAGTATATCTTTTTTGTCTCGTCACTGGGACGCCGCATTTATCATGACTTTCTCCATTTTCCGCTTGCCATTTACAATACAAGTCCACCAAAACCGCACTGAGAAATCACACCGCCAGCCCCTCTTCTATTGGAAGCGCTTTCTGACGTCAATGTGATGCTGCTCTCCAATAGAACATTTTTTAAATTTGGGGCACGTCGCCGTCACAACAACCGCCTTCCGCTCGCATCGCAACACGCCTCGACACGTTATTTCGTGGTCCCGCCTACTCAGCACATACGCAATGAATGGGAAAGTCAACAGCACGTTGTGGTGTGAAAAGGTCTTGAGACTTCCAAGTTAGGGTAGAGGTTCATAACAGGGTTTCAATAAAGGGTTAAGGTTTTAAGGCAGAGTTATGGATTCCAACTCCGGTTTGAATTAGGGATAGGGTTTCAAGTTAGGGTTAATGTTTCAAATGCGGGTTTAAAGCCAAGTTTATGGTTTCAAGTAAGTGTTGGGGCTTTAAACTAGGGTTTCAAATCAGGATTATGGCTTCAAACAAGGGTTACTGTTTCAAATGAAATTTAGGGTTTCAAGCCACCATTTGAAACTTAAGTGACAGTTTCAAATCAGGGTTTAATGAAGTTAATGTTACACACTAGGTTTAGGATTTAAAACCAGGGTTAGGGTTTCAAACGGGATTCGGTTTTCAAATTAGGGTTTGAAGTCCAGGTAACGTTGTCAAGTCATGAGAGGTATTCAAATTCTGGTTTCAAGCAAGGTTTAACTTTTAAAACAAAGGTTTGGGTTTTAAATCAGGGTTAGGGTTATAAACGGTTTTAAAATGGGATTTCAAATTAATTTCAAGACAGGGATATTGAATTTTCTGGGGAAGGGTAGTTGTCTTTTTCTTCAGACGATTGTAAAAATACCATGTGACACTCTGCCCTCATGACTTCCTCTAGCTTTTATTATTTGAACAGGTTCGCTACTTTCTATTTAACTCTCTTAAACATCAAAGAACAAAAGTAGATTACTTCACATGTTGGTGTTGATAAATTCCAGCATAGAATCTGTGGAGTCTCCTGAGGCTGTCAGTCCTGGATAGAGTGACTGGGGTCTCCATTAACGTGAAAATGGAGACGCGCTTTGGTGGCCAGGGATTTGAGGTCACTTAACGCTGTGTTATGATACACTACTGGAATTGTTTATCGATTCACAATTACTTACTGCGCTCTGTGTGTGTGTGGTTGCGGTTTTGTCTCAAGTGTCCACTCTGTTGCCGCTGGTGTGAACCGATGGACTCTAAAACACAACAAACGTTTGCACGCTGAACACAAACAACACACAGCAGAGGTTCATTAACATTAGGTAAATTGGAGCATGTTTGTACACATCCAGGTTAGAAATGGGCATAAACCAGTGGAGCCAGTGTTAGTGTTTCAAAATAGGGTTTACAGATAGGGTAGATGTTTCAGAGGTGGGTTCGAAGTTTGGGTTTGTTTTTCAAAATAGCAGAATTAGTTTCAAGTCGGTGTTAGGTTTAAAGCCTTGGTTGGGGTTTCAAACAAGGTTTTGACTTTCAAATTGGGGGTTTTAAACAAGGGTTAGGATTTTAAATTAGGGTTTCAGGCTCGGGTTAGGGTTTCAAATTGGGGTTTGAAGGCAAAGTTAGACTTTCAAGTCAGGCTTAGGGTTTCAAATTAGGGTTTGAAGCTAGGGTTAGGTTTTCAAGTTACGGTATCAGACCTAGGTTATGGTTTTAAACTAGGTTTGGGATTTCAAATAAGGATTTCAAGCCCACATGAGGTTGAAGCCAGGTTTAGGATTTGACATTAAGGTTTAAGACTTGGGTTAGGGTTTCAAAGAAGGGTTGCCGTTTCAAATTAGGGTTTGCAGCAGTGGTTCCCAAAAAAGGGTTGGGGCTTCACATTTGCGGTCTTAGATAGTATTTGAGTTTCAAACAAAGGTCAGGGTTTCAAAATAGGTTTTCCAATGTAATTTACAGTTTCAAATTAGGCGTTCAAGCCAGGCTTAGGGTTT
This sequence comes from Phycodurus eques, assembly GCF_024500275.1. NCBI lineage: Eukaryota > Metazoa > Chordata > Actinopteri > Syngnathiformes > Syngnathidae > Phycodurus > Phycodurus eques. Next base: position 21,740,062 of record NC_084526.1, read on the forward strand.
CAAGTTAGGGTATCAAAGAGCTTTCTGGGTTCAAATTAGGTTTTGAAGCTAATGTTAGGGTTTCAAATTAGGTTTTCTATCCAGGGTTATGATCTTCTGCTTGGTTTGTAGTATCAAACAAGGGTTACGGTTTTTAAATTAGGGTTGGAAACCTTGGTTGTGGTTTCAATTGAGGTTTGGATGCCAAGGTTGAGAGTTCAGCACAGGGTTAGGGTTTCAAGTTCTGGTTTAAAGACAAGGCTACGGTTTGAAAGAGTTTAAAGTCAGAGTTAAGGATTCCAGTTAGGATTCTTAATAAATGAGCGGTGGAAGTCACAGGATTTGGCATATGATTTACTCAGTCAGTCAGTGTTTGAAGAAGAGGAGCTGAAGGAAGACTCTTCCTCCATGCTAATGCTAATGTGCTAGGCCAGGGCATGCTGAATAAGCAATGAAGGCAAAGAGACAGCACTGTGGCCTGACTTTGTCTCCTAAGCCTCTTTACATAATTCAAAATACGCGCGCTCTCTGTCATGTTCATGCTTATTTTGACAAGAAGCCACTCTTGTTTTGCTCTCAAAGTAAAAGTTGATTTTTATTTTTTAATGTGAAGTCAGAGGGCGAGGAAAGTAGAAGACGTCTGGAAGGATGCACAACATGTAACACTGTGAATACCAAAGACTGCAAATTGTGCAAAATAGTCAATTTCAATGGTTTTCAACAGGAACCTGGACAGGACAGGTAGTTAAAGGTGTAAAAGAGTCCGTGTTAGGGAAGAGGTTTGAGGTTAGGGTCAGGTTTAAGCATTATGAGTTAGGGTTTGGGAGTATAGGGTGTAGAATTAGGTTTAGGGGTGGTTCAATCATTAGGTTGTTTTGTGGTGATGAGTTACAAGTAGGGTAAGGACAAGTGTTTCAATAATAATTCCAGCAATACAATAAAAATAACAGAACATAAAACTTCAATTTAAGTTGCAAAAGATATGGGAAGATGTTAAAGTGAATAAGCAGTCCAGAATATGTATGTCTTGAGTTTGGATTTGAAGAGGTTTAATGAGTCTGTGTTTCGGAGTTCAGGTGTTCCAAAGATGGGAGGTAGGGCAGCTGGAGGCTCTGTCACCCACGGTGGACAGACTGGCAGAAGGAACGGGGAGGTGGATGGAGGACGAAGATCTGAGAGAGCGGGAAGGTATGAACATGAAACAGGGCAGCGGGATATGGCGGTGCAAGGTTATTGATGGCCTTGAAGGTGCAGATCAGTATTTTATACTGTATGTGGTATTGGACAGGGAGCCAGTGGAATTGTCACAGGGCTGGAGTGATCTGGTGAGTGAAGGGGGCGTTGTGGTAATAAGGATGGCAGAGTTCTGGAGAAGCTGTAGTTTTTGCAGGGACTTTGTGGGGGAGATCAAATAGGAGAGTTGCAATAATCCAGGCGGGACGTGACGGGGCTATGAACAAGGACAGCAGCAGTGGGGGGGGTGAGGGATGGATGGAGGCGATCGCAAGTGAAACTATGCAGGCCAGGTGATGGTGTTGAGGATGACACCCCCCAGACTCTTAACCTGAGGACAGGGGGAAATGGAGGAATTAGTGTAATGGGAAAACTCTCAGTTTTGGTGTGCATGGACTTGCTATCTATTGAGTAGGATTTCTGTTTTATCACTGTTGTGTTGTAGAAAGTTGGATGAGACCCACTGTTTGAATTCAAACAAGTAGTCAGTAAGGGAGGAAGGAGTAAGAGTGGCGGTTGTTTTGGTGGAGAGGTAGAGCTGGGTGTCATCAGTGTAACAGTGAAAGTATAAATTACATTTATGGAAAATATTGCGAGTGGCACGGTGAATGACTGGTTAGCACATCTGCCTCACAGTTCTGAGGACCCTGGTTCAAATCCGGCCTCACCTGTGTGGAGTTTGTGTGTTCTCCCTGTGCTTGCGTGGGTTTTATCCGAGTACTCCGGTTTCCTCCCACATCCCAAAAACATGCATGCGAGGTTAATTGAAGACTAAATTGCCCGTGGGTGTGAATGTGAGTGTGAATAGTTATTTGTTTGTTTGTGCCCTGTTTGTGATTGGCTGGCGACCAGTGCAGGATGTACCCTGCCTCTCGCCCAGAATCACTAAGGATAGGCTCCTGCACACCCGCGACCCTAGTGAGGATAAGCGGTACGGTTTGGGTTAGGTTGAACTGTTGTCCAAAGAGGAAGCTCCAGCCAAGTTTTGGAAACTTTCTGCTATGTTGGCTATTGGAGTGACTTTCAAGTGGATGTCTTCTGGGTGCACGACGCCTGAGCGTGCGCCCTTGACCCTCATCACCCGGCACACATACAAACAGACAGACACACTTTGTCATATTTGAGTTATGGTTTGCCGAAGCACAGTTTTTGTGTCAGATGTCTGCTTGGTGTGAATTCAACAGACCTCTCGCCCTTTGTGCTGCACTGTGATTGGACAGTGTGCATCCCGGGTGTGTGGCTTTGCTTCATTTCTATTCTATTTGTAGACATGCAGGTTGTACAGTTGGTATGCTGTTGGCTTCCTTACGATTACGGCAATCCTCTTCCCAGCCCTAATCCTGGGAACATTTACTATGTGGCTGATAAGAACATGCTCAGTTCTCTCTTTTGTCAGCAATAAGCATAAGCACCTTCCTCACCTGCAACTCATTCAACAACAGCTTCTCAAATGCTTTGAACTCAGGTGAGCTGCAAAAACATCCACACAATTGCTGTCCTGTATGAGGTGAAAGGTCATACTAATCCTTTGCACTCTAAATGACATTCAACATGATAGGACAATGAGGGCCTAATTTACTAAAGCACATTTCTGCTCTCAAAACCTGGCGCAAACGTCATTGCGGATGTAAAAGCTGATCTACTTACTGGATGCACCCAGGATTGCACCTGCCAAACTTGCGTCTGGGTCATTTTAGCGCACTGCTTCAATTGCTGGTGGCCTCTTCCAGAGGAGTTTTTCAGGTTGGCTGGCTCAAGTTTTAAATGCAGTGTTTTGCAGGATGGCAGATACATCCAATTCCCACAGATTTGGGATGAGTCAGATCAAACAAAACATGACTGTTATGCAGTTGTGCGCTGCCCTGAACTTATTACATATTTTTTGTGCAACTTGTTCCCCCCTGAGACAGGCAGCTTATATAGCCAATTTGTAATCAGACAAATCCTCTGAATGTGCAAACTGTGTATATCAAAGGGGTCATAACAAATGTTGCATCAAAATATACAGGGTTAGTTTTTGTCTTCATTCCATGACTTTATGATTCATTTTGCGAGTTTTGTTCCCAACATTTTCATCGTAAAACGCATAAAAGCTACCTAAAGTGAAAAAAAAAAAAGGGGGGGGGCATCCTCCACCACTTTAAGCCTGTAGCCAATTACACCACAGTCTTAGGCCCGACACCCACCGAATGTGACTAAAATGGACCATTGCAAAAATATTTTAGTTGGTGATTGACACCTACACAGATGCGCTGCAATGGATAAACTGTAAAGAATGGTTTTAAGAATCCACATAAAGTACACTGCATTGTATATATATTTTCTGAATAACAAAAAAAAAAAAGTCACAATTGCCAATGAAGAAGCAGATCGCTAAGAAGGAAGAAAACCAGTGAGAATAAAGGAGAGAGAGTGTGGATATTGTCAGAGGCTGTTGACAGTGATCAATCACCCCATTCACTGACTGCACCAAGGACAGAGACTCGCAACAATCTGCTTTCTAGCCACAGGTAATTTTGAAATGTTAGTGTAGTATAGTAAGTATTGTTATATATATATATATATATATATATATATAACCCCCTGACATTTTTCACTCTTTGTTAAATTGCAGCCATTTGCTAAAATCATTTGTTAATTTTTTCCTCATTAATGTACACACAGCACCCCATATTGACAGAAAAAAAACATAATTGTTGAAATTTTTGCAGCTTTATTAAAAAAGAAAAGCTGAAATATCACACAGCCGTAAGTATTCAGACTCTTTGCTCAGTATTTAGCAGAAGCACCATTTTGAGCTAATACAGCCATGAGTCTTTTTGGGAATGATGCAACACTTTTTTCACACCTGGATTTGGGGATCCTCTGCCATTCCTCCTTGCAGAACCTCTCCAGTTCTGTCAGGTAGGATGGTGAACGTTGGTGGGCAGCCATTTTCAGGTCTCTCCACAGATGCTCAATTGGGTTTAAGTCAGGGCTCTGGCTGGGCCATTTAAGAACAGTCACAGAGTTGTTCTGAAGCGACTCCTTCGTTATTTTAGCTGTGTGTCCTTGTCTCGTTGAAAGGTGAACCTTTGGCCCAGTCTGAGGTCCTGAGCACTCTGGAGAAGGTTTTCGTCCATGATATCCCTGTACTTGGCCGCATTCATCTTTCCTTCGATTGCAACCAGTCTCACTGTCCCTGCAGCTGAAAAACACCCCCACACATGATGCTGCCACCACCATGCTTCACTGTTGGGACTGTATTGGACTGGTGATGAGCGGAGCCTGGTTTTCTCCACACATAACACTTAGAATTAAGGCCAACAATTTGGTCTTGTTCTCATCAGACCTAAAGAATCTTATTTCTCACCATCTTGGAAACTCCATGCGGGTTTTCATATGTCTTGCATTGAGGAGACGCTTCCGCCGGGCCACTCTGCCATAAAGCACCCAACTGGGGGAGGGCTGCAGTGATGGTTGACTTTCTAGAACTTTCTCCCATCTCCTGACTGCATCTCTATAGCTCAGCCACAGTGATCTTTTGGTTCTTCTTTACCTCTCTCACCAAGGCTCTTCTCCCCCAATTGCTCAGTTTGGCTGGACGGCCAGCTCTCGGAAGGGTTCTGGTCATCCCAAATGTCTTCCATTTTAGGATTATGGAGGCTACTGTGCTCTTAGGAACCTTAAGTGCAGCAGAAATGTTTTTGGAACCTTGGCCAGATGTGTGCCTTGCCACAATTCTGTCTCTGGGGTCTTCAGGCAGTTAATTTGACCTTATGATTCTCATTTGCTCTGACATGCACTCTGAGCTGTAAGGTCTTATATAGACAGGTGTGTGGCTTTCCTAATCAAGTCCAATCAGTATAATCAAACACAGCTGGACTCCAATTAAGGTTGTGGATGTCATGAACGGAACAGAGGATGGGACCCAATAATGCACGACTCCAAAACAAATGGACAGTTTCAAAAAGAGAGGTTTAATATACAGGCAGAGGTCGGTACACAGGCAGGCAATCCAAAAAAGGCAACAGTATCCAAAAACTTGAGGCAAAAAGGCGAGGTCGATAATCGGAACAGGGTCTAGTCTTACTGTGAGTCTGTGACGTGCAAAAATGGAATGCTGGAACGCGACAACAAGGTACAACGAACTGGCGACGAGAAAGAATGAGACACGAGGTTAAATGCAAGGGGTAATTAGGGTGAACGAGGCACAGGTGGTGAAGATGCTCTCAGGAGCAGGTGTGTATGAAACAGGGGGAAGACATAAAACGGAACACACACCCATGACATTGGAACCATCTCCAGGGTGATCAGAAGAAATGGCACCAGAGTTAAGTATCTGTGTCACAGCAAAGGGTCTGAATACTTATGGCTGTGTAATATTTCAGTTTTTCTTTTTTAACAAATCTGCAAAGATTTCAACAATTCTGTTTTTTCTGTCAATATGGCATGCTGTGTGTACATTAATGAGGAAAAAAATTTACTTAAATGATTTTAGCAAATGGCTGCAATATAACAGTGAAAAATTTATACACTTGTACACTCACTAAATTACTGACTCACTGACTAACTCACTAATTAACAAACTGACTAACAGATTGACTGACTAACTCACTAAGTTAATGACAAATTTACCCACTCAAGTACTACTTCATTGACTATTTATCAAAACTCATGAAACTCATCAGCACCTCATAGTGGTCCTTTCTCACTTTCGATGGGTCTGCCTGTTATCGTTTTGTCACAGAATAACAAGATGTTATCTGGTTTGTGTCTGTATTGTCTATTTTTACAGAACTGTCCATGTCAAACATCCATCAACATCGAGTGTTAACTAGCCATGCGCACCACGTCTCATGTCCTTTTTGACGGACTACATCTCGGCACTCAAGCTCATTTCATGGATGCATTTGACCTTTACCGATAACACCCTGCTTCAAGGGCTCCATCAATATAGTGAGCGACGAGGGGCTACATCAATTTACCACACTATTGGTTCCGTCAGAGGCCCTCGCGTCACGGAAAGGTTTTATGTTAGCCTGATGCTAAAGAGAGGTGGAATTACACATTAATGTAAGATGAATAGGATAATGAATATGCAATTAACATTCACGCCCACTATAAATGCGGGGCAATGTTAAGCCACACGCGCTTAATTAGCGCACCAGGCTAATGTGCCACTTTTAATTGCATCCGTGCAGCTAAGTGCGCTTATAATGGCACCTGCTAGCTGCCATGTTGCAGTTGCATGTGCAGACAGGCTCGAGTCCAGTGATTTTCAACCTTTATGGAGCCAAGGCACATATTTTACAATACAAAAATCTCATAGCACACCAACAAAGAAAAATGTCACAAAAAGTGGATACATTAATTAGTATATGCAATTCCTGCCATCTAATAAAAGACCATTTCTGTCATTATGCCTCCCTGGCATAAATAGATTAAGACAGATACATTATTTCTTGTAATTAAATATTTTTTGGAGCAATGAAGTAAAGTTTTACCATTTCCCACGGCACACCTGAAGAGCGCTCACTGCACATTAATGTGCCCCGGCACACTGGTTGAGAATCACTGCTCTAGCCACATCCCGATTGGTCGCCTTTGAGGGGAGAGCACAGCAGGAGGCTAACCCGGGGAGACAAGGAACACTTTCCTTCCCTGACGAACAGACTCACTAAATAGCTAACACACTGAATGACTGATTCACTCACTGGCTGACAAACTCACTGATCAACTAACTCATGGACTAACAAACTTACTAATTCACTCACTGACACATTCTCACTAAGTCACTCACTATGACGAACAGACTCACTCACACTGACTAATGCAAACTAACTCCCTCACTAACATACTCACTGAGTAACTTACTAGCCAACTCACTAACTGAGGAACAGACTCAGTAAGTAATTGACTAAAAGAAGTAACTGACTAACAGACTCACTCACTAACTAATTGACTAACAGTCTTAGACACTCATTAACTCACTCACTCATTAATATACTGATTCACTTAATAGCTATCTCATGGTCAGACAGAATCACAAATTAACTCACTGACTAAATAAATAATCTAATCATTTACTAAACTAGTGGTCCCCAACCACCGGGCTGTGAGTCATTTGTTTTTGTTTTTTGTTTTTTTGGGGGGGCGGGGGGGTGTCACCCCGTCGATGATTAGCGTCCGATTGGGACACTCCATCTACCTCCCTCTGCCCCTATGTAGACGATTATCTTCCGACTCAGTCCCCACCGCCCCCATCCTGGCCAGACCGATTAGCTTCCAATCAGGAAGGTCCATCAGCACCCCCCATCGACAAATGTTTGCCAGTTCAGGAAATATTTTTTACAAGCATGAAGCAGTCCGTGGGCGGACAAAGGTTGGGGACCATTGGACTCAACCTATTGACTGACTGCCTCACTCACTCATTGACTAAACTCAATGACTAAAAGACCCAATCAAGCACTCACACATTCACTCACTGACTTACCCACTCACCTACTGACTAACTCACGAACTAACAGACTCACTCACTGACTCACGCTTTGACAAACAGGCCGACTCACTCATTAACCTACCCACTGACTCACTGAATAGCAAATTCAGAGACTGACTCATTAACGAACTCAGTGACTGTCTAACTAGCCCATTCAATCACTGATTTACCCACTTGCTCACAAGATAACTCTAACTGACTAATCCACTTACTAATTGACTAACTCATTGACTAACGGACTCACTCACTCACTGAGTTGTCATGTGTGGCCATGAGGAGACACTACAGGAGTCTTGGTGTTGGGGAGGTTGTGTACCAGCCGTAGGAGGCTGGCGCACTTTGCTCCTTTTTTCACCCCTACAAGGGGATTAGCTGGCGCTGATAGCTACGATATATGCATGCATAGACATGACAAGCCTAAAGAAACATGCAGCACACAACATGCAGTAACTACAAACATGTCATGAACGGAACAGAGGACAGGACCCAAAATGCACGACTCCAATACTGATGGACAATTTAAAAAAAGAGAGGTTTAATATACAAGCAGAGGTCGGTACACAGGCAGGCAATCCGAAAAGGCAACAGTAGCCAAAAAATGTGAGGCAAAGAGGCAAGGTCAAAAATCAGAACAGGGTCTTGTCTTACTATGAGTCAGTGACGTGGAAACAAGGAATGCTGGAATGTGACAACAAGGTACAATGAACTGGCAAGCAAAAAGAATGAGACAGGAGGTTAAATGCATGGGGTAATTAGGGTAAACGAGGCACAGGTGGGGAAGATGCTCTCAGGAGCAGGTGTGTACGAGACAGGGGGAAAACAACAACCAGAACACACACCCATGACAAAACATCTCTATACTACTGCACTTGACGCTTCACACACACCCTTTGTCTCAGACCACACCTCGCACACAAAGACCAGACTGTCTGGCTAAGTCACTGATTAACTCTCTCACTGACTAACAGATCAGGCACTCACTAACTCAGATCAGACACGGGGAGAACATGCAAACTCCACACAGGCGGGGCCGGGGATTGAACCCGGGTCCTCAGAACTGTGAGGCTGACGCTCCAACCAGTCGTCCACCGTGCCGCCCCTACTAATTTATACAGTATATTTACTGATTAATAACCTGCTAGCCACCGCGTTGCAGCGGCGCAAGCAGAGAGGCATGAGCGGCGTCCCGATTGGTTGTCTTTGATGTGAGGGCACGGCAGGAGCCCCACCCGGGAGATGGAAGCAGCGTTCCTTTCCGGTTCCCATAGCTGCGGTTGATGAAACCGCTTCATTTATGTTTGAACATCAATAGCATTCTTTTACTTTATGATATTTCATTCTGCTTTCACTCTCCAGGACTTCCCCACTGTAAATTTAAAATGAGACATTTTTGTATAATTTAAAATGGTTTCAAGGTAATAACATGTCTGTGAAGTTACTTTTTGTGCCAAAATGCTGAGTTCCGGTGCGTACCCCTCAAAATAAAAGGCAACATGCTTAAAACATGAAGTCAAGTTAAAACTTGCACATATAAACCATTTAATGTGATAAAACAGTTGCAAATATTTATTTTAACAATGCTATAGTTACCTTTTAGCTGAAACATTAATTAATGAATATTAAGTCAATTGGGTTAATTACACACATATTGCCTTTTAGTTAGGTTTGACATTGATACTAGTTATAAAGAACCCCGGGTCCAATGTTCATATTAGTCTATGCTGTGGACTGCTAAGAAAATGGATGTTCATAATTTGGACATCCCTTATTTTTTAAACCATGCAAACCTTTTTGAGCCAGCCCCCTAAAAGAATTTGAATCGAGAATCGTTTGGAACCGGAATCGAAATGAGGAACCCAAATCGGGACTGCAATTGCTCAAATTCAAACGATACCCAACCCTACTGGGGTTGGGACTCCTCGTCATCTCGCCGGAAACTGTGTGCATCAAAGCGTGCTGGATCTCACCGTTGAGTGTGTTTAATAGTGGGATGGATCTAGCTGGAAGTGTGCATGTTCTGGCCAGTGTTTGGCCATGTAACCCGTCTGTGTCACAGGAAGGGCTGACTCTCCTCACCGGCAAGCGTCTGCATCACAGCTGGCTAGATCTCACTGGCGAGTGTGCCCTGACTGCCAGTGTGTTATTGGCAATCGCTTTCTACTCTTCTGCATGTTGTTGGTTCTCGTCATCTTCCTGGCGCATTCTGGTTGTCTCCTTTTCCATGTGGCTGGGAGGGATGACTTTCAGCATTTCACCGGCGAGTGCACGTTTTACGTCCAGAGTTTACCCGTTTCAGTTCCGGCTGTCTCCTTTTCCGCCTGGCTTGGCTGACTGGCTCTTGTCTGGTGAATCTGCGTGTTCTGACCACTGTTTGGCCCTCTCCTCTTCTGTCTCACTCTGCGGATTGGCGTTCAGCATCTCACCAGTGAGTGTACTTAGTCCTGCCGTCTCCTCTCCCACATCACACGGCGGGCTGGTTCTCACGCTATCGCCGGCGAGTGTGCTCTGCAGCCGCCCGCTTGTTTCTGCTTGTGGAACTGGAGCCCAGAGTGTGGAAAAAAACAAATGTCCCTAAAGACCATAAAAATAATTTTCACTTCACCAAGCAATCAAGAGGTGCTTATTATAAGCCCAAAAAGTTTAAAGGGTCACTGAAAATTGAGACCAGAAGCATGTACTAATTTGGCAAGTAGCTATCGTCACCATCATGATGACACTTATTGTTCAAAAGGGATCCAGATAGACCTTCTGGTGTAATGTTTGGCTTATCAAGCCCTTAAAATCATCAGAGCTTTTTCTTTTTTTTTTTTTTTTCATAATTGCATTTCGTGCTCTTAGTCAACAAATTTGAATAACATTGGTTGAAAAGTGTAATGGGCAGAGTGCAGCAAGGGAAATGCTATTAATTTGACCATAGATAAATGCAGTACAGTGTCCGAGTGGTTAGGACAGGGGTGTCAAACTCATTTTTGTCATGGACCACATCGTAGTTCTGGTTTCTTTTGGAGGGCCATTATGACTGTGTCCATCCATCCATCCATTTTCTGAGCCGCTTCTCCTCACTAGGGTTGCGGGCGTGCTGGAGCCTATCCCAGCTATCATCGGGCAGGAGGCGGGGTACAGCCTGAACTGGTTGCCAGCCAATCGCAGGGCACATAGAAACAAACAACCATTCGCACTCACAGTCATGCCTACGGGCAATTTAGAGTCTCCAATTCATGCATGCTTTGGGGATGTGGGAGGAAACCGGAGTGCCCGGAGAAAACCCACGCAGGCACGGGGAGAACATGCAAATTCCACACAGGCGGGGCCGGGGATTGAACCCCGGTCCTCAGAACTGTGAGGCAGACACTCCAACCAGTTGTCCAGCGTGCTGCCCATTGTGACTGTGTACCCATATAAATGTATGATCATCTCATATCAGAATCAGAATCATCTTTATTTGTCAAGTATGTCCAAAAAACACACAAAGAAATTGTCTCCGGTAGTTGGAGCCGCTCTAGTACGACAACAGATAGTCAATTGACATATTATTACATACCATATACACTTCAAATTAATAGATGACTACTTGTGAAATCAGAGGCCAGTAAAAAAATGTTCAACTGTTATTTAATTCATTTTAAAAGGGGGATTGAAAAACAAACAAAACAAAACAAATACAAAAACTCAACATTAATAACATTAAAGAAAATTTGCAGTTTTGCTATGCTATCACAAAACGATGTGGCGGGCCAGATTTAGCACCCGGGCCTTGAGTTTGACACCTGTGGGTTAGGACATCACAGTTCCGAGGAGGTTCGAATCTCTGCTCTGGCCTGCCTGTGTGGAGTTTGCATGTTCTCCCCGTGCCTGCATGGGTTTTCTCTGGGTACTCCAGCTTCCTTGTATATTCCAAAAACATGCATGTTAAGGTTCCAGGTGTGATTTTGAGAATGAATGTTTGTCTATACAGTATGTGCCCTGCGGTTGGCTGGTGTCCAGTCCAGGGTGTACCCTGCCTCTCGGCCAAAATTTGCTGCGATAGGTTCAGTTCGCCCACAATCCTAACGAGGATACTTGACATAGAGAATGGATGAACTATAGGTACTACAGACATCATGAAGCCATATACTGTATCATTCTAAAACAACAGGGTTCTTGCAGTAAGGATCCAAATAGTCCTGAGTGCTGTTGCCTGCTTTTGCACTCTTTCTCGGTCCCCACAAGGAGCGGCGTCAATTGCACTGTTTATTTTCTGACCTTTTCAGTTCTCTTGCTAGGCATCGCTCTGTCCTTTGCTGCGAGCCTGCATTTGCTCCTTCGAGGTGCAGATGAAAGATTCATATGCAAGTGAGCGAGCCAGAGTGAAAAAGGAAGCTGGAAAATTTTCACCAGAGGAAGTTAATTAGAATGTAGAGTTCCCAGGCCGTCGCTCCGCTCTTGACATTTCAGCTCACTTTTTGCAGACAAATCTGCCTAAGAGAGAGAAAGAGAGAGACAGAGGAGAGGAAGTGCTTGACCTTGCTAGATATGGTGATGCATTGTGCTGTTGGCCTGCAGGCAAGCGGTGAGAATGCCAAGAAAGTAAATTGGAGACGAACATACAGGCAAACGGCATAGTTACTGTTTGTTCAGATTGTTTACAGCTGCAGCTTTTACAAGTAGAATACAAGTAGTAGGTGTGTTCGAGGTGAGGAAAGTCCAGCAAAGCTAATTCCGCATAAACAAAAATGAAAAAGGGGAAATACACATACCAATCAACTTCATTGTAATTAGTGTGAAATGACGAATCAGCCCAAAAGATTATTTTGTTGTCTGTAGGGCAAAATATGCGAAGCAGTTAAAGATACAGCATTTAAAGGAAAAACAGTCTAAATCTCATTTTTATTTAAAAAGTGTAATAACAGAGTGCTATTTTATTAATTTAATTTGATTATCAAAATATGCTGTGGAGCAATAAAACGGTTCACCGCAAATGGTCCCTGGGACAGACTTCGGACACCTGTGATATAACATTTTTAAGGTTTGTTTTTACACACATTTAATCTGAACTGGCGCACATTTATTTGCATTGGTGCTTGGGTGAAACCACTATCAGGTATTTTGCGGCTGGGATTGGTCGCTCTTTGCAAAAATATTGACAGTGCAATCCAGCCACCTGTAACACTGAATAGGATCAGTGCTTTAAAAAAAATGAATGATTTTAATACCTACAGTATTACGGTACCGCAGTATGACAGATTGAAAAATGAAAGTTGCATTATTAGTATTTTCTTTCATACAACAATCTTGCTCTAATTGTTCAACCCTAAGATAAACAGTTCTCAATTCGGATTCTTCTTACTCTGAGAGAAAACAAAACAATCGCTCAGCTAAATGAGGAAATAAAAGTAAGTAAAACATTTGTGACAGGAGGAGATGATCAATGAAGAAAAATACAAGTGTGTGTGTGTGTGTGTGTGTGTGTGTGTGTGTGTGTGTGTGTGTACGTGGTGTTTATGGTCACCATCTGGTTGTGTGTCATTTAAATTGGAGAAAGCAGACCGTATTATTGGACAGCGGTGCCGGTCCCACACGATGATGCGGCCCGGGTGATGGATCTGCTTAATGCCGACTTTATAGCCGGCAATCTCCCTGTTGAGGATTTCTCACTGTCAGAGCGCTTAAAGGCAAACCTGAACTGCCAGGGAAGAGCCAAACGAGTCCTTTTGGAAAAATGAGCGCTTCCATGCTGAAAGCTCAAATCGTGGCGACACGCCTCACTATTATTTCTTTGAAATGCTTGGCTCAATTTTCTCACCTTTGGAAGATTCCATCACAAGAAAAGAAGAGTGGGAGTAAGGTGACTCACTTGGTATGTCAGGACACATGCATCCTCACTGTTGTTACATAGACTGGTTACAATAAGGCACTGGGTTTGGAGTAGTATGGAGTAAATTTAGAGGGATTACGGGTTAGACAAAATGTTTAAGGAATAGGGGTTGCGATAGGGTTCAGACTGTAAGTAGGGTTAGGTAATGACGGGTTTAGGATTCAGGTCCAAGGGAGAGGGTTAGGGTTGGGTTAGGGCAGGGATGTTGAATTAAAATTTGGAGGGGTCCGGCCGGTTGCAAGAAATTTCTCAGGGCAAAGATCCGGACATCAAAATGTTGCAATTTCAGTTTCTGTACCACTTAATCTCACTACGGTCGCGGGTGTGCTGGAGTATACTATAGTATAGATTTAGGATTTTCCCATCTTTGGGCGAGAGGCGTGGTATAGCCTGTTTTAAATTAGTTTCACGTCCTGCGAAAAGGCATATTCCTAGCTGTACATCCACCAGTTAGAGAGTTTGAGCTGCACTGTATTTGTTTACGGAATAAACTAGTGGCTAGAGTGCAAGGCATTTACACTTCCTGTCGCTTAGCTAATATGTTCCGTGTGGGAACTTGATATGCCTCCGTATTGTACCAGAAAATTTTGAATTCAAATACATGTCATTTTTTTACGAGCTGTGCGTAAGCCACCCAAAATGGTTCCATGAACAACTTTTGGGTTCCGACTCACCAGTTGAGAATCACTTAAATCTACTCTGTGCAATAAATTTGTGCATCCAATTAATCTTATTCATTCAAATACCCTACACAAATCTAATTATAACTTGTGTTGTCATTTTATTCACAGAAAGACTCACGAGCAAACAGGTTCTCAGAGGACTTCTTATTCTCCTTGAAGGCAACATTCTTAAACATACATTAACATTCTTAAAGTTTTATATTTTAGGTCTAAATTTGATGACAGTGCACATATTGAACTACTCAAAATTGGTATTGGTCCAACTAAGGCAACTTAATTACAATAAATAAAAAAAAAATTAAAAAGGAGAGGGTTTTTAACATATTAGCAAATACATGAATATAGCCACATGCAGTCCATGCAGCTACAGAGTTGGTGGTACTGTATACCTCACGCGGGTAACTCCACTCATCTACAAACAACACGGTTGATTTATGACCACAAGCTTGCTTGTCACGAAATAATTCACACTTGTTAGACTTCTATTTGAAGTTGTTTGAATGGGTCACAAACGCTAGCCTGCCTGACGTTCTCTCAACTCATAAACAGCGCTGTTGAGCGAGGCGGTTTTCTATTCGGCTTTGCAGACTTACAGTATTTAAAAATAGTGTCTTTCAGCTTGGGCTGAGGGTGGCTGCTCGGTGTGGCATCTCTATGTTCTTAACGGGCGTGGTGTACTGGGCCAACAGAATCAAGGCAGACTGTATGTGTGTCTGTATGTCTCACACACACACAAACACACTGAGCGTACGCTTACTAAACCCCCCAAAAAGTTGCATTGTATAATCTAAAATAAAGCTATTCCTGTTCCATTTGGCAAGATCTTTGTACCTTTGGATTATTTTGTCCCCTTGTGACTTTTAAAATGTCGAAAAAATGGATAAAACCAATCTTTCATTTCCTCTGCTTAGTGTTGTTGTAAGATTTATTTTTCTGAACAGCTTTTGTAATGTGTTTTGATATGGAAGGTGGACTTTATTTGAAGACAGGGAGTTTGTAATATGATTTGTTTTTTATATCTATTTGTATGGAGTGGACCTTTTTTATTATTTCATTGTTGGGATCATGGTAATGCAATGGTATTAGTGAAGGGATACGTTGTGATGAGGCCAAGTGCAACGGGGAGTTGGAATCTTTTTTTTATTTGTATTTTTTAAACTGTCCAGTTCAGTTGCATGGCCATGCTAAATGGTGGATCTGTACGCCTTTGTGCTGAAGCAATCTTGCTGTGCAACAAGGGAGTTTGAAATACTCCCGATGCTTATTTTTTTATTTCTTAATTATTCTGATGTTTATTGAATAAAAACACATCCGGAATGAAAATGCTTTTAGGGGACAGAACGGACAAGGGCGAATAGGGGTGCGAACCTCAGCAAAACAATATCATCCCGCGTGGGACCCACCCAGGGGGATGCCACCCAGGACCCAGTGCTGTCCCGCAGCCCAACCGCAGCTCCTCGACAAGTGCCCCGCTCTGTCAATTCATTCTTAAAAACAGTTTTCTAAATGAGTTTTACGAACTTTGAAACAAGCCGCGTCTTCCCCTGCATGCACATCCTGCTAATCTCTTCCACTAAACAAAATGGTTTGATTGGCGCATTATGGTCACGTGATCACAAACGTGAAATGTGGAGATGGGATTTGGCTACAGTTCAGTGCCGGGGCAGATCTATTCTTGTGGGATACAGGGATGCTGGAAAATATTGGAACATCTTCAACAATTTGCTTTGTCATCTTTAACAGAAAGGTGTGATGTAGCAGTTTGGGCTTTGATTAGGGTTAGGTTGAAATTTGCATTCAGGTAGGTTGAATACTCCTAGTTATGTTTTGGATCAGGTTAGGGCTTTGAGGTTAGTTAAAGGTTGAGGCTTTGAGTTATGTTAGGGTTCGGGGTTTGGGCTTGCCTCTAGGGTTAGGGCTTTTCAAACACTGGGGTTAACTATGGGGTATAGGGCTTTTCAAAGCCTACCTATGACTTCGATGAATTAGATCCTGATTGACATGATCAAAAATGGTTTTATTAAGCTTTATCACTCCTAGGGAAGGTTCCAGTTGTATAAACAAAACAAAGGTTATATTTTCCTATCAGGATATTCTGTTTATTGTTCAGTAGAGTGTAATTTGCCTTAACGCAGTCATATGGCACTACTGGTCGGCTGTATGGGCCCAATGCCACTTATTCCATCTTTTTTCTGTCTTTGCAAATGCAGGAGTGTGAGGTGTAAGAGTTTAAAAAATTCCAGTGATTCATATTTGAAATGGAAGACTTAAGAGGAAAGGTAACGTGCGAGTCTTCTTTACACGTGTCTCTCTTATCATAAGTGGCTAAGTGAAGGAGCCCGAGTATACTTCGTGTCCGCATTAGTAATGATGTAATAATAAGCTACTTAGCGGCGTAACGCTTGGACTCTACGGTCTCCGAGTGATCATGTGTGTGTGGGGGGGACGGGGGGAGTGGAAGGGGGTGTCAGTGAGGAAGCGAAGCCATGCAGCGGAGATAAGAGCGTATTAGGAAAGAGAAAAGATAAGCAATGGGAATAGGGGAAAAGGGTTGATGGAATTGGAGAGCGCCTATAGGAGAAGACGGCAGGATGAACATGTATGGTTAGGGTTAGAATTTTGGACTTTTCAGAAATTTAGGTTAGTGTTGGGGTTTAGGATTGGGATAGAGATACAGTTGGGGTTGTGTTCACTAGGATTTGGGGGTTTGGGTTTAGATAGGGTTAGGTGTTAAGGTTAGGTTTGTGTTGTAGATAGGGATTAGGGTTAGAATGGTAGTGGAATGGAAGTTTGGGGTTAGGAGTATCATTAGATTAGGGTTAGGATCTAGGGATTATTGTTTGGATTGGGCGTAGTGTTTGGGAAGATTAAGGGTGAGGATAAGGTTTAGGGTTAGGGCAATGTTAAGGTTGGGGTTGAGGGGAGTACTAGGTTAGGATAGGTTTAGGTTTAGGGTTAGGATTAGCAAAAGCGCACAATTATGTTAGTTAACGTAGTACGCAAATACATCATCACGGTGGCACTGGCCCAGGAGGATGGTCAATATAATTGTTTGAGCTGTAGTTTAGAGTGCATTCAGTGTTCAGAATTAGGATAGGGTTGGAGTTTAGGGTCATCAGAACCTTTACGGTAAGAGAAAGGAAATATTCTTATGTTGAAGGACTGCATTCAGTTTGAGACAAAAGCATATTCCCACACCAACACAAAGTCAATGATATTTTTCCATTAAAAACAATAAAAAGACTGGCATTTTCTTTTCTTGATGTGACGTTCTCACCATTTTAGCTCCTCCAGATTTAGACGCCCTTTCATGGGCACACAATGAATTATTTTGAGCTGCAGATACCCAGCCCCCAACCCTCCACCCCCCATCTTGATAAGTCGTCAAACGTTTGTCCAGAGACTGTTTCAAACAATCTTGGAAAAAAGGGGGCCGACGACAATTAGCAGCTCGGCCCTGCAATTAATTAGGACGTCATTTGTTGGGGGGAAAAAAATTAACTCAAAGAGAAATAATTGTCTTAGATAAACGCCTTTTATCTGTTTTCCCCACAGCCATTTGCTTGTCTATCATTAGCAGCCATTCATGAAGAGTTCTGGAAGCTGTCATGCATTACAACTTGAAAGAATATCTCCTCTTGGGCTCCCCCTGCAGCTTTAAAGTGCAACTGAATTTAAAGACAGTAGTAAATGGAGAATGCAAGGGCTGAACTGAAATGCTGTGGAATTAATTGGACGGTTTAAATGTAAAACGTAACACTTGAAGATGGAATGGTTTGAATCAGACAAGAAATATGCAATATAATTTTTTTTTTAATTTGGGGAATTTTATTATGAACGTGAGAAGTTGGAGAATGATATAAACAGCTCTGTTTAAAGCATGTCCTGAATGAGCTGAGCAGTTTGAACTCGGCATGCTTCGAATCAGTCAAGAAATGTGGAAGGAGGGGTTGAGATGTAAAATATCTCTACATTTGGAAATTTAATTATGAACGTGGAATTTTTTGAAAACTGGACATTTCTGTAATGTGAAGGAGGGTAGCCCAACTTTCCTGTATTTTGTTTTAGAGTTAAATGGCTTGAAAGATGAAGAACATTTCTGATGGAATGTCTTAGTCACTTGAATATTTTCTTTTCTTATCAGAAATGTGAAATTTGGGGGAAACTGAGAATTGTTTTAATGTAAAAAAAAACAAAAAAACTGAATGTCCTGAATTTTGTGAATATTTGCAAGTTTGAATTGTTTTAATGTATTGAGGAGGGAGTAGAAGGGCAAAAAAGGCGTGTTGGTGCACAATAAAATCTGCTCTTCAGCATACACGTTATTATTGTACGATAAGGGCAAATGTACAGTGGAACATCTGAATTTAATTCGGGATTCAATAAAAACACCTTAAAAACCTCAAATTGCTTTAATACCAATGGTCTTTGGATGGGAAAGTTCAATCAAGACAAAAATAAATATCCTACGCATTTTATTTACATGCCTATTATTAACCCACCGACAGTAACAGGAGCCTGTGTGATACAGTGACGCGCTATACTGCTAGACTGGAACGTGACGGAGTTAAATCCTTGCCCCAGCGCCGGGTTCGCAATCAGCAAAATGACAATGTGATTCAAATGTCATGTTTGTTTATAACCCTGCTAACGTAGTCACCGCCGTCTGTTTGACAGCCACCTGAGATTTAATGCCTGGTGGAATGGTGGCAGAGGGAGGGACAGAATATGGGCATGTACTCCAGAGTACAGAAATAATTCTCAATAGCTATGATAACCATACTCAAATTTGGAATAATTTGTACAATAACCTGAATTTGGAACAAAAATATGTATCTAAAGACACAAGACCACTAACTTCTTACCGAGACAAACACTCCACATTTTGCTCGTTTGGTTTAGCAGTATAAAATGCTTTTTTTTCTTTTTCCAAACGAAATGTACACAATAAAATGATTGTTTATGTGATTAGACTCACCACCCAAACATAAGCAGTTTTAAAGTTTTAATTGTTATTTTTTTAATTAATTAATAAAGTTAAATATTACATCTTAAGGATTACTGTTTCGATCGGGCGTAGCATTTGGGGTTAGGGGAAGGATACGGTTTAGGGTTTGGGGGTTTGCACAATGTTAAAGGTCAGATGACAAAGATGTTATGGGGTCAGTTAAAAATAAATATTTGCATTGTTTATATGTTATGTAATACATGGACGTCACTTCCAGCAAGTTGTCTACTATAGTTTAGCTAAAAATGAAGTTTTTACTACACGTATTGAGCCCTCCCCGAACATACACGAAGCTCAAGACACCGGGGTTTGGTTACTCTGTCCACCACAAGTGA
The DNA here is from genome assembly GCF_024500275.1 of Phycodurus eques. Classification (NCBI taxonomy): domain Eukaryota; kingdom Metazoa; phylum Chordata; class Actinopteri; order Syngnathiformes; family Syngnathidae; genus Phycodurus; species Phycodurus eques. The sequence continues at coordinate 21,759,635 of NC_084526.1, forward strand.
CGTTGCAATTGACAAACACAGCGCGCTACACACTTTACGCAATGGCGAGCAACGTGTTGGAATATGTGGAGGTGGAGTATTTCGACGTTCAACTGAACTTGGCATCGTCAAAGCGGACATGTTTGAGCCGATTGGGAGGTCGGAACCTGACAGTGACGACGACGAGCAGTCAAGTAACAGCTGTACAACAGAAAAAGAGAGAGGCCACTGGGTTGATGTGACGGTATGTCAAAAGCATGTCTTTTTATACAGTCATGGCTTAAAATATTTTTTAGCACGACTATACGTTTTATATATCCATATATGTTTCAGTGACACAGCACAAGCTTTTACATAGTATGCAGTATTCCTATATATTGTGTGCCCGTCGCTCAAGTAGCTTTATAACACGCCGTACAGAAAGTCTTTGCCGTGTGTCTGTTGGCTTCTCATATAGGCAAAAGTACAGACGACAGGACTGAAAAGTACTGCGTGGGTCTTTTTTTCCGACTGCCCAGTGCATAATAGCCACAATAGAGTCGTAGGTATATACAAGGAAATCCTCACTTCTTGTCTGTGCCGCTTCGCCGCTGCAATATTTAGTTCTCTTGCTGGTGGTTGAGGTCCCGATGGCCGTAGGAAAAATAAGTTTCTGGTTTGAGCCTCTGCCTAACTACACCTGTGGATCCAATGCTTTCTGCTAAGTCTTTCTCAAAACATGCCGGTTCGAAGTGATCTGCACAGAGTTTGGAATGCTTCCTAGGCACCCATAGCTGTCCAATCAGATTTCAGCTTCTATGTGTTGCCATGTAAATGTAATCTGCCCAAGGACTTCAGAATCCCAAGTGCTGGCATCAACAGGGACAAACACACACTCTCTCTCTCTCACACACACACACACACACACACACACACACACACGCACGCACGCACGCACGCACACACACACACCGTTGAAATGGTCAAACCAATTAGTTTTTTATCCAAAACCAATATACACTACAATACATATCCACAGTAAGTGCAAAATCGTAACCTAAATTAGCTCCTTATTTAAAGTGTCACCCAGTTGCTTGCTATAAAAAGATGAAAACACAAACAATGAATCTATATGAGGTTAGCATTTGTCAGCACAAACAACCCCTCTCCAACTAATAGCATGCATCAAATTAGCTTGTCGTCTACATTTTCATCTTTTCCCTGATTTTCATCTTTTCCCTGTCAGGGATCTCTGCCACAGCAAGTCACTTGCATGATTTGTTTGTCTGGCTTAAACCCATAACTTCACATACTCGTTTTTAACTGCACATGCACACATTTGCACATGAAACCCAGTTCACTGCTACCCTGAACAGGAATCGCCACAGGTGTCAAACTCATTTTTGTCAGGGGCCACATCTTAGTTATGACTTCCCTCGGAGGGTCGTTATCACTGGAAACCTATACAAATGAATTATCACCTACACAATTACATTTATGGAGCAAATTGACGCATAACTAGTTTTAAAATCAGAAGCCTATAAAAAACATGTTTTTAACTATTACATTTATTTTCAAAAGGGGATTGGCAACAAAAATGTTTGCAATATCTCAAGGTTATAGCTTATTACAATAGAAAAAAATAGCAATTTTGATATTTTGCAAGAAACAAAGCAGGATTTGCTTTTGCGGGCCACACAAAATGATGTGGTGGGCCCAATATGGCCCCCGGGCCACCTGTTTGACACCAGTGAGAAGTGGTATAGAAAATGGATGGATCTTGAAACTACTACTACAACTACTAGTACTACGACTAATAATAATAATAACAATAATAATGGTTTTATGTGACGACTCACCTCTCAAGCTCAAGCAGGAGTTTTAAAATGTAACTTAAATTTTTTTAAATTATTTTTCTTATTTATTAAATTCATATGTTTATAAATTAAATTTCTCCTATATACTAACCCCAGTAAAATATACAGTATACTGGATATACACATACTCATAAAATATTCTTCATGAACTTGAAATGGATAGATGGGGAGGTGTGCATTTACTGAAAGGCAAATAAGGCGAGCCATGATTAGGAAGGCATCAGAATGTACATTTTCAAAAAAGGTACATTTCTAGCTGCCGGCTAATGGAGATCCTCGCTACCCAAATGTTTTCTGACTGCATCGCTCTCCAGTGAACCCCTTCACTTGAAATTCTCTGTAAAACCCTACAACGATTAACAACTACTTGCTGAAAAACTCCGCTATTAGTAACGCCCTAAGGTTGCGCCCAAATGCCATGGTTCACCTAAGGTGCCATTTTAGTGGAAGAGTAGCTTGCAATGGCTCGACAGTATCAACAGTAGCATGACGCAAGATTCCTTGGAGAAAGTCATTACTGACTCATTTTTGCCATAGCAAGGGTTCACCACTACACAATCATCTGCATCAAAGTGAGCACACAATTCTAGTTGATTCGGACGTGGTCACTCACAGTGTTATGCGCTTCTGTGTTCATGTTCCGGGAGGGAGCACCTTTGTGCGTGCGCGCAGTCCCCATTAGCCGCCCCGCTAGGATCAGCGAAGACGCTAAAGCTCACAGGTGAGGCCAGTGGAAAGTCTAAAAAGCTTTTCAATATTTCACAGACAGTCATATTTATTTCACATAGCTATTAAGAGGCGGCGCGGCAGTGAGGTGAGATGGAGTGAAAGCGAAGTGCTCCGCATATAGAAAAGGACAGCAAATGGGAACATTGAGACGTCCATTGGGTGACATGACAATTTCATGAGGACACCAAACAGCATTACTTTGGAGGTTTCCGCACAAATGCATGAAGCAATATGCTCTCCGTAGTTTGTTGAATCAGAGCTACTGTTTCAAGTTAGCGGTTGAAGCTAAAGTTTAGGTTTTAAATTAGGATTTTAACACAGGGTTTCAAACAAGGGTGAGAGTTTCAAGATAGGGTTACCATTTCAAACAAGAGCAAGAGTTAAAAATGTGCGTTCCAAGACAGGTTTAGGGTTTCAAACAAGGTTTAGGGCTTCAAATGAGGTATTTAATACAGTTAAGGATTACATATTACAGTTTCAAGACAGAGTTAGGGTTTCAAATTAAGGATTTCGAACTGGAGTTAATTGTTTTGATCAAGGGTTAGGTTTTCAAAGAAGGGTTGAGGTTTCAAATTATTAAATATAAATTATTATTTGATACAGTGTAGTGTTTCAAATTAGGGTTTCAAACAAGGGTTATTATTTCAAATTAGGGTTTCAAGACAGGGTTAAGGTTTCAAATTAGGATTTCAAGCCAGTGTCATGGTTGGAAAAAAGGGTTTCAAGGCAGGTGTAATGTTTCACATAAGGCTCAAGCTTCAAGCTTACGTTAAGGTTTCATATAAGATTTTCCAACAAGAGTTGAGTTTAGAAAACTCTAACCCAGGCTTGAAACTCTAATTTGAATATTGTCTATTATTATAATACTATAATAATTGAAAAAATGTATCTTTAAAAAAAGTGCAAAAATTGGCCCTATCAACCAATAATTACATTTTTTTTTTTTTTTTTTTTTTAAAGTCGCAAAATTGCGTTTGGTCAAAAACTGTAAACTGAGAGAAGAAAGTGAATGATTGAGCACTTGTTAAGAAGTGAAAAGTGTAAATTCTAAATTCTAAGTATAGAAATGTTCCAAAAATATATATTTTTTTCTAATTTTGACCAATATTCACTCATTAATATGACGCTTCACTGTGTGCTCGCCTCGGTTACATGCTCTCTAGTACTGTCTATGTTTTTGTGTTTTTCGTTCGCCTTTGGAGACGTTACGCGACTCACTTACACAGGGTAAGACTTGCTAAACATTCGGGAGTCTACCCCGGACTTTCCGTCACTCAATGAAAAAACTACTCAACTAAAGAGTAATTTCACTTTCACAAATCCGCTCAGTTTGTTCTCTGAGGCACTTACCGGAGCGGCGGCTGCGGTCTACGGACCATGGAGGCGAAGGTGACACCATAGAAGGAAGAGAGCCTGGTCAGCAAACAGCATCTTCATGAAGTAATTTCAGTGAAAAACGTAAATAATGTTTCTGTAGGGCCCAATGCCTGCATGGGTTTTCTCCTGGCATTCCGGTTTCCTCCCACATCCCAAAAACATTCATGGTAGGTTAATTGAAAACTCTAAATTGCCCGTAGGTGTGAACGTGTGTGCGAATGGTTCTTTGTTTGCATGTGCCCTGCGATTGGCTGGCAACCAGTTCAGGCTGTACCCCGCCTCCTGCCCGATGATAGCTGGGATAGGCTCCAGCACTCCCACGACCCTTGTGAGGATAAGCGGCTCATAAAATGGATGGATGGATGGGCCAATGCATGTGTTGTTGGTTTTTGGGCAATTTTAATGGTGGCAGGTGTGTGTTGACTCTCATGTGGTATTTTTTTTTTTTATTATTTGATCTTCATGCGCCGGCACGGTGAGTGACTGGTTAGCACATCTGCCTCACAGTTCTGGGGATCGGGGTTCAAATCCCGGCACCGCCTGTGTGGAGTTTGCATGTTCTCCCCCCATACCTGGGTGGGTTTTCTCCAGGCACTCCAGTTAATCCCACATCTCAAAAACATGCGTGGTAGGTTGATTGAAGACCCTAAAATTGCCCCGAGGCGTGAATGTGAGTGCGAATGGCTGTTTGTTTCTATGTGCCCTGCGATTGGCTGGCGACCGGTTCAGGGTGTACCCCGCCTCCCGCCCGAAGATAGCTGGGATAGGCTCCAGCAGCCCGTGACCCTGGTGAGGATAAGCGGTAAAAGAAAATAGATGGATGGATGTTGTTCATGCTCTGATTACATTTTTAAAAAATCAGAAGTTACTCACAAATTACTCTTTACTTGAGTAGTTTTTTTTATTGAGTACTTTCTTACAAGTAAATATTTGGATGACTACTTTATACTTTTACTTGAGAATCAGAATCATCTTTATTTGCCAAGTATGTCCAAAAAACACAAGGAATTTGTGTCATATTATTCTAAAGTAACACGACTCTTACTAGAGGACAATATTTGGCTGCTCTACCCACCTCTGCCCAGATACATCCCTCATTATTCTTGGGGACTTTAACAGAGCTAAACTGAACGACAAACTCCACAAATACAAGCAGCACATCGACTGTCGTACCAGGGAAAACAACATTCTGGACCACTGCTATACCACGCTAAATGACGCATACCGTGCCATCCCCCATGCAGCTCTGGGCTCGTCTGATCACTGCTTAATTCACTTAATATCAACAAACGGGCAAAAACTTAAATGTGCGAAGCCTGTGGTGAAAACAGTGAAGAAGTGAACCAATGGAGCAAAGATAGAACTTCAAAGCTGTTTAGACTTCACAGACTCTAGTGTCTTGGAAACTTCAACTGGCGGCCTGGGTGAATATACACTGTTACATCCTATATCAGTTTCTGTGAAGATGTGTGTGTACCAACAAAGACGTTTTGCACATTCAATAACAACAAGCTGTGGTTCACTGCCAAACTTAAGCAACTTCGCCAGGTTAAAGAGGATGCCTATTGAAGTGGGGATAAAGCCCTGTATAATTGCACTAGAAACCAGCTGACGAAAGAAATTAACATCACAAAGAGAAATTATGCAGTAAAGCATGATGATTTTTGAAATAGATTTTGTTCACAATGATTCACTTTTTTTTTTCCATACCTTAGCAATTACCCCCCGCCCCCCCCTCCGATTTTTATCCCCCCCAATGTTCGCAATAGTTTAGGACTTGTGCTTTCTTTAATTGGACTGTACAGGAGCAAAAGGCCTGCCTGCCAAGCTGTAGCTACATCATGAAGTGGACGCCTGGTGGAGCCATTTTCTGCCACATGAGACAGCCAAACACAAGATTACATCACTGTAGGGAAGAACTTGTGTCGGCACCATTAAACCAGAAAGGTCAATTTGTGTGTGTGGGGGGGTGGGGGGTGGGGTTGGTCCTTTACAGGCTTCGGAACATATTTTTCACTTATTTTTGATCAACTGAAAAGCCCATTCACTTTTTCTTTTCAATTGTTCACCTTAGTGTTGTCACGATACCAAAATTCTGACTTTGATACTGTAAGGCATAAAGTACCTTGTTACCGGTACTGAAAAGATACCACGGCAAAAATCTAAAACATCAGTAAAAGCAGTGGAATAAAAACTGACAAAACAACTTCAAATACGTTTAGATTTATTTTTATTTTTCAAAACATTAGGAATGGCGGATGACTGGTTAGCACATCTGTATGTGCACTGCGATTGGCTAGCGACCAGTTCAGGGTGTACCCCGCCTCTCGCCCAAAGTCAGCTGGGATAGGCCCTAGTGAGGATTAGCGGTTCAGAAAATGGATGGATGGATGGCTGGATGATCAACTTGAAAAATTATGCAATAATGGAAGTAGCCCATTCTTAACATTAGTCATTTTTTAATTTATTATATCTTTAATTATTTGCTAATTTTCGCCCATTTTCACCTTTTGTAAATCATGTGTTGGCATTTTTCGTCATACTTGACCATTTTCACAGTTTTGGCAATGCATCCCATTTCTTATAATTTTTTGACAATTTTCACTGCTTGATTCCATTCATCTTAAAATGTTTTTTTGCAAAATATTCACACATTTTTGGTCAAACATTTGCTTGTTCCTTGACGATTTTCACTTATTATTACCAACTAACATCCATCTTTAGATTCAATTGTATCTTAATGCTATGCCGATGGTGAAATGCAGTTTGCGTCTCACTCGTAATGTTCGTGCTTGTCGGTGAATGGCAAACGCAAAGTAAGATGGAGGTGTAATGGTGCAGTCATTGAACAGGAACCGCACTTCCACTCAGACATCTGAAGGTGAGCGTGACCTTGGTGAGCACTTGACAGACAGGCGAGGCCAAAGCGACGGCACCCGACTAATTAGATTAAAAAAGCCGCCGGACCCCTGAGGCCGGCCATGTGACAAGCACATTGATTCACCGCCGCCTCGCTTCCATTTACTACCTCTCCCCTTCACTTTAATTCATCTCGCACTCACCCATTATGATGGCCATGTTTACACAGTGTATTTGAGACCGCTCGCTAATGGGACTGCAGGACAAACGCAGGACGTCTCCACCTTCGCCCTTCACTAGTGTTTCGGATTTTTTTAATTCCTTCATTTTGTGCCTTATTTCTTTACTCGTCTAGTTTGTCTTCTTTTCTGACATTAGTGAGTGGTGCCGTTTTACATAGTAAGTCGTGTTGTAGCACTCGAGATCAGTCTTGGTCTCGAGACCACATTTTGAAGGTCTTGGTCTTGAATCGGACTCAACTCCTACAAGTCTTGTTTAAGTCTGGGACTGGCTGGACTCTGGATTTTCCGTCGAGACCGGTGAAGACTACCACTAATCTCCTATTCTTCAACTTCATTATTGTGAAAATAAGGAAGAGCACTTGGTAAAACAACAAATACCTTCAATTCATGTGTTATTAACACAGGTGTTAAACATAGGTAAGGTAACGTTAACTGCAAGTAACACCAGCGAATCAAATTTTGTCTTTCTGAGATTAATATTTCTGGAAATAGGTTTTAATTCCGCTTTAAATTGGCTTTAACAGTATTGTGCTTTGGCTATAGATTATGCCAAATCAACTGAATTGGCAATTATTTTTTTTTATTCTTTGTGCCGTTAGCAGCACTTGTAAACTAGCTTTACACTCACGATGTATTTTATGGTTGCTGAAAAAAAAATTGTAAGATGTAAGATTTTTAGAGTTGCAGACAGTTTTTTTGGCTGTCAAATGTATTTAAAAGAAAATTAAAATTAAAGAGCGAATGCTCTTAACTGTTCAACCTTGGCATTGTTTTTAAAATTGGTCTCGTCACGGTCTCGGTCTTCACTCAGTCTGAACTTCCAATAGTCTTAGTCTCAGTGAGTTGTGGTCTCAGGCAAGTCTTGGTCTTAGAGAGTGTGGTCTTGAGCGCAACCCTATACATAAATGACTAAAGCTAAAAAGCTCTAGAAATAGAACATTGGGAGTGTGAATAATGTCTTCTGGGAAAATGTTTTGCTTACTAGGTCTTGTTTTTATAGTAATCATACTGAATTCACAACAGAAAAAAATTATACATTTTTTTTCCTTTTTCATCATTTCATTTTAAAATTCAAAACTTGGTACAAATGTTCTAAAAGGACACTTTCTCACTCCCCATTTTTACCTCTCTTTTTTTTTTAAATTTCCCCCATCATTTCCATTGACACATTTTTACCCATTTTGGATACATATTACGATTTTTTTGTCTTTTTTTTTTTAAACCATGTTTACTCAGTTTTTCATTATCTACTCAGCAATGGGCTGACAGCTAGAAATGTAACATGGCGAATGGAACATAGGGGTGGGCCTAACTTCTGGAAAAATGTATTGCTATCACCTATTTCATGACGTGTGTGTATTTGTATATTTATTGGATTGGATCTTTACTACTTTTACTCTTTTTTTGGAAATTCTTTTTTTTTTTTTTCAAAAATTCTTTTGAACATTTATAACTCCGTCATTTCTTAACTAAGGTTGCAGGGGAGCTGGAGCCTCTTCCACGTAACTTCAGGTGAAAGGCAGACCCTTTGCCAGACTTCAGTCTTGTGCTGCATTCACACCGGATGCGAATTAAAACAGTCACGTGACACTATTATGTATAAAGTCAATGCAGTCAGCGTGAATAGGCGCCAATCCGCACCAGGCGCCGCATATAACGCATTTGACGCGATGCGAGTGGGGGGAGCACATGAATATTTTGCTCCTTTGCCCATTCGCGTGCTGTTGGGAGATTTGAACTATGAGCCACAAATCGCGTCATGACAGCCAATCGGTGTCGAGGATGGTGAGCACAGGGCCAGCCTGGGAGAGCTGACGTGCTGCTATCCACTGTGCCCGTTAGAAAGAAAAGGATCCACCCGGGGCCTATGGAGAGGAAAATGCTCCTCCATAATAGCCAAAATATTGGGGCAATCCTTCTGATTTTTTTCAGAGGTTGAAGCAAAATCACGAAATTTTTCTCTTTATATTTTTAATATCCTAGTGATAAAGAACAACATTGGTTAGCACATCTGCCTCACAGTACTGAGGACTGGGGTTCAAATCCCTGTGTGGAGCTTCATGTTCTCCACACGCCTGCGTGGGTTTTCTGCGGGTGCTCCGGTTTCCTCCCACATCCCAAAACATGCATGGTAGGTTGATTGAAGACTCTAAATTGCCCATAGGTGTGAATGTGAGTGCGAATGTTTGTTTGTTTGTATGTGCCCTGCGATTGGCTGGTGACCGGTTCAGGGTGTACCCAGCCTCCTGCCCGAAGATAGCTGGGATGAGCTCCAGCAGCCCGCGACCCTAGTGAGGATAAGCGGCTACAATATATGAAAAAAGAAATTTACAGCTAGCTGTGGATGTAAATGACGGACAGATAGGGAGTTATCTATTCCTGGAAGGACAGAAGGCACTACAGCTCGCTACAGTATGGATAACGAGGCTAGCTAGATAGACAGGCAGACAGATGACGAGCTGTGCTTCAATTCAGCGAGGACCAATAATCTCATTCACACCCACACTTACTTGTATGCACGCTCACACACACGCGCACACACGGCAAAGAGAGTGTTTGTCTTGTTTAATTATAATCCAAAGTGCAGCTCTATTACTTTTGTCACTGAGGATGTTGATGGTGCTCATCTGTAGGCAAAGCCACACACTCTGCCAGTGCAACGCAATCACAAAATGTCCAAGACAAATGGATACGGAGTCATACTCCCAATGCTCATTAGTCGCTCCCTTGACAATTGGCCACATTTTGCTTTAAATGGATTCAGCAAGCAGTCAGCCAGCCAGTCAGACACCGTGGTCATTGGTCACTTACAGACAGCTGGTTAGATTCATACTTTATGGATTGTTTGATCATTACACATGTACTTTATGAAGTGTTTGATCATAGTATGTTTTATTGTCACACGATTGTATTTTCTGTATTGTTTTGAGTATTGCAAATTTTTGCTTTCTGTGTTGCTTCATTATTGGATTGTTTTACTTTCTGAATTGTTGTCACATTTTCTTTCTTTAGTGTTTGAACATTGCACGTCTTCACTTTCTATATCAGAATCAGAATCATCTTTATTTGCCAAGTATGTCCAAAACACACAAGGAATTTGTCTCCGGTAGTTGGAGCCGCTCTAGTACAACAGACAGTCAATTGACAGAACACTTTGGGGACGTAAAGACATTGACAAAAAACAATTGTGCAAAAAGATGCAGAGTCCTCTAGCACTTAGAGCAGTTCGAATGACGAATATTGAAATAGTCCGGTGCAATGACCATTGTGCAAAGGGCGCTGAGACTTCAAGGAGTGTATGCGGTTTAAAGTGACGAGTAGTGCGATCATCTGGGACAATGTCGGTTGTGCAAATGTTACAGATACTCCACAATCAGTGTGCAAATGGAGCAGATGCTACTCTGGCATGAGTGGCCAGTATATGCAAATTGTTGAATCTTTACATATTTTTAGTTTCCATCATGTTTGAGTATCGTAGATTTGTATATTCTGTAGTGTTTAATCGTTTCATGTGTACTTTCTGTAATTTTAGATCACTGCACAGTCGCACTTTCTAATCGCCACAGTGCGTACAGTATTGTTCTCTCTGTGAGGTTTGATCATTTGTCCTTTTGTCCTTTGTGTATTTAATAATTGGACATTTGTACTTTCTCAATTGTTGATGAGTATTGTATCTTGGAAATTCTGTAGTGTTTGATCATTTCGCTTTTACTTTCTGTAGTGTTAGATCAAGGCACATTTGTCTTTTCTGTATTATTTGACTGCAACAGTACATATTTGTCTTCTTTATTGGTTGATTGTTACACAATTGTATTTTGTGTCTCATTTGATACTTTTGAGTGTTCAGCTCACCAAGACTCCCAACTGTCTTGTCTTACGATCATCTGACATTTTCCTGTGCAAAGAAGAAAAAAAGATATTATCACGCTGGGCCATGAAAGTGAATGAGGTGTTGAGGTGACTCTCAGAGCGAGGCTAAAAGTTGAAAAGGAAGCATGAAATATATTCTATATGAGTGTCAGCTGAAGTCAGAAAAGAAGAGAAAGGAGAACCATTTGATTCTGAAGCTGTATGCATTTTCTTGAGTAACATGCAACGATTAATAATATGAATAGCAGTTATCACATGGACATCAACGTGAGCATTCCTTGTTGTTGCTGTTGTTACATTTGGATTGTACCGTCAGGGGTTGTTGTGGCGGCAATTGTCTGTTTTGTTTTGTTTTTTTTAATTTAAAAAAAAAAAAAAAAATCCTCTTAAAATTATTTTTTTTCCCTTGTGAAATTACAGATGCTTCCCCCTTTATACTGCCACATTTTTTGTCCTAACATGACCATATTCTTTCTCATTAGATTAAAGTACATGTATTTTTTAATAACAACTCAATTTTCACTTAGCATACATTCTCATAGACCTCTAAAATTGTTTTAAGTCACATATTTATTGTTTATATTTTTCAAAAATGGCCTCCTCCCCTTTGCAGTTGAATAAATAGGAGCTAGTTATAGTGTAGCCCAGTGATTCCCAACCTTTATTGAGCCAAGGCACATATTTTACATTTGAAAAATCTCACGGCACACCAACGAACAAAACGGTCACAAAAAGTGGTCAATTGTACACTTTCTGCCATTTAATAGAAGAGCATTTGTTATGTCTGTCTTTATATGCCGCTGGCATAGGTAGATGAACAAAGATATATTATTTGTTGTAAATAAATAATATTTTGACAATCCATCCATTTTCTGTACCACTTATCCATGTTTTTGGGATGTGGGAAGAAACCGGAGCACCCGCAGAAAACCCACGCAGGCGTGTGGAGAACATGAAGCTCCACACAGGGATTTGAACCCCAGTCCTCAGTACTGTGAGGCAGATGTGCTAACCAGTCGTCCACCGTGACACTATATTTGGACCACTGAGGTGAAATCTGGTCATTTCCCATGGCACACCAGAAGAGCTGTCATGGCACACTAATGTGCCATGGCACACTAATGTGCCATGGCACACTAATGTGCCATGGCACACTGGTTGGGAATCACTGGTGTAGCCATTGAAACTCCATATAAAGCAAATATAAATAAGTCTCTTCAAACTTGACCCATCACAGCGAGGCGTGTTGTCAACAACTATGGCACATTTGAATTATTACAAAATTCGGCAAGTTTATGTAACAGTGGTGACCCAACGCGGTCCAACCACCCCGGCCTTCAAACACATCGCCGCCATCCTCACCGGTTGGGAGCAGAGTACGCGAACCATTCGGCTGCAACGCCGGGCTGCTAGCCTACCGGGCGGCGCCCTCCTTCGCGTATCGGTAGTGAGGTTCACGTACCCAACTGTTTTTTTGCTTGCCTCCGTGAGATAGAAAATGAGGCTTCAAAATGGTGGAAAATCAAGCCATTATCTTTGCTCTCGAACGCTGTGGGCTCGTCACGGCATGCGCTGAAACAACGTCCTGCTCAACTGTCAATTAAATGCCAGTACGACAACCTGAAAATGGATGCTACTTCATCTAGCAACTTTCTTCTACCAACACATTGCTATTGTTTGAGCCACCAGAGCCAGAATCCAATTCTGAGGCAAAAGACACTGACCTTATGGAGAATCAACCTATAAATAACATTATTCTGGCATAACTTTAGGTTAGCCACTTGAAGCTGGGCTATCAGTAAACACAGCAAACATGTTTCATCACTTTATCAGATAATTTTCTCAAGTTCTTATATAGTGAGGGACCCCAAACTGAAAACGTTTGTTTGTACATCACTCGGGCCGTATTAGCCACACCCCAAAAAAAAAAAATCTGATACGCAGAAATGGTGCAACAGTTTTACGCAATATCTCCACAAATGAGTACTACAAAGTTTGGTCTTTACACGTTTTCAGCAATTATCTTCAAACATGTAAAATGTCCTTCGAAACAAATTTATGAATGTACTTCTTAGGGTCTTTAAGTGGTTGGTTTAGTCTTTAATTGCATTCGCCAAGTGTATTTTTCTAAAAACCGTGTGTGTGTGTGTGTGTGTGTGTGTGCTTGCATACATGTGGCGTGTGTGCGTATGTGACTGCGTTTTGCCTTAATTACAATTTGCTACCTGCCACACACAGATTAACCTTTATTACAACCATCCAGGGCGATGGTCAAAATCTGACAGCTCCCCAATAGGCAACAAGCAGAAAGGGCATTCCGAGTGGCGTATGAAACACCACCGTGGCGCCCACGGAGCCTCATAGGCCTCGTCTTTTTTCAAATCGGCACAATCTTCTGAACGACAACACTTCAAATACGAGGTGCCTGTTGAAGGTCAGTCTCTCTCCAGGCAGGTTTCATGGAATATTCATCACAACAAGAAAAAAGACGTCTAAAAAATAGGGGTGTCAAATATATATAGATGTGAACAAAGGCAATGTGAGCTTTGTTCGCTTTTCCAGCAAAGTGTCTCACAAGAGGATGATAAAAGCATGGAAGCCCACTTGGACCAGAACATGAGTAAAAGTGTTATCTTTCAAAAAGAAAACGCATGTAGGTATTCCCAAATTTCTGCAGTTATTTTTTTTTTAACCTTATCCTTCGTAATTTCCAGCTTGACGTCTTCAGCAGTGGCCCCGGCCCACAGCCGCGTGTACAGTACATAACTGGAGCCTCCGAAGTGCTAAGGCCTTTTTACTCTGCACTTACCACTGTCAGCACAGTGCACTGTCGATCAATCCATTCATTATACGTATACATTATGTGCTGCCATGGCACAGCGGAGCTGTGGCCGTGGCGGCAATCCCTGAACCCGTTGGTGGACACCAGCTGTGAACAGGCCTTTTTGGCCTGTGGGACTCCTGAGGCTGCTGATGGGTACGGGCTGGCCAAGTGGGATGTGGCTTTGGTGTTCGCTGAGGCAAAAGCTTGGACGTGGAACAGTGGACCAGCTCTTCACCCTCGCATGCACCCTCGGCAGAGTCCTTGAGGGTGCATGGGAGTTTGCCCAACCAGTCTACATGTGTTTTGTGGACTTGGAGAAGGTGTTCGACCGTGTCCCTCAGGGAGTCCTGTGGGGGGTGCTTCGGGAGCAGTGATGCCGGTAACGCGTTACAAACACACACACACACACAATGCGGTCCAGTGATGTCGTAAGTAATCTAACGCGTTACTTTTTTTATATAAGAGTGATTGATGACTTATTTGACAATAGTTACTTTTTGTTCAGAAGAACCAAGAGCATAATATGCTTTTGAATAATAACATACTATTTATGCTACAGTGCTTGGGAACATGAGGCAAGTCAATAACCAAGACACTTGATTCAGTCATGTCATGTCATAAATGTAGACCAATTTTCTGCCTTTGTCCAAGTAATGACTACTACAACAGACAAAACACACTCTGTTCTTAACCATCCATAACTAAAATGCACACGACGACTAACTACAATATTGAATAAAGACGAAATATTTAGAAACGGAGCAGTCTGTGGCAATGACATCTCATGACATGTTGCACGTTTTCCGCACAGAGTCAACTCACATTTACAGCCAGCGGCGCAAACACAATGGACGCGGACGAGGGCTTGGGATACTTAAACTGGAAATACAGTCACTACTTCGAGTTTCTCGAAAGAGGACAATCCTAAGGTTCGTTGTACACCATGTACACACACACACACACACACACACACAGTTGCCTTCATGGACCCCCAAACAATGATACAGGCTGTTCGATCGCTGTACGACCAGTGTCAGAGTGTGGTCCGCATTGCTGGCAATAAATCGGACTCGTTTCCGGTGAGGGTTGGACTGCGCCAAGGCTGCCCTTTGTCACCGATTCTGTTCGTAACTTTTATGGACAGAATTTCTAGGCGCAGCCGAGGCATAGAGGGGGTCCGGTTTGGTGGCCTCAGAATTGCATCTCTGCTTTTTGCAGATGATGTTGTTCTGTTGGCTTCATCAATCCGTGATCTGCAACTCTCACTGGAGCGGTTCGCAGCTGAGTGTGAAGCGGCTGGGATGAGAATCAGCACCTCCAAATCTGAGACCATGGTCCTCAGTCGGAAAAGGGTGGCATGCCCTCTCCAGGTCGGGGATGAGATCCTGCCCCAAGTGGAGGAGTTCAAGTATCTTGGGGTCTTATTTACGAGTGAGGGAAGAATGGAACGGGAGATCGACAGGCGGATCGGTGCAGCGTCTGCAGTGATGCGGACTTTGTATCGGTCCGTTGTGGTGAAGAAGGAGCTAAGCCGAAAGGCGAAGCTCTCGATTTACCGGTCGATCTACGTTCCTACCCTCACCTACGGTCACAAGCTGTGGGTCGTGACCGAAAGAACAAGATCCCGGTTACAAGCGGCCAAAATGAGTTTCCTCCGCAGGATGTCTGGGCTCTCCCTTAGCGATAGGGTGAGAAGCTCGGGTATCTGGGAGGGGTTCAGAGTAGAGCCGCTGCTCCTGCGCATTGAGAGGAGCTAGATGAGGTGGCTCGGGCATCTGATTAGTATGCCTCCTGGACGCCTCCCTGTTGAGGTGTTCCGGACACGTCCCACCGGGAAGAGAACCCGGGAAAGACCCAGGACACGCTGGAGAGACTACGTCTCTCGGCTTTCCTGGGAATGCCTCGGGATCCCCTCGGAAGAGCTGGAAGAAGTGGCTGAAGAGAGGGAAATCTTGGCTTTCCCGGTAATGCTACTGATCCATGACCCAACCTTGGATAAGCATAAGAAAATGGATGGATGGATGAATAAACTAACTAAAAAGCTATCTTTTTTTCTCATAAATTAAAACTTTTTGTAAACTAAAACTGTTGTCTTGTAAAATTGAAGCCTTTTCCCAGTTAAATTATTTTAATATGTCTCATAAAAATTCTTGTTCTTTCATGTGAAATGACAGCTTTTCCCTGTTAAAATGAGAAATAATCACATCATATTAAACCATTTTTACTCATAAAATTACAACAGTTTTCCTCCAGAAATGTAGTATTTTTTTTTTTTAAACATAGACTCTTATTTTGAGTGTTTGGAGGGTCCGGTGTGATACATATGGCAGAGGACAAAGGAGACGTGCACTGGATAAAGCTGTGTGTGACTTATGCGGTTTAACAGTATCAATATAGCGCTATTACGTAGACCCTGTGGGGCGATCAGGCCGCTCACATTATTGATTACACCCTTTTTCCACCCACCACAACGAAAGCAGATTGCCAACAATCAAGATTTATCACTGGCTATCTGGTATTATTATCCGTGCAAGGACGCTATCAGGGGCCTTTTTGTTGGATTAGTCATGGCCGAGGTCGTAATAACCTGCAATCTCGTGCTTAGAATGATTGCGCCAGATAATTTCTATAGAACACAGATTGATCGTCAACCCAAGTGTTTTTACACGGAGGACAGCGCGTAATTTACAACACAAGCTTCAAGACTCACGTATTTGTTTTTACAATATTCTTGATTGTCACACAAGTGTAACAACAACTTAAGAGGCTCTGTGTACGTCAAGTGATATCTGTGAATAACGTAGTAATTAGAAAATAAATAAAATAAATAAAATTGCTAGTTACGAGAATAAAGTCATATTGTAAGAAACAGATACAGATACAGTTTTAAGTTAACTAGAAAAAAGTTGTAATATTGCAAGAATGAAGTTGAAAATGTTCATTAGAATTAAAAAGAATAAAGTCGCAATATAGCATGAGCAATATTACCAGGATATAAATAATAAATATTACAAGACTGAAGTTGTAGTTTGACAAAGACGTAATTTGATAATTATACAAGAATAATAATAGTATATATACACAATAGTAGTATTACGAGAATAAAGTTGTAATTTTAAAAGAATAAAATCACAATATTATAAAAGATAAAGTCGTAATTTTCCCAAAAAAGTGAAACTTTTCGATATGATCAAAGAGGGCAGAAGTTATGCATCTGTGGCACGCCATTATGGCGTGACTGAATCCACAGTGCGGTACATCAAGAAAAAGGAAGCAAACTGCTTCAATAAGGAAGCGAAACGTGTGGTAACTCCACGTAATAAGAGACGGGGTTATGTCCTTGTACAGGGGGATTTTGAAGCAAAAGAAAAAACAGAGACAACAACTAGCCATCACGATGTTTTTCTCCAAGGTAAAACCCCAGCTACACCATCAGCGCCTCCAGCAGAAGAGTCTCCGAGTGAACCTAAAGCCTCTACGAGTCAAGTGAGAGCCTCTCATCCGCCACCAACGCAAGCCTCTTTGCCTCTCTCAGAAGGCAATGTTGATGAATGTTAATTACTGTATAAGGTTTTACAATTAAAGATTTAAGTATATACGTGTACTGTTGTAATTGTTGTCTCAAATATGTAAAGTATAAATACTCTTTACATATTTTAAACATTCTGGTACCCACATACACATCCACGAAAATTCCTAGTTGGGGGGGGGGGGGGGACAAAATCCTACTTCTCGGTTTTTCACCTTTCGCGGGGGGTTCTGGTCCCCATTTACCGGGAAAAACAAAGGAACACTGTTCTATGAGAATCCAGTTGTAAAGTTGAAATTTTACGAGAATAAAGTTGTAGTACCCAAAAGTAATCGATATTTTACCAGATACGTTTGTAATATTACAGTAAAAAGTCATTTTCCAAACATGCCATATTACAAGAAAAATATAGCTATGATATGAGAATAATGTGGTAATTTTATGAGTAGTCGTGATGTTACAAAAAAAATACAGCATTTGTTATATTAGAAGCAAATGTAATTAGTAAGTAAGTAATTATAAAGTTAATGTAATATTACAAGAAAAAAATGTAAATTTAAAACAAAGCCGTAATTATTTGGAGAGTAAAATCACAATAGGAAAAGAAAAAAGAAGGTAGAAGAAAAAAGTATGAATTTAACAATAATATAGTAATGTCACCAAAATAAAAGGTGTGATATTATAAGAAAAACATTTCATGACAATAAATTTGTAATCTTATAATAATGTTTTTAAAAAAATTAGATTTTAAAGAAAAAAATGAATATTAGAAGGAAAACAATCATTATTTCACAGTAAAAAATTTTTTTATGACTATAAGGTCGTTCTTTTTTGGTGAATAAAATCACAATATGTAAAAAAAAGTAATGACTCAAGTACAATTTTTTTTTACATCATTGTATCATTTTACAAAGATTAAGTTGTAACAGTTGCCATTTGCCACAAGTGCGGATCGCGGGCTGCAGTATTTCTCGTTCTTAGCGACTTTTCCTAAATTCATCAAAAGGAAGGCTCAGCGCCGATGGGTCGCTTGTTTGGACAACTGCCCTGGCAGTCTTTCCTGAAGGCCTCAACATCGCCATTGAGTTTCTGAGTCCTTGGACACTGACATAGACTATTGGAAAGTATTGTTTACGCTCATCAGTCTTTAACGTGTAATCAAGATGCATTAAGGGCCCGGACATGCGGTAATGATGTTCCCCTCCTCCTTCACGGGAATAATCGACCCCTACTAATGTTGCAAGTATCGTTTATTCCCCAAAGAAGATGTCCATCCTTGGTTGAGGTAATTGCATGTACAAGGTTGATGTGTGTCAACAAGGGCCAATCAAATAAAAAACTGAACTTCAAGAGAGAAAATGAGCCAGCAAAGTCAAAACAAAAGTCCATTATCATGCATCATGTTTAATCTGGAAAAGTCATCTAAATAAAGGAATGCAAAAAGTCAGCTCCTACATGCTAATATATAATAAAGCTGTATTGTTAAGAGGACTGCAGTAAGTTATTTTACATGAATCAAGTTGTGATTATTTTTTTAATGTTCTCATTTTAAGAAGAAAATTGTAATATGAATGGTAATATAAAATGAGAAAAAATGGATGATGATATAATGCTAATGGGGACAGTCTGAGAATACATTAAACATTTCATTATCATAATTATAATTTAACATGAATAAAGGCATATTTTTTGTCAACTATGTAATTACAAGGAAAACTTTAATATTACAAAGAAGTCAAGAGTTTTCAAGAATGAAATCAGAGGGCTCAATTCTCGTGACTGGCAAAATCCTATGCGGCAGGCGGCGCAACTCTGCTCCAGTTAGACGGTTAGACTGGTTTGGTAATTTCGTAAACGAGCGCAGGCCGTTTGACCTGAGAGTGGGCGGGCAGTGTTTACAGCCGACTTCAGCCACCACCAGTCAAAGCGGCTCCTCTCGTTCCCTTTAATTGCGGCGCACTCACAGTCTCTCATGGGGACGTGGCACCATTCTCCACGCGTAGGAGGAGGATGCGTTATCGCAGTGATCCTCGCGTGAGTAGAGCACTGTCACTGCTCTGGCAACAGATGATGTGAACGGGTACCCGTATTAAATACAGAATGAGCTGGTGATAACTGCTGGCGACTTAAATAAGTCAGCTGAGCTCGGTATTCACTCTGCCTGCGCAGCCATCAAATTCATCAAAATTGCATTAGACCAGCAGTCTACCTTGCGCCAGGACTCAGACGTGGTCTGAGCAGGTGAAAGTTTAGTACGACTTTTTGCCACCAAGCATCTCCAAGGACCCTCTCTCGGGTCTGCCAAATTGGCCAACGTGCAGCAAGCGAGCCTTGCGCTTACACAATAATCAAGTTTCGCCAGCATTTGCGCCCCACTGCAGATGCGCTGTCGCTGAAACTAGAGCCCATAATGTTACAAGAGAAAAAAAGTGAAGTAGGCATTATGAAAGAACATTTTGAGGCAAAAGTTAAAATTTGACAGAAATATACAGTATACATAATTTATTCTTATTTTAATGGAATAAAAAATCTGGAAAACTGAAATGATGAAAAACACTAACGTTCTCCAGAAGTCAGTACTACTTAGTTCTCAGTCTTTTGCATGTTGTTTTCATCAATTATCTTCAAATATGTCACAAATCTGTGATTCCACTTCAGGGACTTTAATTTTGCAAGAGTAAAATTGTGATATTACAAATAACAATAATAAAAGAAAAAAAATATGAATAAAATATACAAGAAAAAGCGCACATTTTATAATTTGTAATAAAAGAAAAAAAATACTGTTTTACACAAATTCAGTGGCCATTTTACAGCTATAAAGTACTAAACATATAAGACTAAAGCTGTAACTCAAGCAAATATGAACATGACAAATCAATAACTACCACAAGCTTGCATGGCTCAATGATTGATTATATGTCATCAGAGGCGAAAGTAAATTTTTTTTACAATTATTACATCAGAATACTATCAGACGGAAAAGTCACTGATGGTGTAGTGGTACACTCGCCTGACTTTGGTGCAGGCAGCGTGGGTTCAGTTCCCACTCAGTGACGATGGGAATGTGAATGAGAATGTACCCTGCAACTGACTGGCGACCAGTTCAGGGTGTAGTCCGCCTTTCGCCCGAAGTCAGCTGGGATAGGCTCCAGCGTCCCGCGACCCTAACCAGGATAAGCGGTGTTGAAAATGGATGGAAATGGATGGACTATCAGACGGCCATTATTCCACCGGGTGCTGGCGTAGTTTGGGAATGTTTGTGTTCGATTGCGTCAGCAAGTCAGGAAAGCAATAGGTCTAATAGGCAAGGTTACGGCACGTCAGATGTTCCAAATTGCTGCCAGATGCATTAAGGAGCCGAGCGAATTAGCGGCAGGAGCAGCTGCTCCTTCCAGATGTTTGCGACAGTCGCGTTTGCCTTTGATCTAAAAAGTCCGCATTTATTCACTTCAAACTCTTAATTTTGCCACAGCACGCTTTCCACTCAGTAAGAGGAGAAAAGCGTCAATTGAGTAGAAGGTCAAAAGACAAGACAGGACACTTGTTTCTACAAGGAATACTACCAGAATAAGGTTGCATAATTATGAGACTGGTCAATTACAAAAGCCAAAATGTTACAAAAAAGTTGAAATTTTACGGGGATAAAGGTTGTCTTTTTTTATATAAGTTACATTTTTCCAAGAAATACGGTTAATACTGTATACTGTATATAATGTATGTACTGTAATGCACTCGCTTGTGGGCAAGGAGAGCCACAGTTGGCGATGCGCTTTCAGCTGTTTATTGAACTGGACAAGCAAAACGCAAATACAAAATGACTCACAAGGAGCTGTGCCAGGCCAAAATTCACATCCAGACGTTCTCAGACCAAGTGTGGCAAGTTGAAGCTGCCGGTAGCAGCAACTATGCCGCGCCTCTGAAAGGCCCGCATACAACACACCAGTTGTTGTGACTTTTAAGGCTTGTAATTGTAGAGTGCATTTATTTACATTCTTTTTTGCTGTTTTATGATGTTTTTATACAACAAAATGCAATTTTTCTTGATTAAAAACATGTAAAGATAAAATTGTGGTGTTTTTTGGGTGGCTGGAGTGGATATAAGTGATTGAGTGACGAACTTGGTCACGGAAATAATTAACCCATAAGTCAAGGTAAAGCATCGTATGGGAGAAAGGTTATACAATGGGGAAAAAGTGTAATTTCATGCAAAAAAAATATGTATTTTTTAATTATATTACTCAGGAACCTTTAAAAGTAATTTAACCAAAATGTTAGAATTTTAAGAGCAAAGGATTGAGGGGAAAAAAAGGTTTCATTTTGTAAGAAAAAAGTTTTACTTTCACAAAAAGATTGAGATTTTTCTCAGTTTTATGAAGAAAAATATTTTAATTTTAAAAGAAAGAAGGTTTGAATTTTACAAGAAAAAGTTAAAATTGACTGAGAAAACATTTTAAGAAAATGCTGCAATTTTACAAGAATTTTTTTTTTATTTTATGACAGAAAAAAGGTTTAACTGACAAAATATAGGATTCATTTTATGAAACAAAAGATTTTGACAAAACAAATTTTATGAGAAAGTCATAAATTCACAAGAAATTTTATTAATTTTTAAATTGGAACAATTTAGAAGTTAACCAGCATCACAATGATTTGTGTTCCACTTTGGAAGTTCTGCTGTATATAGGCCAAGTTGAAATTTACATGAAAATCTTAACTATGTTATCTAAGGTTTTCGCAACCGTTTAAACAAAGGAGGAAAACAAAACAAAAAAAGCCAGTAAGTTTCTTCAAGTCCCCACATCTAAAGCCAAACACAGCCCGTTTTGGGAGGCGCTTGTGCCATGATATTTGGAGCACAACACACACACACAAAAAAACTCTTTCACACTGGGATGAAGAAAAAGGAAAATCTCAGCAATTGTCTTTTTGACTCTTATTCTACAATCTACTCCACCATACACACATTATAGACGATCCTCAGACAAACAGTGCAATGATAAACAATATATTTCCCTTATAGTCCCAATAAATGTTCTTGAATGGTTGAATCCTTCTTTTCCACTCTTAACGATGGTGGATAAGATGCAAAGTGTATCATGTAAAAGTGCACCTGGCTTTGCCCTCCCACAATGGCTAATGAAGACCCCAAAGGTTTGCCCTATTTACCCAGAAACACTGTGAATTTTAAGCAGAAAGTGCTGTGTCCAGATTTAAAAGTGGTCCAGCTTTATTTGGACTCTTGTTGTTATTTTCAACGTCTCCAGCCTGCTAACATACTTCTCAGTGTTAGTTCTAATTTCCCAACCGTCATGAACGGAACAAAGGACAGGACCCAAAATGCATGACTCCAATTCAAATGGACAGTTTCAAAAAGAGGGGTTTAACAAACGGGGCAGAGGTCGGTACACAGGCAGGCAATCCGAAAAGGCAACAGTAGCCCAAAAAAACGTCAGGCTAGAAGGCAAGGTCAATAATCAGAACAGGGTCTAGGCTTACTATGAGTCGGTGACGTAGAAACAAGGAATGCTGCAACATGACAACAAGGTACAACGAACTGGCGACCAGAAAAATATGAGACACGAGGTTAAATGCCTGGGGTAATTAGGGTAAACGAGGCACAGGTGGGGAAGCTGCTCTCAGGAACAGGTGTGTACGAAACAGGGGGAAGACAACAACCAGAACACACACCCATGACACGAACTTTAGTCAATGTCAAGGCCGACAAGGCTGCGTGTCCAATTTGGACCTGCAGATTCTTACTGATATCTTTGATTGGTCAGTTGAGAACCTTTTTTTTTTTTTTTTTTTTTTCAATGATGAAATAGTAAATGCCTACTTCCTACTCTGCAGAGTTCACAGGGCTAAAGCATACAGTAACTGCCCCACGGCCAGGAAAAATGCAAAAAAAGCAAACTGTCTTACTGTTGCTAGTCAAGCATGACTGACTTATAGGTCAATAAAAACATACAGTAGCTAGCCACTGGTCCCTTGCTGTGCAAATGTCATAGGGGTCAATCACAAGTGCCCCATTCTCCCATAAAAAAAAAAACAGGGCAGTTGGTTGCTTTTTGCTACGCATAGTTCATAAATCTTAAGCATGACTTGTAGGTCAATTAAAACGAGTAAGTAGGCTCTTGTTGAATTCATCGGTCTTTAATACAACAACACAAAATATATTTTTGAAATGACGATTGATTTGGATTGTTTCTAGCAACTTTGTATAGGTCTCAAGCATAACTGCCAATTAACCAATGACAGTACAACAACGAACAAAAGCTGTAATTTGATGAGAAAAAATCTGAACATTACAAGAAAAAGCTGAAGATGTATGAAATTTAGGAGAGAAAGAGTCATTTTACAATATTTAGTTGTTATTTTATGAGAGAAAAAAAAGTTTTTAATCCATCCATCCATTTTCTTTACTATTTATCCTCACTAGGGTCGCGGGCTGCTGGAACCTATCCCAGCTATCTCCGGGCGGGAGGCGGGGTACACCCTGAACCGGTCGCCAGCCAATCGCAGGTCACATATAAACAAACAACCATCTGCACTCACATTCACGCGTAAGGGCAATTTAGAGTCTCCAATCAACCTACCACGCATGTTTTTGGGATGTGTGAGGAAACCGGAGTGCCTGGAGAAAACCCACGAAGGCACGGGGAGAACATGCAAACTCCACACAGGCGAGGCCGGGATTTGAACCCCGGTCGCCAGAACTGTGAGGCAGAAGTGCTAACCAGTCTTCCACCGTGCCGGCAAAGTTTTTAATTGTACAAGAAATAAAAATGAGAAAAAAATGACGGCAAGCAATTGGCCACATGTTGGTAGGGCTGAACACCAACTGCTCTGTAGGCGATAACAAAAATATCAATCGTCCTCTTGTTTCTTGGCAGAGTTCATAGGTCAAAAGCATAACTCATTCCCATTCCTTGTGTATTCACCTCCATCTTCCCAGCACATATCCCAGCCCGAGGTAGGACGAGTGTCCCGTATGGAGGGGGAATGACAGAATGCATTGACATGAAAAAAAGCTCATGAGAGGATCTGGAATGGGATTGGTTTGTTAGAGCGGCGATGCTGGTCTAGGTGTCCCTGAGCAGCATACAAAACATGACAGATTACCTGCGGCCCAGGAGACACAGAAGCTGTTCACACCTTGTTTCATTTCACTCCTCTCTGATTTCTTTCTCTCTTTTTTTTTTTTTTTTTGTCTCACATGAAGGATTGAGCATGACCCGCTGCTTTTACACATGCTATCTACATTTTTGGACAGATAGAAAAGCCCGTGGCATACAAAAATATAAAACATGGTACGTTTATCCATCTAGATATCATAATGTGTCATAATTAATAAATAATTTTAAGATGAACCAATTGATTGTTGTTTTTATTCTCCACAGTTTCCACAAAGTTTACTGATCCAGTCTTTATCTGGTTTCCCTTTCTAAGATGTCTCCAGCGACTGACTGTACAGCAGGTTATTAATGCTGCACAAGTGCCACAGAAGGTTTATTGCTAATAGTAGCAGAGTGCCGTGACGTTCTGCTCGCTATACGCACCACGTCACGTGACCAAGCCCGGAAAACAGGATAGCTGATTTCCTGTATATGGTACGCTAACGAGCATAACTAGTTTTGATGACACGATTGTTTGAAGCCATACTTACGTAAATGTTGTTTTCTTAATGGCTAGTGTGTCTTGGGATAAAAGTTACAGTAAATGCATGTGTATCATTTATTCATACAAATATGATATATGTAAACACGAACATCATCTATTGTCATCTTTGGTGGCTTCTTGCATTAAAGAAAGATACTGTAGATGTTAAAATTTCCCATGTGTGCTCTGTCACTCTTGATATTGGTGGCAATCTCCGAGGGGCGCCACACCAAGTGGTTTTGTGTGCAACCGATGCATGGTTCCTTTTGTGTACAAATAAAATATAGACCTGTTTTGAATTTGAAATAAACCATATTTTATTTTTCCAATTCAGAAGGGTTCCGTGAATGCACGTATGAAACTTGCGGAGTTCAGCACTTCCAGCAAGGTTAAGAACCACTGCATTAGATGATCGATCAGTCCACACTGAACTCATATTGAATTTGCTTTAATGACTGTTTCAACAAAATTTTCAGATTACTTTGAGTAATCTTGTAAATAATCTAGTTATTTTGCATAGAGATAAACAGACCGCAAGAGGCTGGAGGGATCATTCCTTAAAACCGAAAGTCCGTGGCATAAACCCCATTGCTATCTATGTTTTTAGAGACTTATGGAGCAGTTGTGGTTCAGCACTATGAACTCTGCCTGCAAATAAGAACCCAGTTCTTATTTTCAATTGCCCTATGGGGCAGTTATAATTGAGCCCTATGAACTCTGCCTAGCAACAAACAGCCAATTGCTAGCTATGTTTTTGTGGCTAATGGAGTTGTTGTGGGTTAGCCCTATGAACTCTTGAATTTTTAATTTATTCGGAGAGCATTATGATCATCCAGAGAATTGCAAGGACCCCAACATAAATAATTCCATAATGCTGGCCGAAATGTCTTGGGCTGAAGCCAAAAGCATTATAAGTGCCCAAACCCAAAACACAATCTTCGTGTCAAAGATTAAGCTGACAAAGCAGCAGACGAGGAAAATATACTGTAGGCTCTATGGCCGTTTCTGTGGATTTTCTCAGTGAATATTGTGGAATTGAAACACAATTTGCACAACTTCTCTTCTAATTTAAATGCTATGATGGTAGAAATGTGACTTTGCATGTTTTTACTCAATAATTACCATTTTTAAACCTCTTAGGTAATGCCATTGTGTCAGTAGTTCAGTGACAAAGCATAGGTTTCAGTCTTGCGGCTATGAAGTCTTTCCTGCCCTATAAAAAAAAAAGAAGAATATAGGACGCACTGATTCAATCGGACAGCTGCAGCTTCCTTCTGCTTGGCTGCGCTTGTCACACGCCAGCAAACCTGCAGCAGCAAAACAAAACAAAATTAGATCTCTTCGATCACCTGAGGAAACAAAGAATACATTACTCTAGCTTCAGTCAGTAATACTGTTCTGCAAATCAAAGGCTCGCAGAGAGTTTAAACACATTATCCTGAATGACATCACTTAAGGCATTGGTAAGTACAAAGTCAACATTTAACCATATAAAATTATAATGAGTTTGTTTTTAATATTCTCTCCTCATGCAAATGTAAAAAGGAGCTACCTACTGCAAAACAAAATAAATTGAAACCATAATAAATCAAAAGAACTCACTGCTTTAGAAAACACCTGGCAGACATACAGTATGTCAAAGAGGAAACTGGAAGGTGTAGTTACAGTTTTAATTTTTATCCCAAAAATGTAGTAAGATTAGGAGATTTTTTTTTTCAAGAATAAAGTTGTCGAGTAAGATTAAGGTGGGGAAGGAAATGTAATAGGAAAAACGTAATGTTCTTCTGAGGAAAAAAAGTGGATGAATTACGAGAAATTATTTTTTAACCCCCCCCCCTCGACAAAAAAAATAAAAATCATTTTACATTAAGTATGATTTTAAAAAAAATTATTTTGGGGGGAAATAAAGTTGTCATTTTTTTTCAAGAAAGTCCAGGGTGTAGCCCCCAGATCTCGCTCAGTCAGCTGGGATAGGATGCAGCACAGCTAATTAGGATAAACGCTATAGAAAATGGATGGATGGACTTTGTGTAAATCTCCCCGCCCTTAATTTTCACACGTGGATAAATAAAGTTTTGTGAATATGAATTTGAATATCCTTTTAAGATTATAAAAAGTTATGTGATGCAAGAACAGAAAAATAAATCTCATCTTTTGGAGCCAAACTAATCTTAAAATTATGAGAACAAGTAGTTTTCTAAAGAAAATTGTAAAATTACAAGAAATAAGTTGCTGTTGAAGAAAAAAAAAGGTAATAACTTTACGAAGATTATATTTTGTAATATAAAACTGATTCAAGACACCCTACAAGCAACCCCAGAACAAGGCCAAAGTTTCTGACACTAGGAAGAACAGTTAGCTTCAGAATGACTTGATTGTCTGGAGATTTCACTGTGACCTGCAGAGATTAAAGACTCACCATACTGTGTGATATTATTATTGTTAGTGCCCTGAAAACCATTTAAGAAAACAACAACAAAAAATGAAAGAACGTAAAGGAGGCAGATTTCTACAAAGGTCCTTGCTGGAGGTGTCCACTGAAGAACAAACCCGAAAACGGAACCTCCTTGAGGTGGTTAAGCAATACGAATCAATAGTCAGTTTATTGTTGTTCATAGACACACAGCTAGAGGGGATGAAATTGTTGCTTCTGCACCAGTGACGGTTGGATATTTTACGCAGGCCGTGTGTGAGTCCAGGTCGCCGAGCTTGAATAACAGGGACAGATGTTGGCTGACAGGCGGCACCATTCGTCATTTAAGCATGGAACCCAAAGAGGCTGCGGAGTGTCACCGTAATTCAACGTCAGCGTGCGATAGCAAGAAAGAAGGCATCCAAACATTTCAATATTTTCGCAAGCCTCGCTGACTTATGATGCATACCTGACCTATGTATGTAGAAGTCTGATGATCCGTACAAAGGAGTACTAGGGCAAAAAAAAAAAAAAAAAGATATGACAAATAATATCAAAAGGTTTCAAGGAAAAATATTATTTTTTTTTTGTTTAAATACAACGGTGACTGAACAACATCCATCCATTTTCTGAGCCGCTTCTCCTCACTATGGTCGTGGGAGTGCTGGAGCCAATCCCAGCTATCATCGGGCGGGAGGTGGGGTACACCCTGAACTGGTTGCCAGCCAATCGCAGGGCACACATAAACAAACAACCATACACACTCATGAGCAATTTAGAGTATTAAATTAACCTACCATGCATGTTTTTGGGATGTGGGAGGAAACCAGAGTGCCCGGAGAAAACCCACGCAGGCACGGGGAGAACATGCAAACTCCACACAGGCGGGGCCGGGGATTGAACTCAGGTCCTCAGAACTGTGAGGGAGACGCTCTAACCAGTCGACCACTATGCCACGACTGAACAACAATTTCTTTATGGTTATGTTTTGTTTCATGATAATGCTTTTCTGAAATGCTTGACAGTTTAATTTGAATCCCATTAAAATAACATTAAATGTGTTTCGCCTGGTCCTTCATGTTTTCTTTTCAATTGTACACATCTTACAAATTCTGCCTGGGTAATCAAACATATCAGCACAACTGTGTGTTTTCTCATTTACTTAATAAAAGTAGGGCTGTGAATTTCAAAATAAGACCAAGTACATAAAAAGAAACTATTATGTGTTCAAATAAAGTGCTTAACTAAATTTTTTTATCATGTGTAGAAGCAAAATTTGTGCATTATATATGAGAAATTACGGTACCTCAAGATGTGAACAAGCACACCATTCTCAAGTACACTTCTCTAAAAACTTAACTGATGGGTGGATAGATAGATAGATAGATAGATAGACAGACAGACAGACAGATAGACAGACAGATAGACAGACAGATAGATAGATAGATATCTAGATAGATAGATAGACATGTTGTTTTAAAAGCGTGATTGCAGCCAGTAGTACTCATTTTGTTTACATTACAGTTGTTGGTAGCTCTTCCTGATTCTGTCCCCCAGCAACAAACACAAGCGCGCAGAGGCACACACACACTTGCTCCCAGCATCATAATTTGAATGTGAAGAATGAGAAAACGTTTTTGTTCCCGGTGATAAGTTTAACCAGCTGTTTAACGAGCAAAGCTGGGGTTGAGAGAGAAGGACTTATGTGACTTTTTATTAAGTGACTTTTTATTAAGAGAAATAACAGAAATATTGCGGCGCCAGTGAAGCCGTGCATTTCCTTGCACTTTTATATTTACTGCACCTTCACTGTGGACTGTATGATAAACAATGACCTCCCAGTAATTTTCCTCAATCCGTGAGAAAGGTAGTGGACATCTTATTTGGGCCAATGCAACTTAACAGATGGGCTGCTGCTCCTTCAAGTCATTAGCTACTGTACAAATGATTGCTTGCTAGGATTCATTGATGGCTCAATAGTAACTATGAATGGTTTGATGAAGTATGTGTATTCTGTCTACTGTTGTAGCTACCCTAACACGTTACATTGCTCGTTACTTAAAATAGTGGACACTTGGAGTCACCCTTCACTTTTTAGCTCATTACAGGCATCACTGCTAATAAACAGCTGCACGGGCCCACGAGGAAGTTTAGAGCAAATGCCAAATAGCGATAAAAAAGCCTCTGATTTATCATGATGGACTGGAATAAATGTCACGGAGCCACTTCCCGT
Organism: Phycodurus eques; assembly: GCF_024500275.1. NCBI lineage: Eukaryota > Metazoa > Chordata > Actinopteri > Syngnathiformes > Syngnathidae > Phycodurus > Phycodurus eques. The sequence goes on from NC_084526.1 coordinate 21,789,208, forward strand.
TTGCACCAATGTCAAACGGGAACATCTCATACTGTTTCATATCGGTTTTTTTTTGGTTTTTTTCCCAAGAGTCCAGTGGTGAGTGATGGTTTCTGAACAACACCACCAAACTACATCGCTCATGTTGACAGCGCTCCTGATTCACCTTGGTGCTCCGGAGGCTTAGAAACCCTCGGCAGGACCAATTTAAGGTCAACATTTAGGCTCACAACACGTTTGGCTCTGGAATGCCTTCTGACACGAGATTCTGCCGGATGTTCCCAGCAGACCCTCACAATACGTTTGGGCCTGCCAGGTCTCACTGTCATTGCCCATGTGAGCATTGAACTCCTCCAGCAGAACAATGGAGTCCCAGCAGACTCCAAAAAGGGTGGGTACAGTGAACTGCTGTTTTGGTACATAGGCACAAACAACAGTCAGGACCCGTCCCCCCACCCGAAGATGGAGGGAGGCTACCTCCTCTCAAGAGGACTGGTACCAGAGCCCAAGCCGTGTGTGGAGGCGAGCCCGACGATATTGAGTCGGAACTTCTCGACCTCACACACCAGCTCATGGGTGCAGGCCTGGCCACCTGGCGCTCGCCTTCGAGCCCCACCTCCAGGCCTGGCTCCAGAGGGGGGCCCCGGTGACCCATGTCCGGGCAAGGGAAACCTATGTCCATTTATTTTGTTTGTCATAGGGGTTTTTGGAGCCGTGTTCTGGTCCCTCACCTAGGACCTGTTTGCCATGGGTGACCCTACCAGGGGCGTGAAGCCCCAGACAACTTAGCTCCTTGGATCATTGGGACACACAAACCACTCCACCATGATAAGGTGACGGCTCAAGGAGGGGGGTACAAAAAAAAAAAAAAAAAAAAAAAAATATATATATATATATATATATATATATATATATATATATTTTGATAGTTTAAAAAAAAAACCTTAGAAAAAAAGAATTACAAAATAATAATAAATAATACACGTGCAACTTTCCTCAGTGTTTTCTTAGCATCTGTACCATCACGCACCAGGTTCACCTTGAGGTTGTTAAAGAGTTGCCGTGTGCGTTGAGTCCACGGAGAAGAACGTGCTTGCTACAGAAATCTTATTTTTCACATCGAGGGACCTTGACCATCTTTTGTGTTTGACAAAATGGAGAAGACATCTTTAAATTGGTGGACACCAGCAACAGGTGGATGCGGCTCTTGAATTGGTGCACAGCTGCCGTCGTGTTTGATTTGACGAAAGCTTTTCAAAAAGAAAGTGTTTACAAGATGATAATACAAAGGTGGGATGAAGCGAAGTGGCAGTATCTGTCACCCTAAACATGACAGCAAAGACACACACAACCACACTGAATCTTCGATGTCACTTGATTCAGACAGCGAAGGTGAATTTACATTTATATGACAATGAGATTGGTCTTCAGTGTAAGCAGCGCAGCTCAATGTTTACTTGTCTCTCATTTTCAACGATATGAACAGGAGTCTGTCTGTGCAGTGATTTGAGTGGTGAAGGCTGAACAATAATTCAGTGGTACCTTGACTTACAAAAACATAGCACTCAACAGTATTGTACTTCATAAACACATATCCTAATAACATAATGAAATAAAATGTAGAGAATTCAACTGTTTGTCCATCATATTTCATGCTTTAATTCAATGGACATCCTTCTGCTGTGCGCACCTTGACATCAGGTTAATCCAAACATAATACAAGTTGTAAATATACAAAGAAGAGTGTCACAACTAAGTGACTCAGTAAGCTGCAGTAATATTAATCCTTTTTCACAGAGGATAAATAATGCATGCCTGTGACAATTTTTATTGTACTATATACAGTATTGTCTGTGTTTAAGTGTTGCTGCATGGTTTGTGTTCAAATATCCATTGCTCAAAGGGTTCTAACGATAATGCCCACGAGATTGATGCAAGTTTCGTTAGCCATCTGTGATATTTGTGCATTATAGTAAACATTGAACTGGGAATGGCAATCAACAGCTCAAAGCTTTTTTGAAAAATTGTTCACTATTTACCAAACTGCTGTTGTTGTGAAGTTCACTGCCTCCATATCACACTCATAACTCAAATTTTTGTTCACAACTCAAGACAAAAAAAAATCAGCCGACCAATGGCTCGTTTCTTGGAGTACTTGTGGTACAACTCTACGCGATAACGGTCCATTACTCCCTCCTAGTTTAGCAGTTAAAGGAATGCAAAAGGGTCATAAACGTTAAAGAGGTAACAAGGAGGAGAAAAGGAAAGAGAAATGCACATTTTTTGGGTGGCTTTGGGGACTTGAAAAAAGTTTGACTCTTTTTAATAGAAAAAAAATATATATATATATATATATATATACACACACACACACACACACACTAGGCTTTACATGATCAGGATTTCTGGGGCAGATCACCGATCAGCTAGTTTAAAGAAAACCATAACCGATCACCGATCCGATCACAACATGGAGGAATGTGTCTATTTAAATGACATTTTCATTTACTGTATATACTTGTGTAATTCATTGCTCAAAAAAATTATATTTACAGTTAATAATGTATCTTTGTTCATCTATTTATGCCAGTGAGGCATAGTGACAGACAGAACAAATGATAAATGATCTTCTACTAGATGGCAGGAAGTACATACAATTGTAAAATATGTTCCTTGGCTCCATAAAGGTTGGAAATCACTGCTCTTGTCAGGTCGTGTATTCTAATCAGTCAGTTACATGACAGAAATAATGGGTGCTAACTGACTGTAATTAAATTACTTTATTTTTAATTAAATCACTTCACCCATACTGAAACTTTAGAGCATGATTCGACAGAACGGCGGCATGTTTACGTACAACCATTAGCGCTAGCAATAGCTTGCTAGGCTACATTAAGTTTTTGTTGCCTGCTTGTGAGCTGTATCATATTAAAAGTACGTGAACATACCTCAAGCAAGCCTTAAACAAATGTCCTCTCCTGTCCACAGAACCGTTGACCACTAACACAAGTTTTTCCCCATTTTCTCCTGATAAAACAAAGTCAGCGCGCTCCACTCTTGTTGTCGTCGCCACAGTAACGAGTGTATCCGGTCGCATTTGAGTTGACGAGATAAAGCCCAGTGATCGTAAAAAACGGGATGCGGTGATATCTGAATACAAGATTTTATTGCAGTAGTCTGACATAGTGCGATCGTGAAAGAGCAAATTTGTTTTGTAGTCTGAGCCTGGCATTACGTGTTGTCTGTCTCAGACGTGTTGTCTGTTCCACACGGCCGACATGTTTTTTTTTTTTTAAATAACTTCATTGGGCGTCAGATATTTACAGGACTACGTCAAAAGACATGCGACAAGGCTAAAAATAAACTAGGTTTTGGATTCAAATATACTGTGCACGATGGTGACGTGGAGTAAATGTATTTTGCAGAGCAGATCGATGACGTCATTGATGGGATCAGCGAATTATGACATTAAAGCCGATCAGCCGATAAAATCGGCGTAAAGTCTAATATATATATATATATATATATATATATATATATATATATATATATATATATATATATATATATATATCCAGATATGACACAAATTTTTAAATCAGAAAATTGGATGAAAAATCTTAGGCCTGGGCCACACTGCGCACTGCGGTCGAACCCGATTCCCATAAAAATAAGAGTTGCCGACGCACCCTCACAGATTGAGCCATTGGATACATGGACACCCTGAATAGCAAGCCTTTATAAGCGTTTGATGCTGTATATGCAGTATTGTAATTTATCACATTTCATGAGATTAATAGTTAAGGAAGAGGCGTGTTGCTAAAGATACTGGACGTGGGCTGGAATAAAAGTGTGAGTATAGATATTTAAAGGAGTCAGGCTGAAGCCATTCATTTGAACGTACCCAGCGAGGTATGTGCCGTTCGCGTACATTTTGGCCACAAGCTTCGCTTTTTCATTCACAGGCACATTATACATTATGAATATATAGTATTGATGTAAAACACAATATATGATGATTTATATATGCCAAATATTTGGCTTGGGGCAGCACGGCAGTCATTTGGTGTTTCGCTTGCTTAAAACCCACATATGTCTTTCCTGCGTGAGTGAACGCTTGTGTGCATTTTGATAGACTGTAAGCAGCATTGTTGCGACGGTGTTCACAGTGCCGACTGATCGGCAACTCATGACAGCGCAACAGTTCAGTTGCGTTCAGCCATGCCGCTCGGTAAGCGGCAGCCTTTAAGTATAAGAAAAAATGTTGGAAACATTTCCCAAAAATATGAAAATATGCAAACATTGCTAATATTAAGAACTAATAAACAAATAGAAAAAGACTAAACATGAGAAAATAACACGGTAAGATAAGACAAAAGAACTACCTGAAAATGTGTATGAAAAATACAAAAATTAAAGAGTAATACACAAATATTAGACCAAAAGCAAAACGTCTAAGAAAAACATACAAATTCTAATATAAAATCGTGAATTTATTAAGAAAGAAAACAAATATAAGGGCGGCACGGTGTGTGACGGGTTAGCAGATCTGCCTCACAGTTCTGAGGACAAATCCGGGCTTGCTTGTGTGTAGCCTGCCTGTTTCTCCCCGTGCCTGCGTGGGTTTTCTCCAGGTACTCCGGTTTCCTCCCACATCCCAAAAACATGCATGGTAGGTTAATTGAAGACTTTAAATTGCCCGTAGGTGTGAATGCGAGTGCGAATGTGCCCTGCGATTGGCTGGCGACCAGCTCAGGGTGTACCCCGCCTCTCGCCCGAAGTTAGCTGGGATAGGCTCCAGCACGCATGCGACGCTAGTGAGGATAAGCAGTACAGAAAATGGATAGGTGGACAAATATTACACAAAATATGAAAAACATATATACAATAAGATTTGGCAAAAAATACACAAATACAGTATATACAAAAAAATTGTGAAATATTAAAAACATTACAAAATACTACACACACTGATTTAATCGAATATTATAAAACATTGGACAAAAATTGGAGGACTGGTTAGCACGTCTGCCTCACAGTTCTGAGGACCGGGGTTCAGCCTTGGAGTTTGCATCTTCTCCCCATGCCTGCGTGGGTTTTCTCCAGGCACTCCGGTTTCCTCCCACATCCCAAAAACACGCGGTAGGTTGATTGAAGACTCTAAATTGCCCATAGGTGTGAATGTAAGTGCAAGTGGTTGTTTGTTTGTATGTGCCCTGCGATTGGCTGGCAACCAGTTCGGCGTGTACCCCGCCTCTCCCCTGAAGACAGTTGGGATAGGCTCCAGCATGGCTGCAACCCCAGTGAGGATAAGTAGTACAGAAAATGGATGAATGGATGGATGGATAAAAATAAAAAAATATTGGCACATGTAACAAGTTTGCCAAAAAATACCTTAAAATCTAAATCAAAACACGAAAATATCGACAAAACATTACATGAAAAATACTAAAATATCAGCAAAACCATCACAAATATGAGAAAGAAAATACACAAATATGAGAAATAAATTCTAAATATTGGACACAAATGTTAGAAGGTAAAACACAAATTTTAGAAAATATAAAAACTTTTGAAAAAACACACAAACCATACAAAAAGAAGTACAAAACCTTGAGATTAATATACAATCACAAACTTAAGTGGGCTGCCTTCCGCCATGTTTTGTATAACTGTAACATCTGACATTTTCATCTTTGCTGTCTTCTCCACTTGCTATTGCTGCACACACCAGATGGGAAAAGACAGTGATCCATTCATTCATCCATTTTCTGTACCGCTTATCCTCTCCGGGGTCGTGGGCACGCTGGACCATATTCCAGCTATCTTTGGGTGGTATACACGCTGGTCGTCAGTCAGTCGCAGGGCGCATGTAGACAGCGACAACAATTCGCACTGTCACTGAGTGGGAACTGAACTCACGCTGCCTGCACCAAAGTCAGGCGAATGTACCACTACACCATCAGCGACCTATTATTATTAATATTATTATTATTATTGACATTTTCTGAGAAACATTTGGGACTGTCAATGTTTTACTTGTGTAGCACTACCCTCTTTTTACCTTTGAGTGTGATGAAACTCTCAAAATGTCTTCCTAAAAAAATCAGTATTTTTGAAAACTATTAGTGAAAAATACAAAACATATATAAAATTACATTATTAAACGAAAGTAATTTAGTAGTAGTAATATAAAATATACACATTTACAAAAATGTAAATGTGTATATACATAAACGTGTATATATATATATATATATATATATATATATATATACAGTGGGTACGGAAAGTATTCAGACCCCCTGAATTTTTTATTTTTTTTTATATTGCAGCCATTTGCTAAAATCATTGAAGTTGATTTTTTCCACATTAATGTACACACAGCACCCCATATTGACAGAAAAAAAGTAATTGTTGAAATTTTTGCAGATTTATTTAAAAATAAAAACACAGCCAAATGTATTCAGACCCTTTGCTCAGTATTTAGTAGAAGCACCCTTTTGAGCTCATACAGCCATGAGTCTTTTTGAGAATGATGCAACACACCAGTTTTTCACACCTGGATTTGGGGATCCTCTGCCATTCCTCCTTGCAGATCCTCTGCAGTTCTGTCTGGTTGGCTGGTGAACGTTGGTGGGCAGCCATTTTCATGTCTCTCCAGAGATGCTCAATTGAGTTTAAGTCAGGGCTCTGCCTAGGCCATTCAAAAAACAGTCACAGAGTTGTTCTGAAGTTACTCCTTCGTTATTTTAGCTGTGTGACAAAGACCCGTCTTGTCGGAAGGTGAACCTTCGGCCCAGTCTGAGGTCCTGAGCACTCTGGAGAAGGTTTTCGTCCAGGATATCCCTGTACTTGGCCGCATTCATCCTTTCTTCGATTGCAACCAGTCTCCCTGTCCCTGCAGCTGAAAAACACCCCCACAGCACGATGCTGCCACCACCATGCTTCACAGGTGATGAGCAGTGCCTGTTTTCTCCACACATGCCACTTAGAATTAAGGCCAACAACTCCTATCTTGGTCTCATCAGACCAGAGAATCTTATTTCTCACCATCTTGGAGTCCTTCAGGTGTTTTTTTTTTTAGCAAACTCCATGCGGGGTTTCATGTGTCTTGCACTGAGGAGAGGCTTCCGTTGGGCCACTCTGCCATAAAGCCCCGACTGGTGGCGGGCTGGAGTGATGGTTGACTTTCTAGAACTTACTCCCATCTCCCGATTGCATCTCTGGAGCTCAGCCACAGTGATCTTTGGCTTCTTCTTTACCTCTCTCACCAAGGCTCTTCTCCCCTGATTGCTCAGTTTGGCCGGACGGCCAACTCTAGGAAGGGTTCTGATCATCTCAAACGTCTTCCACTTCAGGATTATGGAGGCCACTGTGCTCTTAGGAACCTTAAGTGCAGCAGAATTTTTTGGGGAACCTTGGCCAGATCTGTGCTATGCCACAATTCTGTCTCTGAGCTCTTCAGGCAGTTCCTTTGACCTCATGATTCTCATTTGCTCTGACATGCACTGAGCTGTAAGGTCTTATATAGACAGGTGTGTGGCTTTCCTAATCAAGTCCAATCAGTATAATCAAACACAGCTGGACTCCAATGAAGGTGTAGAAAGATGATCAGAAGAAATGGATAGCACCCGAGTTAAATATATGAGTGTCACAGCAAACGGTCTGAATACTTATGGCTATGTGATATTGCAGTTTTTCCTTTTTAATAAATCTGCAAAAATTTAAACAATTCAGTTTTTTTTCTGTCAATATGGGGTGCTGTGTGTACATTAATGAGGGGAAAATTAACTAAAATGATTTTAACAAATGGCTGCAGTATAACAAAGAGTGAAAAATTTAAGGGGGTCTGAAAACTTTCTCTACCCACTGTGTATATATATATATATATATATATATATATATATACATATATATATATATATATATATTACTGTAGAAGTAAAAGAATAACTTAATGAAGAGTTTGACAAGTATTATTTAAAAAAGAGAAGCTTCATATAAAACAATCTTAGACTATTATATGAGATGAGATGAAAAGTACTCAAAAAATAGACAAATAGGAGATGGGAAAAAAAACGAATACAAAAATATTGGAGGGGCGTACTTCACAAAATACAAAATATGACATTAAAATATTTTTTAAAATTCTGGAAAAATATTAGATAAAAGAAAGACCAAAATATTAGAAAATACTGTAATACACAAATAACAGATAAGCGATGAAAGGAAAAAAGATCACTTGAAAAATACACAAATAATCAGTGAAAAACAAATCGGAAAATGAATTGGACAAAAACACTAAACTATAAAAAAATATATAATATAGAAAAACTGCACAAATAATAGACAAATACACATACAGTGCATAATCAATGAAAATAATAGAATATTAGATGAAAAATACACAAATGCTTGGAAGAAACTTCTGGCCCAAAATCCAAAACTAGAGGAGCACGAAAGACTATGTGAGGGACTTGAATGTGCGAGAAGGTTGTGTTGAACTTTCCTCTTTACACTCTAAATTGACCTGAATCCGTTAAGCCATGACTGCGTATCGACGCGGCCTTGAGGACTGATGAGCATTCTGAGACGCTAATGGCAATGGACGCTTCTGATGAAATATGTCACGTCTTGGATTATTTGCTGTGACACCTTGCTTTCCTTTCTCGGGTGTTGCTAAGTGCTTCCCATCTCGCTCTCATTAGAAACCCACTCGTGAACAACAGGTCATCTGCTCTCAGAGGCATCGTTGAAAAGTTAATAAAAAACAGTATTATAGAATACAGTGTTCCCCGTTTTTCACGGTTAATGGGGACCAGAACCCCCCGCGAAAGGTGAAAAACCGCGAAGTAGGATTTGCCCCCCCCTTAGGAATTTTCATGTATGTGGGTACCAGAATGTTTAAAATATGTCAACAGTATTTATACTTTACATATTTGAGACAAAGATTACAACAATACACATATTTACTTAAATCTTTAATTATAAAACCTTATACAGTAATTAACATTCATCAACATTGCCTTCTGAGAGAGGCGAAGAGGCTAACGTTGGTGGCGGAGGAGAGGCTTTAGGTTCAGTCGGAGACTCTTCTGCTGGAGGCGCTGATGGTGAAGCTGAGGTTTTACCTTGGAGAAAAACACGGTGATGGCTAGTTGTTGTCTTTATTTTTTCTTTTGCTTCAAAATTCCCCTGTACAAGGACATAACCCCGTCTCTTATTACGCGGAGTTACCACACGTTTCGCTTGCTTATTTAAGCAGTTTGATCGATGTCGCGCCGGGAACCAATCACACGCCTTGTATGAGTGCCCGTGGCATGTACAGTACAGTACAGGCATGTACAAAGTCTCTGAGTCAACTCATGTCTTTGTTTGGCATGCAGGGAAACCTCTCGCGCGCATCAACATGAAACAACGCATCTTTCCATAATATGGCTGCCGATATGGCTGTATTTTTTCATTTTTATTTTTTGATGAATTTTGTATTTTTTTGATGAATACGTATTTTGGAAAAACACACGAAGCACTGAAGCCGCAAAACATGAAGCGCGAAGTGGCGAGGGAACACTGCATATGGCAATGCACTCCAATTCAATGCTTTTGGTCTTCGGTTACACAAAAACTCTCTTACATTTTTTCCACTTCCACTTTCCCCAAGATTGCGCATACTTGGCGACGTAAGCATAATCGACCTCCCTAATAAATATTCACATCCCACCACTGGGGTGACCTCCCGGGGAGCATTTATGGTGTGATGGTGACTCGCCCATGTTCCGTGGGAGCTGGTGTGGTGCCAGCTGGCGCCCGCCTGGATCCCCCACTCTGGCTACTGGTGGGGGCGGTGGAGGTAGACCAGCATCCCGGAGAAAACATCTTGAAAGACTGTCTGCCACTCATGTCTACAGAAGAGGGAGCGTTGCGTCTCTCGTTTAATTCCGGCCGATTCCCCAAAGGTGCACACCATAAATGGAAAATGCCTGACACGCTATATAAGAGGTGAGGGCCGCGCAATGCTGTCGCTCAAGTCAAAGAGAGTGTCACTGATGGAAAAGTGTGCTGAGGGAAGAGAAAAGATTTAAAAAAAAAAAAAAAAAAAAAAATGGAGGGGATAAATATCCCATCAGCCACTCTGAATTTCATTTTGCTCTCTGGACAATTTCTGCGACCGTTTGTGGCAAATTGCTCATTGCGGATCCCAACATGCTCGCGACCACATCCCAAAGAACAACTCACGGAGATGATTCTAAGGTTACCAATAAGTTACCAACTTTACATTAAGACGGTGCCAAGTGGGGCAGAGACCCACGCCATTCAACAGACGGCCTTGTGGTTCAATTGTTTAAGTCCTTTTCGAAACCACGTATCCCAATTTGGGTTGTGGGTGAGCTGGAGCCTATGCCAGCTGATTTTGAGGAGAAACGGTGACTGAACCAAATGACCGATTTTAGAGTTTTTGATCAAGCCAACATGCATGTTTTTGAAATGTGGGAACAAGATGGCGTTCCCAGAGAAAACCCACACAGCATGGGGAGAACATGCAGACCGCACACAGATAGCCTAGATTCAACCCCGGAACCTCTAACTGCGAGGCCGACGTGCCAACCACCAGGTTCAGGTTCTGCCTTTTTTTTTTTACCACCTAATAACACAAGGAGCCATATTTAGTAATCAAATCTTCAGTTGAAACTGTGCCAAGAAGCTCAGAATTGAGTTCAGGTGCATCCTGTTTACACTGATAATATTTGAGAGATGTTTCACCAGCTTAATCGGAGTCGGGCTATTCCGATTGTTGCTAGTCTTAAAAACTCCATACCGGCAGGACCACAGGACTGGCGGTGAGGAACGAGGGTCAAGGGAATCTCCATCTCCATCACCAAAATGCTATGTCCAACAACTGTGTGATAATGACAATTTTATGTGGTATATCACCATACTTGTGTCGCTTTATGCCACTGTGTTATAACACTTGTCGCAGTACGGTATACGGCGGTATATGCTACAAGCGTGGAGAAGTATTTAACGAAAAATGAGACTGGAAGGAGGCTCACCTGAAAAATATAGTCTATTCTCAAATACAGTCAAAGTAAATAGAAATAGTGAAACAGAGAAAAGGTTTTGGAGCCTGGCTATGATGCCCCGTCTTACAACACGCCATGATATGAAACACAAGATGAGACCGGCAGGCTCGATGAAGAGAAAAACGGGTCCATGGCTCCCACTAATTACAATAACGACATTCTGCTTCATGGTGACTTGTATTTTTAATCATTTGTTTTTATAGGTCTCTATGTGGCTGTACTGTGGTGAAATGTTTGATTAATCAAGCTTGGATTCCACCTTCATCACATTATAGTCGACTACAAAATATCTTTAATCATTCAACCCATGATTAATTACTGGGCAAAGGCTGTGAATACTTATGTCCTTGTAATTTCTTTGTTTATTTTTTTTTTTTTTTACACATTTGCAAAACTCAAAAAAAAAAAAAAAAAATTATGTTGTCATTGAGGGGTGTTGTGTGTAGAATTTGAAGGGCAAAAACATTTATTACATTTTGGAATAACAAACAAAATGTAGAAAAAGTGAAGCATTTTGAGTACTTTCTGCATGCACTGAATTTGTGGAGGTGGCAGAAGTGACACGCAAATTATCGCGGTCCTGCAGTCGGCTCCAACGTCTAACATGATCATATTAATCATAGCAATTGATTTATGACCACTCACGCTGTTGCTTGTCTCCACACACACACACACACACACACACACACACACACACACACAGACAGACTTCATCCTCACTCAGCGTTATGTTCACTTATCTGTGACGCATGATGCATGTTTTTTTTACGTACGTTTTACTGGCGTGGATCGAAAAGTCAATAAATATCAACATGATAGTCAGCATCCTCGTGGACTCGAAAGGCTCGTGGCTGTCCTATCCTATTTTATTGGTTTCTGTTTGTGGGTTTTTGGGGGGGAGGGGGGTATAGTTTTGATTACTGTAGCATAGTGATGTAATGGTTAGCACGTTTGCCTCGCAATTCTCAGGTTCGGGGTTTGAATCTTGGCTCCAGCCCACCTATGTGGATTTTGCACGCTCTCCCAAGCTTGTGCGGCTTTTCTTTGGGGTACTCCACTTCCTCCCATATCCCAAAAATGTGCATGTTAGGCTCATTGAAGACGCTAAATTGTCTTTAGGTGTCAATGTGTGTGTGAATGCTTGTTTCTCACTGTGTGCCCTGCGATTAACTGGCAACCATGTCTGGCCCAAAGTCAGCTGGGAGAGGCTCCAGCGATCATAATCGGGACAACCAAGATAGAAAATGGATGGAAGGATATTTTTGCATATCTAATCTTTTCTTTTTAGGAATGTGCACAACCAACAGTTAGTCTTCTTTTTTAGGGATGAGTAATTATGGTTAGAAACAGACTCAGAAAGGGCAAAATAAATTGGTGAGGGGGCGATTTTCCGCCATTTTGACAGGCTTTCGCAAAATAATTAAAAAAATACATTATTTTAAAAAAAGACTTAGGTTCAGGAGTGCTGGGAAACCTTTCACACCGACACCAGGAGCCTCAGACGGACCACTTTAAATTTTTCAGTCTTTCCAGTTGAAAATATTTAGTTTTCCAGTTGTCAATTTTCTATTTTTGCAGTCGGTTTTTTTTTTAGGGGGGGTTGTGTGTTTTTTAACAGTTGAAAATGTTGGTTGTTTATTCTAGTAAAAATATATATTTTTTCAAAATCCATACAGCATTTTCTTCCAGTTAAATTTTTTTTCCCAAGTGGAATTTATTTTTTTTTTTTTTCAATTTTAATTGAAATATTTGTCTTAGTGGAAATGTTTCTTTTTTTCTAGATTTTTTTTCTAGCTGAAAATGTTTTGTTTTTACCAGTTAAAAAAAAGTAAAAAAAAATCCTAAATTGGTTGCTAAAAAAAAAAAAAAAAAGAAAAAGAGGATTTACACCTCTGTGCAAAAAGAGGATTAGGATTGTTGGGAATTAGTGGAGATCATTCTAGTTGTTGATTGTCTCTTTTGTGCTTTGAAGCACCACACCTTGTGCGCCCACGTGCTCTATGAGCTCGGTCGTCAGGGTTTTGCCGTTTCAAAATAGTCAACACTTCCTGCATGCGCACAGCAAACATTCGGCTCACATTAAGATCACCTGACAAACAAAAGTCGCCTCAAGGGCCCCCTGTTGAGAGCCCAACATGTTCACCGTAGCGCTTAAAAAAGCAGCTTCTCTTTAGAACTTTTATATTCAATTCACTTTTAGTACATACTGAAAAGGTGTTTAAATGTGTGACCATACTTACAAAACATATACACGTCATTTTTTATAAGCGTTTGTTTAAAAAAATTCACTTTTTGTTATTTTAATGCTAACATTTTTACAATTTTACTAAGACGTTTGTGTAAAAAAAGTGAAATATTATTTTCATTAATTAATGTTTATATATATATATATATATATATATATATATGTGTGTGTTCTTTTTTGAGAACCGGGTAATTTGATTTCCAGGAATCGTTTGTTCGCTTGCCTGACGAATCTGCTTATCGATTCCCGTTATGAGGATGTCACACTCAAGGAGTGCATTAAAAACATGTCTGCCGTAGGATATAACCCTCTTTCGTTTATATCGTTATTTCGATGTGTGGCGTATTGTGTTAGCTTTGGTGCTACACGAATGTTACATCCAAGATGGTAAAACAACAGTCCCCTTATGTTACCCTCGATCCACGGTCAATCAACCCACGTTTTAATGCATAAATCGCTTCCCGGTAGTCATGGCTGGAGACGGGGGGCTTGGGGATGACGTGCTAAAGATGCGACTGTTACGTTGGTTACTTGTGGGCTGACTTCAATAAACGGGGTCTGTGCAGTACGCATGTGTAGCAGATGCCAGTTTGCGTTGGGCCAATTATGGTCAGACCTCACTCCTCGAGAGCCTTACGAGTAGCGCTGGCCATCTGTTAGCATCCTGGACTCGTAGCCTGCATGTTAGTACACCCGACACTCAAGGTGGGGACAGCGGGAACGTAGGTTCAAGTGTCGGGCACGACTGTGTCAGATGACCACCCTCACGTGTGTTACAAAATAGACTGAATTTGTGAGCTTTTGCGTGCAAGAGTTGAGACGCCCACACCTTGGTAGCGACACTAACATTGTATGAAAGAAAGTAAATAGAAAGAAGGTAAATGCAGCAAATACGTCACCTGCAAATATTCATTCAACAACAAACTACATTATTATTTACACAACAACAGTATACAATCCTGAACAACCTCCCCAGGAGCAGACCCAACAGACTCAAGGACATCTTTGTCCCCGAGCTATCAAACTGTACAATTCTACACTCAGTGAGAGGGGAAGGGATGGCAGAGGCGAGGGGACGAGAGGAGGAAGCGCACCTAACATTTTTTTTAATTTAACACTTACATATTTTTTTTATATTATCTTTAAAAATGTACAAAGACACTTTACTATCTTAATGTCTAATGTGTTATTATGCCACTTTACTATTTTAATGTTTACTATGTCACTTATTTTTTATCTACTTTTTATCTCTTTTTATTTGCCTACTTATTTTTATTATTGTACTGTGATGATGCTGCTGCAACCATAATTTCCCTGACGGAACCCTCACAAGGGATTAATAAAGGACTATCTATCTACTTACCTACCTACCTATCTATTTAACAGGTTGTACTACCAGATATCTTGAATGGTGTTATTCTGCTGTGTTTTATACAAGAATGAAGATAAAAAAAAGATTGCAATAAATGTAAAGTATAGTATAAAATGTAGCACAGTATATCAGGATATATATTGCTATGGAAATATAAAATGACCTATATCGGGATAGCAACCCAAATCACCACTGTGCAGAAAGATTTTATCCGATCATTCAAAATGTAAAAACCCCAAATCCAGTGAAGTTGGGAGGTTGTGTAAAACGTGAATAAAAACAGAACACGATGACTTGCAAATCCTTTTCAACCTATATTCAGTTCAATACACTACAAAGACAAGATATTTAATTATCAAACTGATAAACTGCATTGTTGTTGTTTCTTTGCAAATATTCACTCATTTTTAATTTGATGTCTGCAACACAGGGGCATCTTTACCGCTGTGTTACATCACCTTTCTTTTTAATAGCACTCAATAAGTGTTTGGGAACTGTGGACAGTAAATACTGAAGCTTTGTAGGTGGAATTCTTTCCTATTCTTGCTTGATGTACAACTTCAGTTGTTCAACAGTAAAGGGTCTCCGTTGTCCTATTTTGCGCCTCATACACATTTTCAGTGGGAGACAGGTCTGGACTGCTGGCAGGACCGTCCATTATTCCCACTCTTTTACCACGAAGCCACGCTGTTACAACACGTGCAGAATGTGGTTTGGCATTGTCTTGCTGAAATAAGCAGGGACGTCCCTGAAAAAGACGATGCTTGGATGGCAGCATATTGTGCTCCAAAACCTGTATGTACCTTTCGGTATTAATGGTACCTTCAGAGATGTGAAATTTACGTATGCCATTGGGCATTAACCCCAGCCCCAAACCATCACAGATGCTGGGTTTTGAACTTTGTGCTGATAGCACCTATACATTGAAAAAAGTTGTTCTTAAACTGTTGGACGATTTGCCCACGCAGTTGTTCTCCAAGTGGTGAATCTCGCCCCATCTTTGCTTTTGAACAACTGAACCTTTGAGGGATGCTCCTTTTATATCCAATCATGACACTCACTTGTTTCCAATTAACCTGTTCACCTGTGAAATGTTCCAAACTGGTGTTTTTTGAGCATTCATCAAATAGAATCAATTGAAAATTGGAACTAATACTGGACTTCGTAAGAGACTTTCAAAACATCAATAGAAAGGTTAACAAGAAAAAAAATCAAGTTAAAAAAACTAAATAAGTTCCATTTTTGGGTCTATGGTCATCATTACAGTCTTTCCGTTTTTTCTGTGGTGACATCACAATAAATCCCACATAAAGCCAAAGAAAAACCACTTGCAGAGTTGTCGTATTAGATGCTTATTGAAGCCTTTCATGACGAATCCTCCACGTGCTTTTGAAGTTACAGTATAGTACCATTCATTCATATTTATGACCAGTGTGGAGAGGAAGAGGAGGAAGAAGAAGAAATCTGACTGATCTAAAAGATTAGAAAATGTTTCTCCCTCTTTCTTTTTAAAGAATAATAATTGGTCTCATTCATCCTGTGATTGAGATTCAAGTGAGGCCTTCGGCTAGAGCTCCCACGAGAGCGACACTCGGGGGGCTGAGCTAATCATATCATTTCCTTGCCAAATGAGACCTCCAGGGAAATGAGATGGCCAAACAAAAAAGTGTTTCTCACTCTTCTTTGAACACCTTTAAACACGGCAAATACCATATGTGCACACACCACCTTAAATAAAATGAGCCTGCCCACTCACATTCCAACTCCGAGAAGCTTATCTCTGCATTAATTTCCAATCGGACACAAAAAAGCTGCATGATCCATGTTGCTAATTAATGTGAACTTTTGCACCACGAAAGGGGATGACACTTTAAAGACTTGTAGTGCAAGTGCAGTATACTGTCAATGAAAGACATTCTCAACTGGTTAAAACTGAAAAAAAAAATTGTGTATACACTTAAGGGCAATTTAGAGTCGTCAATTAACCTACCATGCATGTTTTTGGGATGTGGGAGGAAACCGGAGTGCCCGGAGAAAACCCACGCAGGCACGGGGAGAACATGCAAACTCCACACAGGCGGGGCCGGGGATTGAACCCTGGTCTAACCAGTCGTCCAACGTGCCGCCACATATATATATATACATATATATATATATATATAATTATATGTGTGTGTGTATATATATATAATTTAATGCATGATAAAATATTAAATATATTATATATATATATATATATATATATATATATATATATATATATATATATATATATATATATAATTTTATTTAAATAAAATATTAGGATAGTAACCGTTTTTATGTATGAAAAAATAAAAAATTAAACCCTAAACAAGTTGTACTAGAGAACATTATTAGTACATGAACTTTAATTTCATTGTTCGAAGGCCAAAGAAACAAAAAAAATGTGTTTGTCACTCCTTTGCACACCTCTGTGTAAAATGAGCATGTCCACTCAAATTTCCACTCAGAGAGGCATTTCTCTGCATTTATTTCCACTCAGGCACAAAGTGGCTACAAAGCAGATGATCCTTGTTCCTAATTATTGTGAATTTTTGCCCCACCAAAAGAGACACTTTAAAGGCTTGTAGCGCAAATACGGTATTAATGATGTCCTAAAAGTGAAGAATTAAGTCCGTGCTCGTCACGAGGGAATGTGGACGAGCTCATTAGCTGCATAGCGCTTGAGAACGCATTAAATATGTTCCTAGGAATGTATCTTGTAAAAAAAAAAATGGCTCCTTTGCTTTACTATGACAGCCTTCATACTTCTTTGTGGCATTTTGTGTTTTTGTCATCTACAAAACATTTTCACACATCTTGTACAATTATATAATGGCGATGATAATAATAATGGAAAAGGTGGGGGGCCATGCCGGCCGACTCGTTAGAACATCTGCCTCACAGTTCTGAGGACCCGGGTTCAAATCCAGCCTCCCTTGTGTGGTGTTAGCATGTTCTCCCCGTGCCTGCGTGGGTTTTCTCCGGTTTCCTCCCACATCCCATAAACATGTATGGTGGGTTAATTGAATACTCTAAATTGCCTGTAGGTGTGAATGTGAGTGCGAATGGTTGGTTGTTTATATGTGCCCTGTGATTGGCTGGCGACCAGTTCAGGGTGTACTCCACCTCTCACCCAAAGATAGCTGGGATAGGCAAAGATAGTAATAATAGTAATAATGATAATAATGCATTTCAAATCTACAGACCGAAACTGTCTTTCCCATTTTTGGTTTTGGTAATCATCTTTCACGCAGAGATCCTGCAAAACTGATGCATTGGACTGCATTTTTCCACTGATTAGTAGCCCAGGGTGAATTTCCAATGTGTTGAAACTTGGTTGGCAGTGACTTCCAAGTTTCGATTTGTTTTTAGTTTTGTTTTAATTATTAGTTTCTTTTTAGCATTAACAGAAAATTCACATTAAACTAGAAAAGCTGAAACAATGAAACTGGTAAAAACGGAAAAGTTTAACTGGAAATATCAAAACAACTGGAAAACTGTAATGTTTAAACTGGTAAAAATGTCATCAAGAAAAAAAATAAAAAATTGTTCAACTGGTAAAAACATAACATTTTTAGCTGGATTAAAAGAAACATTTTCATCCATCCATCCATCCATTTTAATGTGGGATGATAATTCTGCCATAAACCCGAGCTCTCCGCTGGGAGATGACAACAGCTGGCTCGTCTCACACTAGATCAGCCTGACGGGGCAGGTGGAGGGTGAAAGAGGTGACGAGGGTGATGGTGGTGAGGGAGGTGAAGAGGGTAAGGGGGCTTGCTGGATGCTGACCAATATTTGAATGAGTAAATCGCACGCTTCCACTTGCTGCTGATCTGTCCTAATCTACCTTCTCCTATTGAAAGCCGTCCAAGATAAATTGTTAGTGCATGTGAGTCAGCTCCTGTGCCGCCTCCATTCATCACTGCCTGAACTGACACAGTAGAGTAGAGTAGTAGAGCTGGGCAAATAATTGAAATTGATTGAAAGTGATCTTGATTTTGGCTTGTCACGATCATAAAAACATTATGATAGAAGAAAAACGATTGTGCCGAACGGCGCAGTGTGTATGCAAGTTCCTGCGCTGTAAAACCACCTTGAATGTAACTGTGCTCCTTGGAGTCGTGAACGTGTGACATGTTATTCTCTTCTCCCGAAACGTGCTTTAAGCTGTTTATTGACAGTTTACTGTAAAACTAAATGCACAACAAAAATAATTACAACAATGAATGTTTGAATACAACACATAGTTCGTTTTGAAAACATCCCCAGCTCAATGCTAGCACTTAATGGAAAAACATATTGACCAGCTAACAAAAGTTAGCATTTAACATCACGGGAGGGATTTACCTAAGACGACTCACACACAAACCCTCTCGTGACACATACATAGTTGATGTAACAATACACACAGGCATATATTCTTCCTAATATGTGAATAACGAATGAACCTAATAAAATTCTATTACGACTTTATTCTTCTACTCTTTTTTATCTTAATGAAAGTATCTATCTCCATGCATCCATCGCCCCACACTTTTTTTTCGCACCTGTTCTCAATCAGCACTCATCACTGCCTGTATTTAAACCTGCCTGATCCAGGGATCCAGTGCCAGAGTATTCGCACTCATTTGTGGTACACAGGCCGACTCTCGAGATTCCTACTCTTGCGTGTATTTTGATTACCTGGCTACCCGCATTTGTACTGATCGTCTTGTGTTCTCCTCCGTTTCCAGTGTTCCTCCCGTGACTCCCTTGCCTCCGGACGCATTCGGCCGTCTTCTTCCCCCTGGGGGCCGGGTTCTTTTTCAACAAAAAGAAAGATATCACTCTCTGCCCCTGCATTGTCTTCCGTGGTCTCAACGATATTACTGTTAAGAACAAAGCCCTGCTGCCCCTCATTCGAACCCCTCTGCGACACCCAGATATTCACCA
Organism: Phycodurus eques; assembly: GCF_024500275.1. Taxonomy (NCBI): domain Eukaryota; kingdom Metazoa; phylum Chordata; class Actinopteri; order Syngnathiformes; family Syngnathidae; genus Phycodurus; species Phycodurus eques. The sequence continues at coordinate 21,808,847 of NC_084526.1, forward strand.
AGTTGGACCTGCGCAAAGCATTCCATCTCAACCGCATTAAAGAGGGGGACGAATGGAAAACTGCCTTCAATACCCCCCTCGGACACTTTGAATGTCTTGTCATGCCCTTTGGATTAACCAATGCCCCCGCAGTCTTTCAAACCACCAATGACGTCCTCCGTGATATGCTTAACCGGTTGGTCTTTGTCCATTTGGACGATATCCTCATCTTCTCCCGCTCCCCCGAAGAACATCACCAACATGTCATTCAGCGCCTACTAGAGAACCGCCTCTTTGTGAAACCTGAAAAATGTTAATTCCATCTCTCCTCTGTACACTTCCTGGGATACATCATTGCCAAAAGACAATTAAAACCGGACCCGGCTAAAATCCAAGCAGTCGTCAACTGGCCCATTTCCTCCAACCGCAAAGAACAGCAACGTTTCCTGGGCTTTTCTAACTTCTACCGCAGATTCATCCATGATTACAGCAAAGTGGCCGTTCCTCTCACCAGTCTCACCTCCACCAGCTCTCCATTCCAGTGGACCCCTGCGGCATCAAAAACCTTTGAACGTCTGAAGGAGCTATTGACCAGTGCCCCCATCCTGAGACACCCCGACCCCTCCCTCCAGTTCGTTGTGGACGTTGAAACGAATTATGACATCAGAAACCGTGAGCTGCTGGCCATCGTCTGGCCTCTGGAGGAATAGAGGCACTGGCTGGAGGGGAACGTTTCTCAATTTATCATCCGGACTGACCATAAAAATCTTGCCTATCTCCGTTCCGCAAAGCGTTTGAACCCCCGGTAAGATCGTTGGGCGTTATTCATTAGTCGATTCAATTTCAGCCTCTCCTTCCGCCCTGGTTCTCGTAACGGCAAGCCTGACGCCCTCTCTCGCCTTTACTCACCCCCCTCCAGTGGACCCCTGCGGCATCACAAGCCTTCGAACGCCTGAAGAAGCTATTCACCAGTGCCCCCATCCTGAGAGACCCCGACTCCTCCCTCCAGTTCGTTTTGGAGGTTAAACAAATTATAACGTCGGAAATCATGAGGTGCTGGCCATCATCTGGGCTCTGGAGGAATGGAGGCACTGGCTGGAGGGGACCGTTTCTCCATTTATCATCTGGACTGACCATAAAAATCATGCCTATCTCCGTTCCGCGAAGCGTTTGAACCCCCGGCAAGCTCGTTGGGCGTTATTCCTTAGTTGATTCAATTTCAGCCTCTCCTTCCACCCTGGTTCCCATAACAGCAAGCCTGACGCCCTCTCTTGCCTTTACTCACCCCCCTACAACCCGATGGAACTGGAACCTATACTTCCTACCTCCTGCTTTGTTGGGGCTGCCACTTGAGAGATAAAACAAGTGGTCATAAAGGCTCAGAGAACCCAACCTTCAGACCGGCTCTTCCTGCCCAATTCTGCACGTTCTGAAGTACTTCAGTGGGCCCATAACTCCAAACTTACCTTTCATCCCGGAATTACTCGTACCATCCAATTTATTCAACAACACTTCTGGTGCCCCAGCCTGGAAAAAGACACCCGAGAGTTCGTCCTAACCTGCTCTGTCTTTGCCCGAGGAAAAACTTCGCACCAGCCTCCAGCTGGTCTGCTGAGCCCCTTACCCATCCTGAACTTCGTTACCGGCCTAGCCCCCTCTGAATGTAACCCCATCATTCTTACCATCATTGATTGTTTCTCCAAGTGTGTCCATTACGTACCCCTTCCCAAGTTACCCTCTTCCTTTTGAAACCACTAACCTTCTTGTCCTTCACGTATTCAAACTTCACGGCATCCCAATTGACATCATCTCGGACTGAGGTCCTCCCAGGTGTACATCCTAGCAATCTCTGATCAGATGAAAATACAATGGAATACTACTCAAACTAATCTTCACCGAGATGAAGTCGAAAATCCTATAAATATTTTTCTGTATTTAATGTTTATCACAGATATTGCTATTTAACCCTATCTGTGTCATATCACATCTGTATTAACTTATTTGGTGATATGTAAACAAAAACGAACAAGGCTGCCAGTAAAGTTTAGCTTTGTTGTCAGGACTGTCAAAAATTCACAAACACATCGTAGACATCTTATCACTGTTGTCAGCCATTTTTTGTTTACGCTGGCCTGGGGCGCAATTTCCCCAGTTTTTTTGAATACTTCATACAACTAGTACTAGAATACAACTAGTGTATTGGTTGTCGTGTTTTTGGCATCTAGTTGCTAGCGGATGTACTTAACACACTCACCAGGAAGACGCTCCCTTGAGGTTTTACACCAGCAAACATTTGCTTTGGTTCTTCTAATAGGGTGAACAGTGCAACGCCTGAGGGGGCGCTAGTAAAACGAGCAGATGGAACTCTCCGTTTGGTGAGAAGTAAATAGCGAATGTTCTTGATCATACAAGAAACAGGAGTGCCATTCCTGTCATTTACCACCTTAACTGCCTGTGTTCATACAAGAATAAGACAGTAGACGACAATATTACCAGCCTGGAATACGGCTTGATTCCAAACCCAACAAGTAGGAGTTCCACTCCTGCCATTTTTCACCTTCACATTTGGTGCTTTTGCAAGAGATAGCAGTACAGGGGGGCCTTGAGATATTTGGGACTTATAAGTTTTTCAACGCATGCGTTTTGCTTTGACTTGCGAAAAGGAACTTCAGACACGCGCGCTGTATGGTGGCAGTGACCGCAAATTAATTAATAACAAGCAGCAGTGTCTCAGATTGAATTAGTGAACAATTAATCAAAAAAGAGACTTCAAGCTGTTTATTGCCTCTCCCAGTTGAGGTTTACTGACAAACTAAACATAAAACAAAGACAATTACATGTTGTGTATTTAAAAGAACCACATAACCTTGCCTTAGCTTAAGGCTAACAAGCAATGCAAAATGCCATAGACAGGCTAGCGAATAGCATCATCGTTATAACCCTTTAACAACATATATTCAACATGAACAGTAGAGCAACACGTAGACATACAATATAACAATACTCAGACAGACATACATTGTTTATCCTTTGCAAAAAAGGACTAATGTTACAGCATCTTACTGAGTCAGTTGTAAAACACCAGAAGGATGAGCACAATGTTCATTGAATTCAAGCAAAACAAAAGTGGCAAAAATGGTTTAATTGCTTTCATTCTATTTAATTATGTCATGCTTTTATCAAGTATAATATTGGAAAGTGCTATTTTTCTTATGAAAAAAAACATTACAAACATGTTTGTTGTTGTTTTGTTTTTTTTCTCCCCTCTTGAAAGCCGTCACCTAATCGTGGTGGAGGGGTTTTTGCGTCCCAGTGAGTCTAGTAGCTAAGTTGTCTGGGGCTTCACGCCCCTGGCAGGGTCACCCATGACAAACAGGTCCGAGGTGAGGGACCAGACAAAGCACGGCTCAAAGACCCCTAATGATGACGACAAACAATGGACTTCATTTTCCCTTGCCCGGACGCGGGTCACCGGGGCCCCCCACTGGAGCCAGGCATGGTGGTGGGGCTCGAAGGCGAGCGCCTGGTGGCCGGGCCAGGCATAGCCCGAAAGGGTAACGTGGGTCCCCCTTCCCATGGGCTCACCACCTGTGGGAGGGGCCATAGGGGTCGGGTGCAGTGTGAGCTGGGCGGTGGCCGAAGGCGGGGACCTTGTCGATCCGATTGCCGGCTACAGAAGCTGGCTCTAGGGACGTTGAATGTCACCTCTCTGGCAGGGAAGGAGCCCGAGCTTGTGTGTGAGGTTGATAAGTTCTGACTAGATGTTGTCGGACTCGCCTCCACACACAACTTGGGCTCTGGTACCAGTCCTCTCGAGAGGGATTGGACTCTCTTCCACTCTTGAGTTGCCCACGGTGAGAGGCGCCGAGCAGGTGTGGGTATACTTATTGCTCCCCGGCTCGGCGCCTGTCCTGGGCCTGTACGACCCAGGACACGCTGGAGAGACTACATCGCTCGGCTAGCCTGTGAACGCCTCAGGATCCCCCCGTAAGAGCTGGATGAAGTGGCTGGGGAGAGGGAAGTCTGGGCGTCCCCGCTAAAGCTACTGCTCCCACGACCTCACCTCGGATAAGCGGTAGAAAATGGATGGATGGAATGGATTTACATTCCTCTCAAAGGGGAAAGATAATTTGAGATAAAAGCGCTTTGAGTTGCGAGTGTGGTTGTGGAACTAATTAAACGCGTACCTCAAAAATGCATATAATTAGCCTGGAATATGGCTTGATTACAAATGCAACATGCAGGAGTAGAGCTGTTGCTGTTCTTAGCTGGTTAGTATTTCCTTTACGACGTTATTTCGATAAATCCCCTCTTGTCCCTTTTTTTCTCCTTTGGATGGTTGTTTACGATGGGTAATCCTAAACAAAGAAGAGCAAACATCGTCATCCTCGGAGAACACGAATGAGCTGCATAATTATTTTCTTTCTACCGCTTCTCTTGGAGTAAACACTCCTAAGTACATCTGGTGGCTCATGCTGAAATCTTTAAATGATCTAATTTCAGTCTCCCGAGCAGGAATCTTTTTCTTTTTCCTGAGAACATTCCTCACTGTTATGTGCTTTCACAGCGCGACAGAGAGCCAAGAGATCTTCGGGCAGATGCTGGAGCTCGGCAAGGGGTTCAAAGACCAAGGTATTTTTAGACGTTCTCAACATAACCGCCACGTCACGGTAAAAATATTGACGTACTCACAGGAAATATGCAAATAGTTTTGTCTGTCAGGTGACTGCAAAACTTCAGCGAGCATCAAAGGAGGAGATGTAAGTTCCGTGGCTTCTTTTTCTTCCGAAAGAAAGTCAAGCAATGTTGAAGCTCAGAGGTTCTCAAACTGGGGTCCCTGGACCTCTCGGGGTCCATGAGCTATAGCTTGGGGGTCCATAAAGTAATTTGCAAAAACTGATTATAAGGTGTCATTCTAAAAAGCGCATACCTACAATAAAACAAACCTACTGAACCAATTTCTCCTATCGACCTTAGCTTTGGGGCGATAAAAAGCTGATTGTACACGAATAAAGTCCAATATTTTTGCGCCTTTTTACCAAAAATATCCTCTTTAGAGACTAAAGGTGTCTTTTCTGGAATAAGGGCACAATAATACGAGAATAAAGTTGTATTTGTTTTTTTTATTCACTACTTAAAATGACTTTTTTTCCCCTCCATCTTTAAACTTTGACTTTACTATCGTAATATTACGACTATTTTGAAAATAATGTAACTTAATAATGGAACTGCAGGGCAGTATATGACAGTAAGCCCCCTCCTCTGTTAAAAGTCAGAGGACAAAGATGTTATGGGGTCAGTTAAAATTCATATTTGTATTGTTTATATGTTATGTAATACGCGTCATTTCCAGCAAGTTATCGACTATAGTTAAGCTAAAAATCTGGTTTTTATTACGTGTATTGAGCTCTCCCCGAACATACCCGAAGCTCGAGACACAGAGGTGGAGTTACTCTATCCACCGCAAAGGCTACTGGAAATGACGTTGCAATTGCCAAACACAGCACGCGACACTCTATTCGCAATTTTTGAGCACGACTATATGTATTATATACTCATATATGTTTCAGTGGCACGGCACAAGGGTTTACATAGTATGCAGTATTCCTACATATTGTGTGCGCCTCGCTCAAGTAGCTTTATAACATGCCGCACAGAAAGTCTTTGCCGTGTGTGTTGGCTTGTCATATTGGCAAAAGTACTGAAAAGTACTGCGTGGGTCTTTTTTTCCCTACTGCCCAGTGCATAATAACCATAATAGTGTCGTAGGTATCCATCCATCCATCCATCCATTTTCTGAGCCGCTTCTCCTCACTAGGGTCGCGGCCGTGCTGGAGCCTATCCCAGCTATCATCGGGCAGGAGGCGGGGTACACCCTGAAATGGTTGCCAGCCAATCGCAGAGCATATACAAACAAACAACCAGTCACACTCACATTCACACCTATGGGAAATTTAGAGACTTCAATTAACCTAGCATGCATGTTTTTGGGATGTGGGAGGAAACCGGAGTGCCCGGAGAAAACCGACGCAGGCACGGGGAGAATAGGCGAACTCCCCACAGGCGGGGCCGGGAATTGAACCCCAGTCCTCAGAATTGTGAGGCAGACGCTTTAACTCGTCGGCCACCGTGCCGCCTGTCGTAGGTATATACAAGGAAATCCTCACCGCTTGTCTGCGCTGCTTCACCGCTGCACCGTGGCGGCTGAGAGATTTAGGTCTCTTGCTGGCGGTTGATGTCCCGATGGCCGTAGGAAAAATAGTTGGCACCGCAGCTGGTTTCAGCCTCTGCGTAACGACACCTGTGGATCCAATGCTTTCTGCTAACCCTTTCTCAAAACACACCGGTTCAAAGTGATCAACACAGAATTTGGAATGCTTGCTCGGTACCCATAGCTGACCACGTTTCTTCCCCTGTCTTTTTACTTTCCCTATCCACTGGTCACGTATTCCTTTTTCACTTGGAAAGCCAAAGAAACTCTTGCCTGAACCATTTGTACAACCAAATGCAACACAATAAAACATTGCGAAATCGCTAAATTATACGACGACAAATATAAAAGGACGGGAACAACGGCATGGAACAATAGCACACAACGCCGAATGAACAGGCTGTTTGGCTCATGTTACGTCACAGCGTCGGATAGAGCCGAAGACCGGAAGGCGCCAGATGCAAAAAGCAGGTGCATTCTGAATCATATTTATCGTTTTAACTGCTATATACCTGCTATATAATCACTTCGAAATGGCAGATGTGGTTTGTTAAGGGGTTCTCGAGTTATCAAGAAAAAAATTAACATCTTTGTACTCTGACCTTTAAGCAATGTTTTTTTTCACCTTCACGTCGCTGGTCTCCCTCACTCCTTTCAAACCATCTGTCCTCCCTGTCCACAAAATGCACAGTTTTGTCCTCAAAAGTGTGCTGTTTCTCTTGGAGGCGCAGGTAGACAGCTGAGTCTTGATCTATTGTGCCATGCATCTCCTCAGCGGTTGCTAGGTTTCCCCAATGTACGTATCGGTGCATTCCTCACTGCACTTGACCACAGACACCAAATTGCTTTCGGGGTACGGGTTTTCCGGTCCTTGGGGTGTACCAGCCTTTGTCTCAGGGTATTTCCACATTTGAAGTGTACCGGAATGTTGTGTTGGTTGAAAATCCTTCTGAGTTTCTCGGACAGACCACAATACATACGGAATGACAATATTGTTGCGTCTGTCACTCTTTTTTTCTCATCCACCTTGCTCTTGTCCCTTTTGGAAGTAGTAGTATCTAAGTAAGTAAGTATCTAATTCCAGAAAATTACCTGATGGATTGAATCCGAACTTGCTAGAATATTGTTCAAACCATCACGTAATCAACCCGTAGTTCCACTAGTTATTGCAGCACAGACGGGGATCCCGCAATGCTGATTTCAGGGTTTGGTCACATGATATTCGCATGCAAAAACAAGCACACTTGTGATGTTAATTTCAGTCGACAGATATTGCCTGACATGGCTGCCCTCTGGGATAGGTGAAAATTGATGAACATGAAAGACTGTAGGACTGTAGGACTAGAGTGAAACAGCACCTACCCAAACAGAGCGCTGGCATCGCTAGTGATCTGTCGGACTTAAAAACCAAGGCTCAAAAAAGGTCAACGCTATCACGAGTCACATAGATTTTTATTGTCGCTAAATGGACAAAACTTTGCGGCGGCTCTTTCAAAGGGTCTGCTCGTTAATGTCTGTAGCAGCAAACAGCTTGCTCCCAATAAATCCAGTGTTCTCGCCGACTGATTAAAGCCATTTGTAACTGTATCGTGGCTGTCACCTGTGGCGTGCACTTTGGAAGTAAGGCAGATCCATCTTGGTAAAAGGTACTGCGTGTTGTCCACAGACAAATACACAAACAGGTCCCCCCTTCATCTAACATGAGTGCAAACATGACCAAATGGAAGATGACAAACAGCAAGCACAATGCCTGGCAGAACCGTGGAGTTGTATGTCACAATCGTGCGAGTACTTAGGCAAATGTCATTTTCTTTCCTGGAGGAGACGAGTGGAGTGCACTGGAGTCAAGGATTCTGGAAATTACTTGAAACTACAGTATATTTTTGTGTGTGTTTTAATAGCAACAAACCCGTTGGCCTGGCTCGTATACAAAAAAAAGTTTAAAAAAAAAAAAAAAAAAAAGCAAATGTATTTATATGGCGCATTTCATACACAAGGTAACTCAATGTGCTTTCCATGATTAAACGCATTTAAAAACAGGAAAAAACCCCGCTTATAAACATTTAAAACAAAGACAAAAATAAAAGTACAACTAAAACAGCGTACACTGCAAGAAATATCATTTAAAAGTGGATATGCTCTGAAAAGCATAAGAAAAAAAGAAGAGTTTTTAATCTGGATTTAAAAACATTCACACTTGGCGCTGACATCATTTCTGGTGGCAACCTATTCCATTTCCATAATGATCAAATGCTGCTTCACCATGTTTGCTTTGGATTCTGTGCTCCACTATTTGGCCTGAGTCTGTTGATCTCAGAGCCCTACTGGGTTTATATCCCATTAGCATTTCTTTCATGTATTCAGGAACTAAACAATTTAGTGATTTATAGACCAGTAGCAGAACTTTAAAATCTATTCTAAAGCTGACTGGAAGCCAGTGTAGAGAATTTAGAATTGGAGTAATATGCTCTGACCTCCCGCGACCCGAGTGAGGAGAAGCGGCTCGGAAAATGGATGGATGGATGGATGGATGGAGGCTCTGACCTCTTTGTTCTGGTCAGAACCTGAGCTGCAGCATTCTGAATGGGCTGCAGCTGTTCAATGCTCTTTTGGGGGAGTCCAGGTAGAAGACCATTACAATAGTCAAGTCTACGTGAGATAAAAGCATGGATGAGCTTCTCCTGGTCTACTTGGCACATCCATGCCTTCACTCTGGATATGTTCTTCAGAAGGTCGAAGGCAGTTTTCGTAACTGATTTGATATGACTGTTGAAAGTCAGGTCGGAATCTATCACTACACCAAGGTTTCTGACTTGGTCTTTGGTTTTTAAAGAGAGTAACTCCAGGTATTTACTAACAGCAATCCTCTATTCTTTATTGCCTAAAACAATTATCTCAGTTTTGTTGTGGTTTAATTGAAGAACATTTTGGCTCATCCAGTTATTTTCTTTGGAAATTCAGCTGGCAGCCTGGATGAATATACAGACACTGTCAAAGCCTATTCAGTTTCTGTGAAGGGATGTGTGTACCAAAAAAGTCATTTCGCACGTTCAATAACAACAGTACAAAGTACAATTAAAACAGCGTATTCCATTTGTGCGCAGCATAATAGCTAAATGCTGCTTCACCATGTTCGCTTTGGACTTTCAACATATCCTCTCTTTTCCTTCACTCAGGTGACACGTCCCCTCCTGTGTGGGGTTGTGAGTTGTGAGTAGTGGGCGAACAATCCAATGCTTGGTGAATTCTGCTTCACGATTATAGTAAGATCCCCCCACATCGAATGAAATGACTGTGAGGTCGCTACAAATGCTTGGCCCAGCCGTTGAGAAATCGCCATTCGCCAATGGCCAATCAGAGCAAAACTCATTTACACGTTGCATATTATTAAGAAATCCAGCCATCTCAACTGCCAAGCATAAAAGACCAACGAGAATAGCCTGAAAAATGACGTTCTGGGCTTTTTAAACCTAAATTATCTTGCAAACTTGATAAAAGGACATCAAAGATTAGCAAAATACATTTTTAAAAAAGATAATGGGATGTGACCTCTAAACTACCTTAATCTGGCTATCGAGTTAGCAGCAAGGCGCTAACGTAGCAGTTTATGACTGCAATCAGAGCTCCTTCTTGTCAAGCAGCATAAGTTGGGAGTCCTACTATGCCAACAGCCAAAATGATGTTTCAAACCAAAATGGTTAAATTCTTGTGTCTTCTCAGGGATTGGTTTTTAAAACTTTTTTGTGGGTCTCCTCATGGTAGACAAGTACCAAATTTCATGTTGGCAAGTGAAAAATTACGAGACGCTAGCAAGTCAATTTTGGGTGCTTCCAACCAAAATGTCCAACCTCCTGTGTCTTTTCAGGCATCAGTTTTGGAGACTTTTTGAAGAATTTACTCAGGATAGACTTTTTAGATTTAGACTTTTTAGACCAAATTTCATGGTGCTCACTGAAATTTGCTTTGAGCACTGAATTTAGGTTTTAAAAAATCGAAGTCAGTACACGGGTACAGTCAATTTTGTGGGCTCCAAACTAAAATGGCCGATCTGTGTCTTTTCACGCATGGATTATTTAGACTTTTTCTGTAAGTCTACTCATGATAGACATGCCTACTAAATTTCATGTTGTTAAATAGGCTAAAGGGACTTAGTTCTCCTCAAAATTCAGAGAGGTGCTACCAAGTCCGTTGGCAGGATTCAAACCAAAACACATGGGTTCTTGTCCGTGTTTGTGTGTCCAAGTTTCATGTTGCAAACTGAAACAGGCTTTGGCCGCGAAATTTTCAAATCATTCCAAGGGGGTTCTAGCCTGTCAATGTTGGGGTCCCTTAAAGCAAAAAGGCAGACTTCCTGTGCATTTCCTATAAAGCCAGTGGACGGACAAAAAAACAAATAAACAAACAAACAAACAAAAACATAGAAACCGATTAAAAGAAAAACACATAACAGCACTAAACATGGCTTAGCAAAAGATGAAGACACACACCTCCAGGCATGCCACAATCTCCCTCCTAACTAACTCAGGGCAAGAACATAATTTATTGCAGTAATTATACGGTAGTTAACTTCTTTTTACACACACACACACTTCCGTCATAAGCCATAAAGTAGTTTTATTTCTATTTGCATATTTCCCGGGGGGGGGAAAGGTTAGCCCTTGGCTTAGAGGTTTCACTGTACTTACATCACGCATACTGTATATCAAGCCCACTATGACTGCATTTGAGGTGTGACAAGAGGTGTGACCCTTCCCTTCGCTCCAAGTCTGATGATCAGAGAAAAAAAAAAGAAAAAAAAAGCTCGCCACGCTCTTGAGAATCTTTTTTAGGTCTACTCATGATAAAAATGCCGACAAAATTTTATGTTGCCAGGTGAAACTGGCTTCGGGGACTGCAGTTTCAAAGACTACTGAGAGGTTGTACGGAGTCAATTTTTAGGGGCTTTCAACCAAAATGGCCACACCTTCTGTGTCTTTTCAGGTATGGCTTCCGAATACTTTTTTTTGCGCGTCCGCACATGTTAGACAAGCCCACAAAATGTCATGTAGCTAAGTGAAACTATTTGGGGGCTGAATTTCTTAAAGACTTGTTTAAAGGTGCTACTGAGTCCATTTTGAGGGACATCAAATAAAAACGGCATATTTCCTTTGTATTTTTGGCTGTGGCTTCTTGAGACTTTTTGCCCACCAAATTTCATGGTGCTCGCAGAAAATTGCTTAGAGGGCTGAATTTAAGTTTTAAAAATCGTTAATTAAGTTAATTATTAACCCATAATAGACACACCTAACACCTTTTATGTTGCTCAGTGAAATTCGATTTGGGAGATGAATTCTCAAAATATTCTGAGAGGCGCAACTGAGTCAAATTGGGGCATTTGAACCAAAATAACAGACCTGTCTCTTTACAGGCAAGGCTTCTTGAGACTTTTTTATGGGTCTACTCGTGATAGACACGGCTACCAACTTGTATGCTCTTAAGTGAAAATGGCTACGGGGGATGAATTTTCAAAAATTCAGAGTGGGTGCTTCCATGCTGGAAGATTTAAACCAAAATGGCAAACTACTGTCTTTTTGGTAATGCTGTTTGGAGACTTTCGTAGGTCTACTTATGATAGACAGGTCTACAAAATTTCCTGTTGCTCAGTAAAACTGGCTTCGATGACTGAATTTTCAAAAATAACAGAGGCGCTACCAAGTCAATTTTGGGGGGCTTCAAAATAAAATGGAAGACCTCCTGGGACTTTTTCTGTGGGTCTATTCTGGATAGACATGCACACCAAATTTCATGTTGCCGTGTGAAGTTGGTTTTGGAGGCTGAATTGACAAATAATTAGTTAATTTGTTTTTTTTTTGTGAATGTAAAAGCCCACAAAATTGTTTTATTTTGCCCACGAATAATAAAAATGCAAAAACAAAAAAAACAAAAAAAGTCTTGAGTAACAGCGGGATGAAATGTATCAGTCTACGATGCGTGGAAAAAATGCAACAAACGCCCGACGGCTAAAATGATTGGCCCTTTAATTAATTGCATTATCATCAGCAAACACTCTCACCGCCACCAAAAAGCCTCCTGAGAGAAGTCAGATATCATTTGATGTGTGCCACTCTGCTTTGCTCACTGCAGCAAACTCAACAGGCCACACTGCCACAGTGCCCCCTCCTGGTGGACGCAGTCATCGCAGCCATGACAGAGAAGGGAGGGCATATGTGGCCTGGATGTGCTTGCTGCACTTTTGCATGCTCAATTTCAGGGCTTTGCTTGACGAGGGGGGAGGGGGGTGGGGGTGCTTTACGCCAAAGATTACTGAATTCAAATTCAAAACAGGAGATGCTAGCGTCAAAAAGGGTTGGAATGGTTCAACAAATGGGCTGTTAGGGGTTTAGGAAGCACACTTTTATGACCTGAAGCTGACATTATGACGCTCTTTATAGACAAAGACATTAAGTCACTTAACAGTCAGTGAAAAATGATACACATAGTGATTAAATGTAGTAAGTATATTCTATTTGGAAAAAATAGGAGAAATGCCACAATAATTTTACGGGTTCACATTTTTCATTTATTTCAATCATCCCATAATGATTAAAAAATGAGTAAGGAACATCAGTTCTTTTTATGTATTCGCGCCACGTAAATTAATGTGTATTATATATTAAAATACAATTATAATGAATGTCAAATTTTCTCAGGGCAATCTATAATATCTGGGCCATGTGGGTGAAGCCGGACAGAGCGCATGCTGACCTGGCCTACCATTCACCCTTCACACAAACACGACTGTGACTTGGAGCCATTGTTGTGCAATCACATCGACACACTGACAACTGCTTACACAAAGCAGACAACATGTCCTCCATTTTTCTGAAGAAATTCTTGAAACAGACGCATAGTTGCTCCTGTGAGGTAAATACACAAACTCCAAGGAGTATATCAAGTAAGTCTGTTCACCTTTAATCAGTAAAACATTTATTAATGTCTAACGAGCTGATTGGAAGGAGTCCATCACAGCCTTGAGGCCATCTGATCTGTAATCATGACATTGTCTCCCTCCAAACCTACCACAAACGTTAGCATAACATGGAGCGGCTAACCACAGCCAATCCAAAAAACTTAACACATACATGCTCACTTCTTCATTGACACGCTTTTTTCTTTGAAATGTGATGCTAACCACAGAACAGAACGGTTAGGAGGGAAACCGTATCTGTCCTTGCCGCTCACTACAATATGCCATAACTGGCTTCGGGGGCTGAATTTCCCCAAAATTCTGAGTACCACAGAGTAAATTTCTGGCAGATTCAAAACAAAATGCTCAACTTTTCGGGTATGGGTGCTTGACTTTTTTGTGGGTCTGCTTGTGGTAGGACACGCCTACCAAATTCCATACTGCAAAGTGAAACCACAACCCCAATTCCAGTGAAGTTTGGACATTGTGTTAAACATAAATAAAAACAGAATACAATGATTTGCAAATCAAGTTCGTCCTATATTTAATTGAATACACGATAAAGACCAGATATTTAATGTTCAAACTGGTAAACTTGATTGCTTTTAGCAAATAATCAGTAACTTAGAATTTTATGGCTGCAACACGTTCCAAAAAAGCTGGGGCAGGGTCATGTTTACCACTGCGTTACATCACCTTTTCTTTTAACAACATTCAATAAACGTTTGGGAACTGAGGACACAAATTGTTGAAGCTTTGTAGGTGGAATTCTTTCCCATTCTTGCTTGATGTACAACTTCGGCCGTTCAACAGTCCAGGGTCTCCGTTGTTGTATTTTACGCTTCATAATGCGACACACATTTTCAGTGGGAGACAGGTCTGGACTGCAGACAGGCCAGTCTCGTACCCGCACTCTTTTACTACGAAGCCACACGTGCAGAATGTGGTTTAGCATTGTCTTGCTTAAATAAGCAGGGGCGTCCATGAAAAAGATGTTGCTTGGGTGGCAGCATATGTTTCTCCAAAACCTGTATGTACCGTTCAGCATTAATGGTGCCTTCACAGATGTGTAAGTTACCCAAGCCATTGGCACTAACACAGCCCCATACAATCACAGATGCTGTATTTACTGACATTGGTTTTCTGAAGTGTTCCTGAGCCCATGTGGTGATATCCTTTACATATTGATGTCGGTTTTTGATGCAGTCCTGCCTGAGGGATCGAAGGTCACAGGCATTCAATGCTGATTTTCGGCCTTGCTTCTTACATGCAGTGATTTCTCCAGATTTTCTGAACCTTTTTATATTATGGAGCGTAGATGATGAAATCCCTAAATTCCTTGCTATTGTACGTTGAGGAACATTGTCCTTAAACTGTAGGACTATTTTCTCACGCACTTGTTCCCAAAGAGGTGAACATCGCCCCATCTTTGCTTGTGAATGACTGAGCAATTCAGAGAAGCTCCTTTTATACCCAATCACTGCACCCACCTGTTCCCAATTAGCCTGCTCACCTGTGGGATATTCCCAACAGGTTTTTGATGCGCATTCCTCAACTTTCTCAGTCTTTTTTGCCACCTGTCCCAGCTTTTTTTGGAACGTGTTGTAGCCATAAAATTCTAAGTTAATGATTATTTGCTAAAAGCAATCAGGTTTACCAGTTTGAACATTAAATATCTTGTCTTTATCGTGTATTCAATTAAATATAGGTTGAACATGATTTGCACATCCATGTATTCTGTTTTTATTTAGTTTTACCACAATGTCCCAACTTCATTGGAATTGGGGTTGTAGCTTCAGGGGCTGAATTTTCCCAAAATTCAGAGGCGCTACCGAGTCAATTTTTCTAGGGCTCCAAAACAAAATCGCTGACTTACTGTGTCTTTTCAGGCACAGCTTCTATGACTTTTTTGTTAAATCTACTCATGATAGACCGACCTCAGTTTTATGTTGCTTAGTGAAACTGGCTTCTGTGTTGCCTTCATGGGCTGTCTGAAATCCGAGTTTTCCACGCACAACTCATCTGTCTGGATCATAGAAAAATACTTTTTAAATGAAAATAACACAGTATGTAACTTTGCAATGTTGGCAAAATGTGGCACAAGATATGCCGCGTTCAAGTAAACTTGGAATTTTAAAATTTCAACCAAAAGCAAAAACATCATAATTTTTTTTTTATTAGGTGAGACATCACTTTACATTGTTTACTGTCCCCAAAAGGGGAGAGCATAAAAGATAAATAAAACATCCTTATGTAAATATTGTAATAATCACAAAACCAACAATTTGTTTTACATTTGTTTTATACATAAATCATATTTACATTTGCATTCTTTTACTTTTACACAGACTGCATTCTTTTACTTTTCACATAGACTGAAACAAGCAAGCTCTTCTATCTTTTAGTGCATTTCATTTTGTTACAAACAAACAAACAAACAAACAAAAAGGCTGCGGCGTCTTGATTGACTGATTGTCCCTTACAGGAAGTAGATGAGCTCGCTGTCCTTCCACAATAAAGCTGCTGCTGCCGATTGCTCATGGTTACTTACGCATTAAGGTTGAATCATTAGCTCATAAACAATAATATTTCATAGCCCACAGTGCCCCTCGGTGCCCCGGAGAGTTCCATTACTGTTTGAAAAAAATATTAGCCATGACGCACTCCAATTTACCTGTCCTGCAGGAAGCCAATGAATCAACTAAAAATATAATTTAAATCCAGTTAGTTGCATCGGCCGATGCATCACCAAATGTTGTGATTTTTAGATTTTTTTCCAGAGAATTCATGTTTTTTTTGTGTATAAAGACAGTGGGAGGAAGGCAAAAGTATGCTCGTGTGGTCCGAAATGTTTTTTAGCATAAAAAGCCACAAAACTTGGCGGTATATGCTTTTCATCGGACGTTTGACGCTAATAAAATTATAAGCGGGTTAGCGGCGCAGAGGCGGCATGCATTCGTGAATGTTGTGATTTTTTTTTTTTTTTTAAATTGGAAAAATGTTTTAAAATTTGATGGAATGAGCTTTTGGCACGTTCGATGCAAATAAAACAGGCTTGAAATTAAAAGCATGTTAGCATTGTCATCCATGTATCACCAAATTGTGATTAAAATTTATTTTCAGAAGACTTAGTGGTGTTTTATGCAAATAAAAACATTTATGCTCAAAAGTGTGTTAGCGATGTGCTTTTAATTGGCAAATTAGACCATGCTTAAAATAAAATAAAAACATTTATTCTAATTTAGTGATTTTTATGATTGTAAGACATTTATCAGAAAAACTAATGTTTTTTTTCCAAGAAAAGAAATCCAAATTTGGCAGTAGGTGCTTTATTGTCCCACAATGACGTATGTGAATAAAAGGTGTATCTCCTAATTTTG
The DNA here is from genome assembly GCF_024500275.1 of Phycodurus eques. NCBI lineage: Eukaryota > Metazoa > Chordata > Actinopteri > Syngnathiformes > Syngnathidae > Phycodurus > Phycodurus eques. The sequence continues at coordinate 21,825,363 of NC_084526.1, forward strand.
TGATTTGCTATATGTTTTTTATACAGACGACAATGTACAACACAAACAAAACAGGTATCTCTGACATTTCAGATTTTTGAATTATGACGTAAAAAAAATTTTTTTTTTTTTTGTAATACAAAATAATTTTCCAAAATTAGTCTTTGTGCTTCTCTATGGACAACTACATTTGACGTGGACAAAACAAGTAGCTGAATTTTGTGATTAAAAAAAAAAAAAAAAAAGCTTTTTGTCGGACAACAAAATGTGTATCTTGGAATTTTGTCATTTAATTTTGATTGGAAAAAACTTTTTTTTTGTATAACCCCCTCCCACACAGAAAATTTGGCAGTACTGCAGATGCTTTTTGTCGGATAAAATTAAACCTTAATAAAACAAGGTATCTCAGAATTTTCAGGTTTTTGTCAGAAAAACAGTTGTCCGTTGTCACTTAAACAACAGCGATGGTCTTGTTGTGATAGCCTCAATTGGTAGCAGAAAAACAAAACAAAATGGCGCACAAGGTGATTAGCAGCGTGGACGATTACGTTGAAAATGATCACTTTACTTTTCGGCTAATTGAATTTTTTTTTCAAAATCCATCCTATGTGATGAATGCAAACGGCCAACGACGAAAACTTTAGCCACGGTTCGACTGATTTACGGGAACTTGCACCGGGTTTTTCAAAGTAAAACGATGTGGAGTCTGTTTTATTTTATTTTGGAAAGGCTCCCAATGCACTTCCAGACGTGGCGTTTTAAAGGGAAATTGCTTTCTCTTCTCATGTTGTGGTGCCATATGGAAGCTTGTTGACATTCCCGTCTGCTTGCCGAGCACCACCACCACTGTGTGTGTGTTGACGAGACAGGAGGAGGAATAAATTGAATAGTCGTCGTCAAAGTCACGGTGGCCATTTTGTGGTTCTTTGCTCAAATGCTGCAAGTTTGGAGCTACTGGACGAACAAAAGCACTTCCTGCGTTGCAACAGGGCGGGTCGGCTAGCTAGAAAGTCTCGTTGAGCGAGGATGAGAGTCAGCAGAAGAAGATCTCTCCATCCAGCGGAGCCTCGGGAAGGCGCTGGGAGTCTGCAAATGAGAAGGTTAAAATGTTACTTTTGATGCTCTATGGGTAAACTTGAATCTACAACAATTACCAAGATGGCGTCTACCGGTGTGGACGCCTCGGTTACGCGCTCTCTAGTATTGTTTTTGTGTTTTTCGTTCGTCTTTGGAGACATTACACGACTCACTTACACAAGGGGGTCAATTGCTAACCATCAAGGAGGCTACTCCGGACTTTCTTTCACCAACTTTCACAAATCCGCTCAGTTTTTGTCCCTGAGTTACTCACCGGAGCAGAGACCGCGGTCTTTGGCGCATGGAGACGGAGGCGGCGTCACAGAGGGAAGCGAGCAGGCATCCAAGTGAAGCTCCGCAAGAGCGGATACAGATTGGCGTTTCCGTCCACCTCGCGAATCTAAGCTCCCTACCCAACAAAATGGACGAGCGTCATCTTCTGATCAAGACCAGTAAAGACTTTGGACATTCTGCCGCCATGTGCTTTATGGAGATATTGGCTTTGTGAGGCTGTACCCGATGGCGGCGTCATGCTTCCATCTTCACCGTGCAGACCGCGACATGGAATCATCGGGGACAACAAAAGGCGGCGGGATATACTTCTATATCAACAAAAAATGGTGTACGGACGTCACGGAGCTCAGCACACACTGCAGCCCGCAATTAGAGTCGCAGTTTTTGAACTGCAAGCCATTCTACTCGCCTCGTGAGTTTGCATCATTCATTCTCGCTGGTGTCGACATTCCGCCTCAAGCTAACACGAACGCCGCAATGCTAACGCTCGCTGAACAAGTAAACGAAATTGAAAAAAAAACACCCGGAGCCACCCCTCATTATTCTCGGGGACTGTAACAAAGCAAAACTCAACCACAAACTCCCTAAATACAAGCAGCACATCGACTGTTGCACCAGGGAAAATAACATTTTAGACCACTGCTATACTACGCTAAATAACACATACCGTGCCAAACCTTGTGCAGCACTGGGCTCATCTGATCACTGCTTAATTCACTTAATACCGACAAGAACTTAAATGCGTGAAGCCTACAGTGAAAAAAATGAAAAAGTGGACCAATGAAGCAAAGATAGAACTTCAAAGCTGTTTAGACTGCACAGACTGGAGTGTCTTTGAAAATTCAGCTGGCAGCCTGAATGAATATACGCACACTGTCACATCCTATATTAGTTTCTGTGAAGAGGTTCGTGTACCAACAAAGTCATTTCGCGCATTCAATAACAACAAGCCATGGTTCACTGCCAAACTTAAGCAACTTCCGAACAAACAGGTCTGTGGATGATGCAGTCAATATATATATATATATATATATTATATTGTTCTACATTACAATGCAAATGTTCAATATATTCTTCTAGTTAATAGTTCTTAAAAATTATGTACTTGGATTATACTCTCATATCATTTCATCAGTGGCATAAAAAAACAATACTATCGTTTGTCGTGATAGATTTTGTGAAAATATAAGGTCCTAAAACATTTTAATAAAAAAACTAACATCGTATATTGAGAGAAAGAGAGAGCAGTGGATAACACAAAAATACAAACAATTTACAAAATAGAGTAACTGTAATAGCCAGAACTGCGATATAGCGTAGGATTACTATGCGTATTCCGTGATAAATTGCAGGGAATCATTGTTCCAGGGCTGGGATTCATAATTTCCAGATATGCATTCTGGGATTCACATAGTTTCAAGTATAAAATGATGTATAGTATCAGATATATAGACTGTATACACTTTTACATATATTTTTTATTTTACCTCTCTCTCTCTACATATACATAATAAAATAAAATGTCTCTCCCACTCGGGTGGTATCTCCTTCAAGCTTGGGTCCTCTACCAGAGGCCTGCGAGTTGGAGGGTTCTGTGCAGGATCATAGCTGTTCCCAGTATTGCGCTCTTCTTGATGGAGATGTCGGATATTGTTCCTGGTATCTGCTGGAGCCATCCTCCCAGCTTTAGGGTTACTGCCGCCAGTGTCCCGATTAGTACAGGCAGCACTATTGCCTTCACCATCCATATTTTCACTTGTTCTTCCTTCAGTCCTTGGTATTTCTCCAACTTTTTGTGTTCCTTTTTTTCGGGATTGGTACATCCATCACAACTGCTGTCTTCTGTTTATCCACCACCACCATGTGAGGCTGGTTGGCCACCACTAGTTTGTCAGTATGGATCTGAAAAGTCCTGTAGGTTCTTGGCCTGGTTGTTCTCAACCACCTTTGGTGGTGTCTGCCATCTTGATTCTGGGATGTCCAGTCTAGATTTGGGACAAATGCTCGTGTACACTATTCCTGCTACCTTGTTATGCCGCTCCATATATGTCTTGCCTGCCAGAATCTTCCCTCCATGCATCGGAAGGAGCGTTCTTGTCTTGATTTCAATGGCTTGCATCTCCACCAGTGGCCAGGGTATTATGCCAGCGTGGTATCTGATTACTGGCAGGGCATAGGTATTAATGGCCTGGATCTTATTTTTGCCATTCAGCTGACTATTCAGGATCTGCCTTATCCTCTTTAGGTATTTTGTTGTGGCTGTCCTTCGCTGAGGCTGTTGTCTAGAAATCATTCGCCCGCAGTTATCTAGCACGAATGACATTCCAATGTCATTGCTGTATATCCTTGTGAGGTGGATCAGGGAGTCGATGTCATTCTCGTTCTTGGCATAGAGCTTGATGACATGCATGTAGAGGAGGTGGCTGATCATTGTTCCACTTCTGAACCGATACACGAAACCACTCTTGGTTATGATCTGACTGAGGGGATTCAGGGCCTATGAAGAACAGCAGCGGGGAGAGAACATCTCCTTGGAATATTACACATTTGATGTTCACCTGTGCAACTGGCTTTGAGTTGGCTTCCAGAGTTGTCTTCCACATCGAGTTATTGATGCATGTTCTTAGGATTCTGTTGATCTTATACCGTTCCAGGCACTCCATGTGTGTGGCAGACCAAAAGCATAGAGAAAAAAAGGATCTGCTTATGATCCAAAACACACAAACTCTTCTGTGAAGCATGGTGAAGGTAATGTCATGGCTTGGGCTTGCATGGCTGCTTCTGGAACGGGCTCACTCGTCTTTATTGCTGATGTAAGTCATGATGGGAGCAGCAGAATGAATTCTGAAGTCTACAAACCCATTTTGTCTGGCAATTTACAGAAAAATTAATCCAAACTAATTAGGAGAAGCTTAATCATTTAGCAAGAGAGTGACCCAAAACACGCTGCCAACACAACAAAGGACTTCATCAGGGGGAAGTTCTTAGACTGGCCGGGTCAATCACCAGGCCCTAACCCAATAGAGCATGCATTTTACCTTCTGAATAGGAGATTGAAGAGAGAAACCCCCAGAAACAAACAAGAACTCAAACAGGCTGCAGTAAAGGCATGGAGATGCATTTCAAATGAAAATTGCAACGGTCTGCTGCAGTCAATGGGTCGCAGGCTTGATGCAGTTATTGCAAGCAAGGGTTATGCCACCAAATATTAAATGTTATTCATTTTAATTTAATAAATTCTGTTCCAATACTTTTGCTCACTTGAAAAGTGGGTGGCTTCAAACAATAGGTGCTCTGTCCTGAGTTGTTCAACATCTAGATGTAAATACCATGAAATAAAAGCTGTAATTCTCAACTTTTGTCGCATATTCATTTTTTGATCTGAAACCCAAACGTCTTTAGCATACAACAAAAACAAAGAAACTGACGTTGCCGTTCCAATACTTTTGGAGTAGACTGTGTAAATGTATTATCTGTCTATATATGTATGAGTATATATTATGTCTATATATGCTGTTCCACCATATGCGTTCAAATATCTGTTTCTTAAAGGTTCTAAAACCATGATTGTCAATGCTAACTGTTAGCATGTCAATCATGTTTACAATTCATTTGGTCCTTGTTTGTTCACATTAAGCTAGCGGACTTTCCTAAGGCAACGCTGTGGTTGTTATGGATACGTGTAATTTTCTTAATTTTATGCTTGTTTGACCATAAACGTCAACTGGAAGTGGCATTAAACAGCTAGAAACCTCTACTTTTTGATTAAATGTTCACCATTTGTTAAAGTGGTGCTGATTGTGAAGAGAGTTGAACTGCGTTTATGCCACCAAAGTGCTCGTATCTCAAGTCTGCACTCGCATGTCAAAGAAAAAATTCTGCCGAATGACGGCTCGCATCTCGAAAAACTGCCCCGAGCGTAGGTAAAAATTAGTTAATGTGTACCTGGTGCCTGTCCTTTCACCTTCTTCTTGCGCTTGTCTTTGCCTTCCTTGCCGCGATGCTTGGCCAGCTGCAGCAGGCTCTTGGAAAGCTGCTTGTTGGCCTCACCCCCCTTCAGGAGGCTCGCTGACGACGAAGATGAAGAGGATGTGAACGGGTTGAGACCACGAGTCTTAGCTTTGCAGCGCTGTGACGATGAAGACGAGGAGGATGACGACGACACATCTACGGGGTCCAGATCCAGAGACTGGCAGCTGCCCGCCAACTGGGACTCTTCTGAGGCCGTGGAGGGACTCCTCTGCAAGTCAACCAGGGAATTCCTTCAAATTAATTGTCTAAACACCTGACTTTGTTAATTATTTCTAGTAATTCAAGTTGATTTATAGCATGCAAGGTGGCGGTTATAAGCAATAACTGGTGAGAGGGGAGATCACGTTGATTGAGCATGACCTAGGCCCTTTGCCTTTATTTTAACTATGTATTATTTCTATTCATTCTGTTTATTTCTATTGTGCACCACTGACAGTAATAGGAGCAAGGGTGTTACAGATACATACAGACCCGTTTAAAAAAATTTGAATATCATTGAAACGTTATATATTATTTATTTATTTACATAATTCCTTTCAAAAAGTTTAACTTTCATAGATTATAGATCCATGGCCCATCATTTAAAGCATTTCAAGTATTTATTTTTACATAATTTGGGCTTCCAGCTCATAAAACCCACAAAATCAGTTTTTCGAAAAATTAGAATACTGTGACGAAATCAGCCGAAACTTTGCAGGCCATAAATGTTTTAAACTGAGTGTCACACACTAATCGTCTACCAAACTCAAAGCACCTGCACAGGTTACCCCAGATGTCATTAAATTGCTTCAATTTGGTTCAATTGTCTCAGTTGGGTTCAATATGGGGAAGACTGCAGACTGGACAACTGGCCAGAAGACCATCATTGATACTCTCCATAGGATGGGTAAGCCACACAAGTTCATAGCTAAGGAGGCTGGGCTGTTCACAGAGTGCTGTGTCCAAGCATATCAATGGAAAGTCTAGTGGAAGGATCAAATGTGTGAGGAGAAGCAGCACCAGAAAAAGAGATGACCGTGGGCTTCAGTGGATTATCAAACAGCGAAGATTCAAGAATCTAGCATAGATCCAGAATGAGTGGAATGAGGTGGGAGTCACAGGTTCAAAAACCCCCATATTCAGACGAGGAAGACGGACGGGTGAAGAACAGAACCCAAACTGCCTGAGGTCCACTGTGAAATATCCACAGTCAGTCATGATTTGGATTGTAATGTCCAGTGCAGGTGTTGGGAAACTACGCTTTCTTAAATCCAAGGTCATCGCAACAGTGCACCAGAATGTTTTAGAGGACTTGATGATTCCTTCTGCTGAGGATCTATATGGAGATGCAGATTTAATTTTCCAGCAGGACCTGGCCCCTGCCCATGCCGCCAGAAGCACCGAAACCTGGTTTGATGCCCATGCCATCACAGTGCTTGACTGGCTGGCCAACTTGTCAGATCTAAACCCCATTGAGAATTTATGGGTATTATCAAGAGGAAAACGCAGGGCACCAGACCCAAAAACAAAGAAGAACTGACAGCAAGCATCAAGGAAATCTGGGCTTCCATAACTCAATGCCACGGTGCATCGAGGCCGTGATTCCCAACCAAGTTTTGAAGATTAGCATATCGTTTTGAAAGTACCATATTTTGATTGATTTAATGCGACCCTAATTTCTTTCTTTTTTTTCTACAAAAACTGAGAAGTAAATGGTGATTACTTCACAGTATTCAAAGTTTTGGAATTCCTGTTTTCATGGGTTTTATGAGCTGTAAAGCCAAATTATGTAAAAATAAACAAATAAATACTTCAACTTGTTCAAATTGTGCGCCCTGAATCTATAATCAATGAAAGTTAACTTTTTGAATGGAATTATGGAAATAAATAAACTTTTCCATGATATTCTATTTTTTTTGGAAAGGGTCTGTATGTTCCTGCGCATGGCCAAGCACACCGTGGATATTTTTGACTGTATTTATTTATTGTATTATATCGTGATTATGTTTATTTCTATCATGCAAGGTGACGGTGAACATGAATAACTGGCACACTTGACACGTGGCAAGGGTCGACTTTGTCTTGTTCAAAGTGACTTTGCGTTGTTCACCTCAGTGCGTCGCAGCTCGTCCATCTTGTCGAGCTGTCTGTGCAGGGCCTCCCTGTCCTTGTCCAACTTCCTCTGGGCTTCTCTCAGCCTCTCCAGGTCCCTCTGGTAGTCCTCCTTCCGACGAGCCAGCTCCCGCCTCTCGTCCTCTAGCACTCGCTGCTGTTTGGACAGATCCTCCTCCTGCAGTGATGACAGCTTGATTTATTGACATTTTGCAGCATTAAGTTATGAACTACATGAATGTGTTGTCTCAGACCTTCATAGAAATAACTAAAGTAGATTTTCTGTAATCTTGCCCAAACAAACATTTGTCAGTCTGTTCGTGAGAACAGCATTTGGTTGGTTTAAATTCTTCTTTAATGTTTCAGAATGACTGTGAAAATTATCACTTATTAATTTTAATACTTTATTAATACATTTTTAAATATTTATTTTTTTAAAGTGATAAAATATGTTTGAATTAAATACAGTGATTTGTTATACAGTATTTACATTAAATTATTTTAAAATACAATGTATATTTGTAAAACATTCAAATGTTATACAGAAACAATGTATGCAATTTGGAAATAGGAAATGGTTAAATGCAACTAATCTTTAATTATTAAAAAAATCTATTAATTTTTTTAAAAGTATGCATTTTGAAGTGGGGGACTAAGAAACGTTCATATTTTTTTGTTATTCATAAAAAGTAATTATGTATATTGTATCGAAGAAATGTTTACAATTATTGCAATTAAAGTATGTGTTAAAATAAGAATTATGAGAACAATTTACAGATTCTGTATGGTGCAAACAATTACATGACATTAAATACAATTCTTAATTAAATATATTAATGACTAATAATTATTAAGTATGTGTTTTTAGTTTGGAATTACAGGTACATGTACAGGCCTGTCCGCAAGTTTGCCAATGAACACCTGAATGATTCAGAGAATGATTGGGAGAAGGTGATGTGGTCAGATGAGAAAAAAATCGAGCCGTTGGGAATCAATTTAACTCGCTGTGCTTGGAGAATGAGGAATTCAGACTATGACCCAAGAACACCATGCACACTGTCAAGCATCATTGAAGTGGAAGCATTATGCTTTGGGGGTGACTCTCTGCAAAGGGGTCAGGTCATCGTCACCACATCGAAGGAAATATGGATGGAGCCTTGTACCGTGCCTCCACGCATGGCTTGGCGTCTGGTACCAGTCCTCGAGAGGGGTTGGACTCTTTTGCACTCTGGAGTTGCCCATGGTGAGAGGCACCGAGCAGTTGTGGGTATACTTATTGCCCCCCGGCTCAGCGCCTGTACATCAGGGTTCACCCTGGTGGACAAGAGGGTAGCCTCCGTCCGCCTTCGGGTGGGGGGACAAGTCCTGACTGTTGTTTGTGCCTATGCACCAAACAGCAGTTCAGAGTACCCACCCTTTTTGGAGTACTTGGAGGGGATGCTGGAGAGCGCTCCCGCTGGGAACTCCATCGTTCTGCTGGGGGACTTCAATGCTCACGTGGGCAATGACAGTGAGACCTGGAAGGGCGTGATTGGGAGGAATGCCCCCCCCCTATCAGAACCCAAGCCGAGTTCTGTTATAAGACTTCTGTGCTCACCATGGATTGTCCATAACGAACGCCATGTTCAAGCATAAGGGTGTCCACACGTGCATTTGGCACCAGGACACCCTTGGTCGCCGTTCGATGATCGACTTTGTGGTCGTGTCATTGAACTTGCGGCCGCATGTCTTGGACACTCGGGTGAAGAGAAGGGCGGACCTGTCAACTGATCACCACATGGTGGTGAGTTGGCTCTGATGGTGGGGGAAGATGCCGGTCCGACCTGGCAGGCCCAAACGTATTGTGAGGGTCTGCTGGGAACGTCTGGCAGAATCCCCTGTCAGAAGGAGTTTCAACTCCCACCTCCGGCAGAACTTCACCCACCTCTCGGGGGAGGCGGGGGACATTGAGTCTGAGTGGACCATGTTCCGCGCCTCTATTGCTGAAGCGGCCGACTGGAGCTGTGGCTGTAAGGTAGTCTGTGCCTGTCATGGCGGCAATTCCCGAACCCGTTGGTGGACACCAGCGGTGATCAGGCCTTTTTGGCTTGTGGGACTCCTGAGGCAGCTGATGGGTACCGGCTGGCCATGCGGAATGCAGCTTTGGTGGTCGCCGAGGCAAAAACTCGGCCGTTGGAGGAGTTCAGTTAGGCCATGGAGAACGACGTCCGGACGGCTTTGAGGAAATTCTGGTCCACCATCCGGCATCACAGGAGGTGGAAGCAGTGCACCATCAACACTATGTATAGTGGGGATGGGGCACGGCTGATCTCGACTCGGGACGTTGTGAGTCGGTGGGGTGAACACTTTGAAGACCTCCTCACTTCCACCGACACGCCTTCCCATGAGGAAGCAGAGTCTGGGGTCTCTGAGCTAGGCTCTCCTATCTCTGGGGTTGAGGTCACCGAGGTGGTTAAAAAGCTCCTCGGTGGCAAGGCCCTGGGGGTAGATGAGATTCGCCCGGAGTTCCTAAAGCCTCTGGATGTTGTAGGGGTGTCCTGGTTGACACGCCTCTGCAACATCGTGTGGGCATCGGGGACAGTGCCTATGGATTGGCAGACTGGGGTGGTGGTCCCCCTTTTTAAGAAGGGGGACCGGAAGGTGTGTTCCAATTACAGGGGGATCATAGTCCTCAGGCTCCCTGGTAAGGTCTATTCAGGGGTGCTGGAGAGGAAGGTCCGTCGGGAAGTCGAATCTCAGATTCAGCATGGGCAGTGTGGTTTTCGTCCTGGCCGTGGAACAGTGGACCAGCTCTTCACCCTCGGCAGGGTCCTCGAGGATGCATGGGAGTTCGCCCAACCAGTCTACATGTGTTTTGTGGACTTCCTCGTGGAGTCCTGTGGGGGGTGCTTTGGTAGTATGGGGTACCGAACCCCCTGATACGGGCTGTTCGGTCCCTGTACGACCGGTGTCAGAGTTTGGGACGCATTGCCGGCAGTAAGTCGGACTCGTTTCCAGTGAGGTTGGACTCCGCCAAGGCTATCCTTTGTCACCGATTCTGTTCATAACTGTTATGGACAGAATTTCAAGGTGCAGCCAAGGCATATATGGTGTCCAGTTTGGTGGCCTCAGGATTACATCTTTGTTTTTTGCAAATGGTTCTGTTGGCTTCATCAGGCCGTGATCTTCAACTCTCATTGGAGTGGTTCGCAGTTGAGTGTGAAGCGGATGGGATGAGAATCAGCACCTCCAAATCTGAGACCATGGTGCTTAGTCGGAAAAGGTCGGGGATGAAATCCTTCCCCAAGTGGAGGAGTTCAAATATCTTGGGGTCTTGTTCACGAGTGGGGGAAGAATGGAACGTGAGATCGACAGGCGGATCGGTGCAGCGTCTGCACCTGATGTGGACTTTGTATCGGTCCGTTGTGGTGAAGAAAGGAGCTAAGCCGAAAGGCGAAACTATCTATTTACCGGTCGATCTACGTTCCTACCCTCACCTATGGTCACGAGCTGTGGGTCGTGACAGAAAGAACAAGATCGCAGATACAAGCGGCCGAAATGAGTTTCCTCTGCAGGATGTCTGGGCTGTCCCTTAGCGATAGGGTGAGAAGCTTGGTCATCCGGGAGGGGCTCAGAGTAGAGCCGCTACTCCTCCGCATTGAGACGAATCCAGATGAGGTGGCTCGTGCATCTGTTTAGGATGCCCCCTGGACGCCTCCCAGGTAAGGTGTTCCGGGCATGTCCCACCGGGAGGAGAACCTGGGGACGACCAAGGATACGTTGGAGAGACTGTCTCCCGGCTTGCATGGGAAGGCCTCGGGATCCCCTCGGAAGAGCTGGAGGAATTGGCTGTGGAGAGGGAGTCTGGGGTTCCCTGATGAAGCTACTGCCCCTGCGACCCGACCTCGGATAAGCAGAAGAAAATGGATGGATGGTTTCTTTACTCGAAAGTAGTGTTCAAATAATGATAGAAAAATAATTTGAATAAAAAAAAAAAAAAAAAAACTCAATTAGCCTCGTGGAATTGGCACCTGTGGCAGTTAGGATCGAGCCCTAAGTACGTTGTCTACTAATACAGTACACAGCTGTGCAGACCTATGACATGACCAAGAGAGGGGCCAGTGTAGTTTAGTAAGTATACCAAATACATGGTAATAACATGATAAGCGGGCAGCAGGGTGGACAAGTGGTTAGCACATTTGCCTCACAGTTTTGAGGACCCGGGTTAAAATCCGGCTCGCCTGTGCGGAGTTTGCACGTTCTCCCCCTGCCTGTGTGGGTTTTCTCCAGGTACTCCGGTTTCCTCCCATATCCCCAAAAAAACATGCATGGTAGGTTAATGGAAGAGTCTAAATTGCCCGTAGATGTGAATGTGAGTACGAATGGCTGTTTGTCTATGTTTGCCCTGCGATTGGCTGGCAACCAGTTCAGGGTGTACCCCGCCTCTCGCCCAAAGATAGCTGGGATAGGCTCCAGCACACCCGCGACCCTAGTGAGGATAAGCGGTACAGAAAATGGATGGATGAATATGATAAGCGCACGCACTGCAAAAACTATAGCCAAAATACATTAGATCTCAAATCAAGACAAAATATGCTTGTCTGCCAAGGTATTTCTTTTAACCAGGCAGTTTTTGTGCAAGAGCATTTCACCTTTCCTTGAGAATTTTAATTTATTATTAACTTGTTATCCACATTTTATTACTGGTTATGAGAAAGTTTAGCTTAAAATAAGAAATAGTTTATTTTTTTATTTTTTTATTTTTTTATTTTTATACATGTTGACTTTTTTTAAGAAATCTTGTCAAGTAAATTTTTACTGTTCTATTGCCAGAGAATTTTGTTAGACAGGCATGTTCCTCATTTCACTGCCCAGTTTCTGTAATGCATCAAGTGGACTTACGGTACCTGCATGTTCAGCAGCGCCTCCTTCTCACCGAGCAGGCGCTCCCTGAGCTCCCACTCCTTCTCACGCCGGCGCCGCTCGTCGGCATGCGCCGCCTGCTGCCTGTGCAGTGATGCCAGGTCCTGCCGCTGCTTTTCCAGGCTGCGCTGCTTCTCTTGCTCGATTAGTGAGCTGGGCCGAGAGGATGGCCGCGATGATGAGCACCCTGACGGTGAGCGCTCACTCAGGACCTGACGCTGATCCTCTATGAAGCTATCCTGCTGCACCACCACCGCCTGGATGTCCAAAAACAACAAACAAATCAAACGTGTTATTGTTATTTGTGGTCATCTTATGTGACCGTGCATACCCAAGCTGTCACGTACATACCAAACCAACAGGTGGCGCTACAGCCTCTAACCGTAAAGGCATTTCAACAAATCATTAATGAAAAAGGTACAATGATGAAAAAAATAAAAGTATCTCACTTACAAATAGGGTTGGGCATCGAGAATCGATTGGAACCGGGACTAACGTTCCAGTTCTCCCGGAACCATTCAAATGTAAAAATTGCGGTTCCTAGTTTCGATGCCTAGTCCTCCAGCCGCGAAGAAGAAGTGGCGAAAAGCAATGAAGAAGCGGCGTAAACCAACGAAGAAGAACGGGCACGATGACGTGCTTGTGGCCAACGGCAGCGGTGGCGAACAAATGTGTGTCTTAACTGTGTTAAAATGAATGACCAGTCGCCTCAGTGCAACATTGGAATAAGACTACATTGTGCAAAGGATTTTTTCTCGATGTGTAGCATCTGACACGCTCCAAGCCTCAGCCTACATCGTGCAGAGCTTCAGTGAAGTCAACTCTCTGTCAATTGAGTGAGTGAAACAATAAAATAAGTCTATGCCAACATTGAGACAGCTAAACCGGTAAACGGTCACTTGCACTTTTGCACTGATGGGTTTTAGCATTTATTTTAGTCTTCAAACCAACGCAAGCGACGATGACAAAAATAAAAATAAAAAAAATGTTAACATTGGGCTAAAACTTCACCGTAGCAACTTTACATCACAATGAATTGGGACAAAACTCACATAAACGTTGTCTCACAGTATCACAAACACTAGCCTTGTGCCTCATCGGTGGGTAGGAAAAGGAATCAGTGTTTTATTGCATTTGGTTCCATCCATTAAAAAAATAATAAAAAAAATAAAAAACAATCACCGGTGCCGTGTGAAGTTACTTTTCATGCCAAAGTGCTGAGTTCTGGTGCGTACACTTCAAAATAAAAGGCTACAAGCTTAAAACAAGAAGTCAAGTTCAAACTTTCACATATAAACCATTTGATGTGATGAAACAGAATACAGGGGCAGTTATATAGCATTGTTAATATAACTATTTTAACAATGCTGTCAGTGAAGTCAACTCTCAGTCAACTGGGTGAGTGAAACAATAAAATAAAATAGCTAAAACAGTTAAAATAACTATTTTAACAATGCTATATTTAACTTTTAGTTGAAATACTAATTAGTGAATATTAAGTCGTTGGATTAGTTCCACCCACATTGCCTTTTCGTTGATAGGTTTGATATTGATACGGATTATAAAGAACCGCGGTTCAAATGTTCATTTTAGTCTATGCTGCGGGCTGCTACGAAAATGGATGGTCATAATTTGGACACCCTTTATATAAACCATGTAAACCTTTTTGACACTGCCCCCCAAAAAGAATCGAGAATAGTTTGGAACCGGAAGTCACAACTGGAGTCGCTCTAATTCAAACGATGCCCAACCCTACTTATAAATTTAATAAAAAAGACATTGTAAATAATTATGTTAAAATAATTTAAAAAACTGAGAAATATAGCTCAAAATAATTTAAAAGAACATTTTAATAATTTAATCTAAAATATTTTTTTTAAATAAAATTGACTTGAATTTAAAATTTTTGAAATTGAAAATAAAATCAAAATAACTCAATAAAAACTAATGGAAACACATTTAGGTTACAATTCATTTTTATTAAAAATTTTAAATCAAGGCTCAAAATATATTTTTTTTTCCTTTGAGGAGCAGTTTTGTTAATCATTTCGTCATTTTTGCAGGTTAATCAAACAGGGGTCTGAAGCAAGGGTTTTATTAAATCATAAAAATATGACAATCTAATGATCTTTTTTTTCAATTTCTATTATTTTAATATGTTATTATTTTACTTATTTTCTGGTTGTTCTTTCAAGTTATATTTGAGTTTTGGTCGTTAAATAAATACACATTTTTGAAAAAAAATAATAATCTTGTGGAGTCACTGATGGTGTAGTGGTACAAGCGCCTGACTTTGGTGCGGGCAGCGTGGGTTCAGTTACCACTCAGTGACAATGTGAATGTAAGTGCGAATGGTTGGCCATATCTATATGTACCCTGCGACTGACTGGCGACCAGTTCAGGGTCAGGGTGTTGTCCGCCTTTCGCCCGAAGTCAGCTGGGATAGACTCCACCCCCCCGCGACCCTAACCAGGATAAGCGATGTTGAAAATGGATGGATGAATAATCTTGTTTATTAATTAATTAATTCATTATCAATCAAAATGATTCCTTCCTGCGAAGGAAACCAAAATTGCCAGATCATATAGCCAATAGCAGTCACCATAAATAAATAGAAAAGTTTACAGCTAATCCATATGATTGGTATCGGCAGTGATGGTATCGGCAGATCTCATGGATTATCGGTATAGGCAACATAAAACACTGATTAAAAAGGCATCATAAAACCCCTAATTATACATTAGATAGTGTGCACACCATCAAGACACAAGATTAAGCATTGTTGAAATGTGAGTGCTATGTAATGCTATGTGCTATGTAAATATTTTAATAATTTTGTATTTGATTTATTCTTTTAAGCATTATTATTAATTTGTGCAATGCCTTGATTTTAGTGAGGTTAGTACAGAGTCATTGCTATGAATGCAATTGTACTAATAATTTCTTAACTAAGGGGCGTAAATAAGGGTTAAAGTTCTGACAGGGCCACCACAATTTGGCTGTTGGTGGCCCGACAGGCTTAACGTCCGACACTCCATAATTCAATATTAAAAACAAACTAAACAAAATAATTTAAATAATAATGTAAATTTATAAATTACAATGTAAATGTACTAAAATTCCCTGTGAGAAATAGTGAAGAAAAATAATAATAATAAAAATTGTTAGCTTTCATGTAAAAAAAAAACAAATGCCAAAAGACATTGGGAAAATAAATTGTGTTGAGGTTGTAATACCTGCAGTGTGCTGAGCAGGAAGTGCAGATTGGAGACGCTGTAGAGCACCTGCTGATGGTAAACACAATGCAATAAGCACCTCCAACATACACAATGAATATTTACATGATCAATACATATTGATTTATCGATAATATGCCATTTATATATCAGATAAGGAGAGTAAATGACAAGGGGTCCTGTGAGAACGAGCTCTACAAAGGCTGAAAACAACTAACTTGACTGGTTTCCATGTCAACAGCGGCCCAGCTCATCAGGTTAGTGACGGGAAGTGGCTTCTTACCTCACTGTTCCTCTTGAGCAGCTGCAGCAGGTTGGCGTTTCCTCCCTGCTGACACACACACACAAAAACAAGGACAAAAATCAGTGTCTGTGTGTGTGCACGTGTGGGTGCTTGTGAGAGTGCGTGCGCTTGTGTGGCCATGCTGTTCTAAAAAGGAGACGATTATGTAACACTTATGCAACAAGGGTACCAAAAACAATGGTTATAAGAAAACCACCAAGTTATGTGACTATTGATATCATTACGTAATGCAGAGCTTCCAACCTAGAGAAATTCACTTCCAGAGCAATTTGTCCAAATTTGTCTGAATTTCCACACTTTCAAAATTTTGTCAAGAACATTACCACGGGACAGTTATTGCAGTATATAGGATAAAAATAATTCTGCATACTGTTTCATTGCACAACATAAACTAGCGTGCCCCCAAGCATATTTTTCCCTCTTTTTTGTTTTAAACAATTAAATCAACAAATTAATTCATGAAATTCTCATCACGGTGGCCGGACACAGGGCCCTACTGGCCGGTAATGTCAGACATTGGATTCCCCCCCAATATCCGAAACAATCAGTGTTACGGCTGTAACGAGTCAGCGTTCAGTGATTTCCAAAACAAAATACAGACGTTCTGTAACATTTGGCAGCTTTGCTGTCATGGTTGTGTGTTCTGGATTTTGTCTTCCCCCTGTCTCGTACACACGTGCTCCTGAGAGCATCTTCACCACCTGTGCCTCGTTCACCCTAATTACCCCATGCATTTAACCTCCTGTCTCATTCTTTCTAGTCGCCAGTTCGTTGTACCTTGTTGTCGCGTTCCAGCATTAGTTGTTTCCACGTCACCGACTCCACCTTGCCTTTTTGCCTCACGTTTTTGGATACTGTTGCCTTTTCGGATTGCCTGCCTGTGTACCGACCTCTGACCGTATATTAAACCTCTCTTTTTCTAAACTGTCCATTTGTAGTGGAGTCGTGCATATTTGGGTCCTATCCTCTGTTCCGTTCATGACATTTGCGTAATGTGCAATGTTTCTTTGCCCGTTATTAAGGACAATTGTCCCAGTGCACAATAGAAATAAACAAAACACAGAGAAACGCAGAGAAATAATCCGCAGTTTACCTTGTGTTTGCGGTGTACGTGTCATATAAATAATGCAATAGTCCCTGTTGCCAGTTATTCATGGTAACCCCCCCGCATGCACAAGAGAAATAATAACAATAATGCAGAGCCACGTATCTAAACAACTAAGTTGAAGGGAAAAAAATGTGTACAGCACGCTTGACCACATACTGGTATATTGTACGCGTTATACAGTTACTGTAGTCGATCCTCTTGGACAATATTAATTAAATTATTCATAATAAATACCCCAAATATAAATTAAATAAAAAACAACAAAACAATTCAAAATTCAGTATTCAAATTCAAACTACCTCCAAGGAGTCCGAAAAATAAATTCCCCTTACTGCTTGTTTATGCACGGGCGGATGTGCGCGCACGTTATATAGTTATTGTAATCACTCCTCTTGGACAACAGAAATAGAATGCCTCAAAATAATCCGCAGAGTAAAGAAGAAAAAAAAGTCCACTGCATGTTGGATCAACTGTCCGCTCGCAAAGTATGTGTGGTATTAGAAAAGTGATGGCTCAGCTCGCCAACTATTCATGATAACTTCCACCTTGGACTATAGAAATAAACAGCAAGCCGAAGTCTATGGTGAGATCATCGTACCTTCTTCAGAACACTGTCGGACTCAGTCCTCCGGAGGTCTCTGGTGGCGTCCTCACTCTCGTCTCCGCCTACGGGATACGAGTCAAGCATAGACCAGTCAGCAACCATCTCACTACGTATGGCTTCAATATTTGATATTTAATTGTTTTTATTGCATCAAGCTTCTAATGGCGGATGAGTTGGACCCGAAAGTCTTCTCTTGTATGCTATTTTTGTATTTCCTGTATCCGCTATTGCTGCTGAAACAATACAAATTTCCCCATTGTGGGACTAATAGTGATCTCATATTATAAATATTTACAGTGCCATGATAAAGTATTGGCCTCCATCTCAAATTCTTATATTTTTGCATAGTTTCCCCACATTAATGTATTAATTTCAATAACCATTAATGTACTTTTAACCGTATAGGCCCATTTCCTCAAGTGACGTAGCAGACTAGCTGCGACATACTAATTCCATTAATTCATTCCCTGTTCCGGTCCCTGTGTGGCTGTCTGGTGTTATCAAGTACTACAGTATTTTCTCTATATACTCATATTAATTTATTTGTTATTTTGCTCTTCAAAGTTGGTTACTCTCAACTATAATGCTGGTTGGAAAGCCCACATTGTTTACATATTTGTAGCTATTAACGTTTAGTTAATTCATGATGTTTGTCTGTCTAAGTTCAAAATGTCCTATTTTGTGAGTGGTCTTTTAATGCACCTCATGTTTTTCCCTTTGCTTCTCCTGAAGCAGCCGTGAACCGTTCGTGCAGCAAACTCTACAGTTAAGGATAGTGATGAAACAATTAATTCAGTGTATCAATGTATCGATTGATATTCCTATGATTCAACTCCATCGCTCCATGCTCGGCAAGTTAGCATTCTGGATGAAAATATATAAATGAAATTTTTTTACAAGGTTATCAATCGATTGTATCGATACTAGGAAATAAGGCATTGGATTTACGCATGGCAGACTTTATATGGAGGTGTGTACGTTGTATTTCCAAGAAACATGCTTGTAATTCCTTTTACTTGGCTTTATTTTCCAGGTAGCACAACGCTACCTATGTCTTTGTTCGTCCTCGTATCCTATTCTACGCCCTATATCTAGTCACGCCTTTCCGTAGTGGCTCTAGTGGTTGGATGAGACAACACAGTATGTGTGCGTATTGTTTTTTAAGCACTTTTATTGACGTTCCACATGTAGGTCTGTATGGTGGATGGCAGATGAGAAGGCGGCAAGCAAGGCAAGAAAGTATCAATAAGGATGCGTGTGTGTGTGAGACTTACAAATGCATGTTGAAGCCTTTCAAGCTATACTATCTTAGCTTAGCTTGCTAGCCGGTAACAGAGAGAAGAGACGCGTTAATGATCAACGCCGCTCAGCAGAGTTCAAGTGTGAGTGTAAAAGGGAATTAAAACTGTCACTATTGAATCTTTTTAGAATCGATTCTCCTATTGATTATTGATCGAGTAATCGCCCCTGCTATTAAAAAAAAATACTTTTTTTTTTACTACCAACATAATAATAATAATATTTGATTTGTAATCCAATTTACATTTCAAAGAAATCTCAAAAGTGCTACACAGAGTTTAAAAACAATAAAAATAATTTAGAGTTACAGCAACAGCAGGTTAGGTGTAAAAAAATTCAAGGAAATCTAAAAGAGCTACATAGAGGTTGAAAACAATATTAAAAGCATTAAAAATTACAGCAATCAGCTAGTTATGGTAAAAACACATGCATGCGTTAAGAGGAGTTTATGAGCTAGTAAGCGGTTAAATGAGGTTTTAGTCATGGATTTTATTCTCATTTATGAGGAATGGACTTCAGTCCGCAAACTGCATATGTTTGTACTGAGTGTATGGTATAAACTTGGTGTACAGAAATTTGAGACAGCAAAATTCTAAATTCTAAACAGCTAGCAATTGCGATTAGCATTAGCGCACTAGTGATTACCAATTAAGGTAAAAAAAGGGGAACTACCATTCAACTCACTCATACTTATCATGTTATATGTACATTACACATCTAATAATGTCTTAAAAATAACTTAAAGACGCTCAAGCCAATCAATCGGAACATAAGTCTGTGTTCTCTAACAGAAGCACAGACCATGCGCTGGCCGTGGTTTTTGCTTACGTCATAACATCCTGTTTTGGCCGTTCTCCATTTCAGTGACAAAGCCTTTCGGTCTGAAACCGAAAATGCACTTTTGGGCCATTTTCAGGCAAACTATTTCAGTGGCTGAAATTTGGATGCATCACTAATTTTTATAGTGCATGGTAGGTGGCTGTTAATGACAATCAAGGAGCATTTATTTATTTTTTGTTACGTATGACTGACCAATGGCATTACTTTATTTCTATTGTGCATGGTAACTCCTGTGTAGGCCCAATCAAGGGGACTTACTTGTTTCTAATGTGTGCGGTATTTTTTAAAGATTTTATGTTGTGACGTTGGAACAGACTATTTCCAGTTCAATTGCTTTCTACGGGTGGAAAAAGGGCAAACACAATAATTAACATTGTTGAATTAATACTTTAAAATTAAAAGCTTGATTCACTTTAATTGGTTTACCTAACGAAGTGTCCACACACACTTCCACACTTACTCTTACTGAGGTGCATCTGGTGACTGTCAAAGCCGCCGAAGGTCTCTGCCCGTCGGGGCAGGCACCCCGGGCTGGGTGCTCCTCCTCCGCCATCTTGGACACCGGCCATGGCACCGCCCAGGCTGCTGTTTACCAGGGTCTGCAGCGTCTCCACTGCCAACCCACACACAAAATCGATGCACGGTCGCTTAACGAATCATCCGGCTAACAGAGTTACACTAGCGGTTGCCAAGCAACAATCTGTTCTACGTACTTCATATTCAAATATGTTTACAAGACTTCAACTCTGTTTGAGTGTGTCTATGCATGTGTGTGAAAGTCAGCACAAGTAACCACATTACCTCCGCCATGGGGCGTATAAGTGAAAACAAAGTCTATTCTAAAAGCTTCAAAAGAAGAAATTATGTTTTTGTTAGATTTTGAATGTAAAGATAAATAAATATATAGTGCATCTGGGAAGTTTTCCCACATTCTGTTATGCTGTCACCTAATTCCAAAAGGGATTAAATTCATTTTGTTCCTTTCTATACAAAACCATAATGACAATTATTTTTTTTAAACAAAAAACAACTAAGAAATGACAGGTATTCCCAGCCTCAGCTTAATGCTTTGTTGTTGGTTGTTGTGACTTCACCAGGCACGCATATGTACAGTGGAGCAAAAAAGTATTTGGTTAAGCCACCAATTGTGCAACTTCTCCCACTGAAAAAGATGAGAGGCCTGTAATTTTCATCAAGGGTATACCTCACTTATGAGAGACAAAATAAGAAAAGAAAAAAAAAATCCAGAGAATCACTGTCTGATTTTGAAAGAATTTATCAGCAAATTATGGTGGAAAATAAGTATTTGGTCACCTACAAACAAGCAAGATTTCTGGCTCTCACAGACCTCTAACTTCTTCTTTAAGAGCCTCCTCTGTCCTCCACTCGTTACCTGTATTAATGGTACCTGTTTGTACTCGTTATCTGTATAAAAGACACCTATGCACAACCTCAAACAGTCACACTCCAAACTCCACTATGGCCAAGACCAAAGAGCTGTCAAAGGACACCAGAAACAAAACTGCAGACCTGCACCAGGCAGCACCAGTCTACATGTGTTTTGTGGACTTGGAGAAGGCGTTCGACCGTGTCCCTCGGGGAGTCCTGTGGAGGGTGCTTCGGGAGTATGGGGTACCGAACCCCCTGATACGGGATGTTCAGTCCCTGTACGACCGGAGTCAGAGTTTGGTCCGCATATCCGGCAGTAAGTCGGACTCGTTCCCGGTGAGGGTTGTGCTCCGCCAAGACTGCCCTTTGTCACCGATTCTGTTCATAACTTTGATGGACAGAATTTCTAGGCGCAGCCGAGGTGTAGAGGGTGTCCGGTTTGGTGGCCTCAGTATTGCATCTCTGCTTTTTGCAGATGATGTGGTTCTGTTGGCTTCATCAAGCCGTGACTTGGAGCAGTTCACACCCGAGTGTGAAGAGACTGGGATGAGAATCAGCAACTCCAAATCTGAGACCTTGGTCCTCAGTCGGAAAAGGGTGGCATGCCATCTCCAGGTCGGGGATGAGATCCTGCCCCAAGTGGAGGAGTTCAAGTATCTTGGGGTCTTGTTTACGAGTGAGGGAAAAATGGAACGGGAGATCGACAGGTGGATCGGTGCAGCGTCTGCAGTGATGCGGACTTTGTATCGGTCTGTTGTGGTAAAGAAGGAGCTAAGCCGAAAGGCGAAGCTCTCAATTTACCGGTCAATCTACGTTCCTACCCTCACCTATGCTCACTAGCTGTGGGTCGTGACCGAAAGAACAAGATCCACAAGCGGCCGAAATGCCGCTTGTGGCCGAAATGAGTTTCCTCCGCAGGGTGTCCGGGCTCTCCCTTAAAGATAGGGTGAGAAGCTCGGTCATCCGGGAGGATCTCAGAGTAGAGCCGCTGCTCCTCCACATCGAGAGGAGCCAGATGAGGTGGATGGGGCATTTGATTCGGATGCCTCCCAGACACCTCCCTGGTGAGGTGTTCCGGGCACGTCCCACCGGGAAGAGACCCCGGGGACGACTCAGGACATGCTGGAGAGACTACGTCCTTCGGCTGGCCTGGGAACGCCTCGGGATCCCCCCGGAAGAGCTGGATGAAGTGGCTGGGGAGAGGGAAGTCTGGGCGTCCCTGCTAAAGCTACTGCTCCTGCGACCCGACCCGGATAAGCGGTAGAAAATGGATGGATGGATGGATGTATATTTAAATGAACCCTTCACCCCAATCTCTGCATGATCAGAAAAAAAGAAAATGAGCAAGGCACACACGCTGAAGTAAAAAAGAAGTGGTCAGACATTAAGGGGTATGTGAAGTGGAGGACAGCTGCCCACCGCCAAAGTGTGGCCAAAACAGGCAGAGGAACCGGTGCGGCGGGCCTCACCCTGTTTGAGAAGAGAGTCGCTGCAATCATGGGTGACACTGCTCTCTCAGGGGTGGTGGGAGCACATGTGGCTGACTCTGATTACCCCACAAGGTAAATACCATTTATTTTTGTAACGCACAAAAAATGTGTTCAAACACTAACCTACACTCAGACCTATGAGGTAAAGGTTCATGCGTAAATGTTGTATGGTCTTTGTAATAAATCTTTTGAATTCAATTAGAAAGCATGTCAGTATATTAAAGAGATCAAAAACTTTTACTCCTTTTTGATTACTCAATTTATTATTTTAATATACAGGAGAGGACACGTGGTCACAGTAAAATGTGTTAAAATTAAATGTTTTTGGGAGAAGAGGGATAAATTATGTCATTTTAACACATTTTAATTATGTGCAACCGATGTAAGGACTTTTTTTTTCCAGTGCATGTGCTAAAGTCACAAGAAGAGTGTGAGGGCAATAGGCAGCATAAATGATCGCCTTGATCAATTAATGTGTGTCCTCACAAATCACAGTGATTCATTAAAGCCACTGGTTAACAAATGAATTCTGAGTCCTTGCTTCTTTTATATTGTTGAAATCAAATGTTGCCAGGCATTCATTGTTCATCAGTGCTAATTGTTCATGTGTGTCTGATGTGCAGATTTATTATAACAGTTTCCCAGCATCACCTCTAAGTGTCGCCAAAGCATCAACAGCTGCAGAAACGTGCGTACGCCAGGCATGAAGTTGGCGTGAGGCACTGCACATTGCCACGGTCATTTCACTCTTGATACAGTTGTACTTTGCCATGAAAAAGAACGTACGCCACATTTCTGTGCGCATGCACCTTTTGTACATGAAGCCCATGGAGGGGCCTAGCCAGTCTCCAGATCTCAACCCCATAGAAAATCTTTGGAGAGAGTTGAAAGTCTGTGTTGCCCAGCGACAGCCCCAAAATATCACTGCTCTAGAGGAGATCTCCATGGAGGAATGGACCAAAATACCAGCAACAGTGCGTGAAAACCTTGTGAAGACTTACAGAAAACTTTTGACCTCTGTCATTGCCAACAAAGGGTATATAACAAAGTAATGAGATAAACTTTTGTTATTGACCAAATACTTATTTTCCACCATATTTTGCGAATAAATTCTTTTTTTTCATTTTGTCTCTCATAGTTGAGGTATATCTATGATGAAAATTACAGCCCTGTCTCACCTTGTTAAATGGGAGAACTTGCACAATTGGTGGCTGACTAAATAGTTTCTTGCCCCACTGTACATCAGCCCAAGTAATCACATTACTATTGCTGCCGTGTTCGCCGTGGGGCATACAAGCAGAAATATTCTGACATTTTAAAAACATAAGTATTACGTAGGGGCACGGTGGGCGACTGTAGAAATTTGAGGGGGAAAAAATGAAGCGCTATGAATACCTTCTGGATGTCCTGCCTATAGTTGTACATTTAAATTGTTGTTTGACAGAGCGGAGGAGGATGGAAATGTGTATTTTATCTATTTAAATGGAAATAACAGTGTGCTTTGATGAAATGAGGCGGAACGCGTCCAGAAAGAAAACAACCACAGTACAAAACAAGGCATCTTCAACAGGCCTTGAATTGATGTTTTTTAAGTCGACTAGAAATGTCCATGACTGGTAATTGCTATGTCTACTTGCTAATAAACAAAGACAACCACGAAGGAGCACGAGTTTGTCCTGTATTTAGTTCTCAGCCACGATAAGGAAACACATTTTATCAGAGAGGAAGGGGGCGAGAGGCGGGAGGCGGCACAGCAAAGCGGATCCTGAGGATTATCTCGTGGAATAAGACGCAGCTAACCACTGACATTAAAATGCATTTTTCCGGTCTTGTCATAATGACAAATCTTCTTTCAGGGTTAATTCTAGATGTCGTGCTTATTTCTATTGTGCAAGGTGGTGGTTATCATTCATAACTGGTGAAAGGAACCACCGCAATATCCATATGACATACTGTACACATTGCACATACGCGTGCCGTGGACTTTTTTGACTGTGGATTATTTTCATCATTATCATTATTATATTGTCATTCTCTGTATTTATACTGTACAAGGTGGTGGTTCTCATAAAATACTGACGAGAAGCGCAATAACTTTGATACATTGTGTACAAGCATGTCCCTGTGTGTGATTGAGTTTTCCGTAGCATTTATTTTTCACTCTATAGATAATTTTTTAGTCATTCAGGTTACTTCTATTTTGTAAGGTGGCAGTTGTCATAAAAACGTGGCGAAAAGACCCATCACATTACTCTTATGATAGTGTATCACGTCACCGAGCGCAATTGTGCAATTGTTTCTTAATCTATGAATTATTTATAGTTGTTCCGTTTACTTCTTTTATGCAAGGTGGTGGTGAGCATTATTAACAGGCGAGAGGAGTGATCACATTAATCTTATGACACATACTTTGTGTGATCAAGAATACCATGGAATTCTTCTCTTTTTTTTAATATGGATTTTTTATAACATGTTTATAACGTTTTTTTCCTATTGTGCAAAATGGCAGTCATAAATAACTGCCGAGGGGAAAATTTCCATTACTCATGTAAAACATATTGCATACACAGGTAACGGTGCATCACCAATTGCATTTTGGAGAATATGAATGATTTCTAGTCGATATGTTTTTTTTCTCTATTGTGCAAGGTGGTGGCTATCATGAATGACTGGCTGGATATTATATTTATCCAGATATGTTAATCGTATGACACATACATTGTGTGACCGAGCGTGCCATGCGCTATTGTGTTTAAATTGTGTTTATTTCCATAGTGCAAGGTGATGGGTATGATACAAATTGTGGAAAGTGAATCCTTATCACAATGTCATCCATGTCCTAGAGTGGCATGCAATGTAAAAGACATTAAAAGTCACTCTATCACCGAAGTTGTCGAATTGTGTTGTCAAAAAAAACTTCATTGCAGCTGTGTCCTTAAGGACAATGGAGTGTGAGAATAATTTGCATTTAGAAGAGAAGCAGCAGGGCCTGGAAGCAATAACAAACATCTCTAGCATCTTATGAACCAGAATATTCATCGATAGCATTTAAGCCTCCTCTGCTTACCTTCCTGCAGGGCATCCTTCATGATGCACGCTCCCTTGGGGGGCTCCGGCCCGCCAGGCGACCTGAAGAAGTGTTCGGTCTGCTGGCAGGCCTCCTCAACAGGGCCGGAGCCCTCACACATGCCCCGGAAGAGCCGAACCTTCTCCTCCAGCAGGGACATGATCTCAGCATCCTTCTGCTTCAGCAAGTCTAAAGGAGGGAGGACAGTTTAAAATTGTTGATAATGAATAAGCATCCAGAGGACATTTTGGAATCGTTTGCTCACCTCTCATCTCTTTGGCTTTGATCTCCAATTGTCGCTTGTCGTCTTCAGTCTCACTGGGAATGCCCTCATCCTCGTCCCTCTCCCTGCACCGCACAACAGCAACGAGTTTTCTTTTTTCCATCTTCTACAGCACTTTTTTCATACATCATCTAGATCTCAACCAGTCTCACTTTGGAATCCACATTGTGAAAAAATAGCCTATGAAAAAACGCATACATCATTAACTCATTCCCTGCCAATGCCGTCCAAAGACGTCAATGGCGTTCTTTAACGGGAATGGGTGGGAGAGGGTCTT
This sequence comes from Phycodurus eques, assembly GCF_024500275.1. NCBI lineage: Eukaryota > Metazoa > Chordata > Actinopteri > Syngnathiformes > Syngnathidae > Phycodurus > Phycodurus eques. The sequence continues at coordinate 21,851,635 of NC_084526.1, forward strand.
GTGCAGTATATGTGTGATTGTTGGGCCTCTGGATAACTGCAATGAGGATTGGCACCCTGTAGAGGGCAACAGTGCCTGGACGTAAACGTCCTTTCCTCAGAGGAAGGAGGAGGCGGGGTGCAAGAGACAATGAGAGAAGGCAAACAATGGCAGAAAAGAGATGAGACAAAATGAAAAAAATTTAACAAAAAAGCAACGGTACGAGAAATGTATTGCGCCAAGGCAAAAAAAATATTCCTGCGACAGGAATGACGCCTTAGATCATGCTTTGCTGCAAAGCTATCGCCCAAAATGCCCGGCCAAATGGTGAAATCCTCGGCCACTTGCCAGCTGCTGACCAGGATTTGAGTAAATGTAATCCGGAATCGTCAGATGAGTGAATTGCCTCTGGATCGCCTGGAAGCAGCCGAGCTTCATTCGGAGCTTCCTCCGGATGATATGTAGACGAAGGTAACTCGTTTGCAGCTAGCGTAAGCTACATTTAGCGAGCAAAGACGCTCCTTCAATCCTTGTTACATAAAAACATAATTTAGTCCCACTAGTTCACATTACAATGTAACATCTGTTGCCAGTACTAAATAAACAAAAATATATAATTTCCAGACTTTTATACCACGTCATAGAAAATTAGATAGGTAGGGTTTTCTGCTGACAAAGGGGGGATAATGTTCAGAAAAAAAAATAGTAATAAAAAAATCCACGTATGGGTGAATATACCGAACCGTGAATGTCCGGGGGTATATGTATGTGTAAATATCCATCCATCCACTTTCTTCCGCTTATCCGAGGTCAGGGTGCGGGGGCAGTAGCTTTAGCAGGGACGCCCAGACTTCCCTCTCTCCAGCAACTGCATTCAGTGCTTAAGGAGGGATCCCCAGGTGTTCCCAGGCCAGCCGGGAGACGTAGTCTCTCTAGCGTGTCCTGGGTCGTCCCCAGGGTCTCCTCCCAGTTGGACATGCCCGGAACACCTCACCAGGGAGGTGTCCAGGAGGCATCCTAATCAGATGCCCAAGCCACCCCATCTGGCTCCCCTCAATGTGGAGGAGCAGCAGCTCTACTCTACTCTACTCCACCCAAGCCGTGTGTGGAGGCGAGCCCGACTATATCTAGTTGGAACTTCTCGACCTCACAGCAGCTCGGGCTCCTTCCCTGCCAGAGAGGTGACATTCCACGTCCCTAGAGCCAGTTTCTGTAGCTGGGGATCGGATCGACAAAGTCCCTGCCTTCGGCCACTGCCTAGCTCGTGAAAGAAAGTGCTTCGTAGTTCCAACTCCATTGTAATAGATGAACGGCTTGACAAAAAAGTACTTGTTACTATACCAAAAAATAGCTTGTTCCAGACTCCAGAGAGTTGTGTGTCATATTCCTCTTAGTGTTAACACCGCAGCTAGCCATGTGAGCTCTCTCTCCAGCACATAGCACTATGCAAGATATGCTACTATAATAGATAAACTCCTCCATCAAAAGACTGGCTGTATTAGCTCATAAGGGTGCTTCTTCTAAATACTGAGCAAAGGGTCTGACTACTTATGTCTGTGTGATATTTCAGTTTTTCTTTTTTAATAAATCTGCAAAAATTTCAATATGGGGTGCTGTGTGTACATGTGGAAAAAAATGAACTTAAATTATTTTAGCAAATGGCTGCAATATAAAAAATAATGAAACATTTAAGGGGACCTGAATACTTTCCGTATACACTGTACATGTGTGTGTGCACCATTATATATTGTGATATTTGATCACATTTTACTTTAACATTATTTTTATTGTTTTATAAATTGAATGCAGCAAGTCTGTAGCTTCCACTCACAACCGCTCCATGCAAGTACAGTGGAACCTCGATAAAACAGTCCTCAATATAACGGATATCGAATAAAATGGACTGTTGGGACTAAACAATGTGTTCACAAATAGTTACCATTTGTCACTTAAAATGCCATTTACAAACTCTGTTAGGTCCAGAATTGGCCGCTGTTGTTTACTGGTGCTGTGGTGCAATGCAGGCAGAGAATGGGATTGACGTATTTCCGGATCACAGAAACTGTATACAATAATAGTAGATCCTCCCGTGCCTGCGTGGGGGCCATGTTGAACGTGGGGCATTGACGTAGCGGCCATGTGACGATTGCTATATCGATTGTCTATTGTACACAGAGCAGAGGGAGAGCAACATGGATGCAGCGTCAACTCAGTGGAGTAAAAAACAAACAAACAAAAAAGTCTTTGGAGTCTGGAACATGTTACTTTTGGTAAAAACATTTTTTTTTGAAACGAGGAAGCACATGAATTCCTCGCGGCTCTTGAAAGGGACTGGCCTACAATGAGTACTGCACGTCAACAATGTCACCACGACCAAGGACACCAGCGTAGTAAGTTTGGATAAAATGGGAAACTTTTAAACATTTTAAAGCTTTTTTTAATATTTATTTACAATAACTTTGTACTGTACTGAACTTTTTAGGCCACGGGAAAAAGTACAAAACAATTTTGTACTGCACAGTCATATGGGTGCATATGGCCTAAAAAAAAAGTGCTTCAATGTAACGGACAATCGGCGATATCGGACGGCCCCCCGCCCCTATTAGTACGTTCTATCGAGGTTCCACTGTAATGTACTGTATTCGGATTTAGGCAGGGCTTTGCTGCCATTTTGTGCCATATTCTTGTGTCATATTAGCACATTTCAGAAAGAGCATCAAAAATACGCAAATAGATGCATTCTTCAGCACATACAGCAGCTGGGAATAGGTTTCACACAAAAACGCGAATAGGTAAATTTGTGAATAGTGATGTGCAAATATGCGAATGTTTTTGTACATTGTTTGTAGTACTAAATCATTTACACGCAACACACCTAATGATCTCTCTTTTAATCCCAGTCTTTTTAGTTTAGTTGAACTCGGGCTAACTACTGGGCTGTAACACAGGCCTACCTGAGCCAAAGGTATGTCTGTCGGGGGTGGGCTGTAATTGTTGGGTGGGGGTACTCACATGGACTGCATAGCATCCTGGATGAGCTGCATCCAGGCGTTGCGCTCCTCCTTGGAGCATGCCAGGACCTCCATCATTTCTGGCTTCTCGATGCCTGCTGTGATAAGGAAAAGGCCACGCTCCTCGTTGGCCACCTCGCGCACAATCAGCTTCTGCAGTGAGATGACAGTAGAGCGCTGGTCCTACCGGGTTGGTGGGGTTTGGTTTAGACAGTGGGTGGGAGGGCCGAGGAGGAAGACAAATGACAGGAAAAGGAGATGGTGATGATGAGGCAGTGGGCAGGAAATGGGTTGGTGAAGCGACAAGCAGGGGAAAGGAAAAATGACAGGAAGCATCAAATGTGAACAGGGGAATACAAGTAGAAGATTAGAGTAGCATTGGATGGAAAGAGGGAATAAAATGGATGGGGAACAATAGAAAATGGTTAATGTCATCCTGCACAGTGGAAGGATAAGTAAAATTTATAACCAACAATATACACGATATGAGGGTAAAAAAAAAAGTACTTAAAACACCCTAAATCAAACAATTAGTCAAACAGAGGTAAGATCAGACCTCAAATAATGATACAATTTGGTAAATCACAGAGCCGTGCTGAGGAGATGGGCCATGGGGCAGCATGTTTGTGTTGTTTTTTCGTGTTAGTTGGTTTGCAGGGTTTCGGGAAGAAATACAAAACTGCTGAGAGGGTCAATTAAGTACAAATGGAGTTTTTTTTCTTGTTACAGTCTGATTGCATTAGGGCCAATTGGGTCAGTGATCCACCAAATCGAGCAGGTCGAACTGCTCCCCCATGTATCATCTCGGACGTCAAAAGCTAGGATGTTTTTGCCTTGGCGGAGGTCTGCTATCCACTGCTCTAGTGTTTTTGCCCAAGGCCCTCCAATCTGCGAACATGTTATTTGTCTTTTTAAAGGCCTCTGCTCCAAAATGGCTCGGCAATTTCGCCATGATGAGTGTGGTTTCTTTGCCGCAGGCGGCCACATTCCCCCTCCTCTCACTCACTCAGTGTGTGTGTCTGTGTGTGCGCGCGCGGGTGCTAAGGGGGAAAAAAAGCTCATAGCTACGTGATACATAACATTATTACATATAGATATATTGTATAATATTGATTTTTTATTTTATAGAATATTTTTTCACAAGCAGAGACATTTTTGCTATTTTTGTGAAATTTTATATTTATTTATACTTATTATTTTACGTCATTTTTTTACTTTTACATGTAAAACATAATTTGAAATGTTTTATCAATTACAATTTTTATAATTTTTTGACAGGATGAGACATTATGGAGTCATATATTATTGTGGAATTTTGATGTGCGGCACGATGGACAATTGGTTAGAGTGTCTGCCTCACAGTTCTGAAGACCAGGGTTCAATCCCCGGCCCCGCCTGTGTAAGTTTGCATGTTCTCCCCCTGCCTGCGTGGGTTTTCTCAGGGTACTCCGGTTTTCTCCCACATCCCCAAAACATCCATGGTAGGCTAATTGAAGTCTCTAAATTGCCCGTAGGTGTGACTATGAGTGTGAACGGTTGTTTGTTTATGTGTGCCCTTCGATTGGCTGGCAACCAGTTCAGGGTGTACCCGCCTCCTGCCCGATGATAGCTGGGTTAGGCTTCCAGCACTCCCGCGAACCTTGTGAGGATAAGTGGCTCAGAAAATGGATGGATGGAATTTTGATGTTTCATTTTTTTTATACTTATTACTATTCTATATCTATTTACCTATCTGTCTATCTATCTAGCTAGCTATATCATTTAAAATGTCTGTTGTGTTTGTTTCTAAATATTGTTTTATGTTTATAATTTTTTTATCATACTTAATTTGATTTAATTCACTTTTTATTCACTTTTCCGCAGGTTTTTTTTTTGTCTGCTTATGAGCTGAGACAGCTTCACTAGGTTCACTTTTCCGGTGAGCAGGCTCACCAGCATGGTGAAGATGTATTTCTGGTCCTTCTCTTGGAGGAATACCAGGACATCCGACAGGAGCAGTGCGTGGACGTCTGAGAAGGAAAACATGTTGTTATGCATTTTCTCTATTTTTTCCAATTATTAGGGAAATAAGTGTTGTCACCTTTGAGGCGTCCCTGGTTGCTCTTTAGCTGCAGAGCGCCGTCGTGGACCAGGCGTCGTCGCAGCAGGTCCTCGCGGGCGAAGATCTGGCCATTCTTCATCATCATGATGGACTTGCTGTCGGTGCGGCTATGGAAGTCCTTGAGGCGCCGCCGTTTGTCGTGCTCGTTCACACGGCCATCCACGCTGGCGATCACCTCCTTTACTAGGCGCAGCGCCTCTGACAGGTCTTCGTAGTCATCATCGCCCTCTGCGCCCGGAAGGAAGCAGTTGAGTCAGTGAGTACCCAAGGAATGTTTTGCTTCCTCTGGCTTTTTTGTGTGTTCAGTGTATTTGACACCACCACAGGAGGGTAACGAGTAACAGTGGGAAGGAGACATAATATATAGAATGGGTACAGTGCATCCAGATAGCAGAATGTGGAACATTTCTGTGAACTTCACTTTTTCCACTTTTTTTTTTTGTTATGTAACAGCCTTATTCCAAAATGCAGTGCTTCCAGCTATATCAGTGTTCATCTTTTGTGCCCCCGCGATATCACAGATGTTTAAATGATCATTTTTATGATTGTATTGCTGCTCCATGTGTGTTTCAGTATCCTTTGTTTGAAGGTTTACAATGACTGTAACATCGATGTTAATTTACATTTGTAAGTTAGTCTATGATGTTTCACGTTTTACTGGATGTTAGCAATATGCTAGCAGACTTTCAAAATTACATGGTTTGGTTAAATGTTTTGGTGTTTAAATATACAATGTTGAATTCTCTTCTGTTTTATGTGTCAGTTTATTTATAGTTCAACAGGGAGTGACAGATGTTTTGCCTGTTATTTGGAGAACTTCAGGAACGAGAGAGTGAGAACAGGAACTAAAATAATTTTAAAAATCGTGTTTTAATAAGTTGTGTGTTGTAATAAGTGTAAATGTGTTTAAAGTGTGCGGTAGGGGTAAAACAATAAATGTTTTTTGTTTTCTCTATAATGCAGCTTTCCACCTACAGTAGGGCAAAAAAGTATTTAGTCAGCCATCAATTGTGCAAGTTCTCCCACTTAAAAAGATGAGAGAGGTGTAATTTTCATCATAGGTATACCTCACCTATGAGAGACAAAATGAGAAAAAATAAATAAATACAGAAAACCACTGTCGGATTTTTAAAGAATTTATTAGCAAATTATGGTGGAAAATAAGTATTTTGTCAATAACAAAAGTTCCTCTCAGTACTTTGAAATATACGCTTTGTTGGCAATGACTGCGGGCAAACGTTTTTTTGTAAGTCTTCACAAGGTTTTCACACACTGTTGCTGTTTTTTTGGCCCATTTCTCCATGCAGATCTCCTCTAGAGCAGTGATGTTTTGGGGCTGTTGCTGGGCAACACAGACTTTCAACTCCCTACAAAGATTTTCTATGGTGTTGAGAGCTGTAGACTGGCTAGGCCATTCCAGTACCTTGAAATGCTTCTTATGAAACCACTCCTTCATTGTCCAGGCGGTATGTTTGGGATCATTGTCATTTTGAAAGACCCAGCCACGTTTCATCTTCAATGCCCTTGCTGATGGAAGGAGGTTTTCACTCAAAATCGCGCGATACATGGCCCCATTCATTCTTTCCTTTACACGGATTAGTCGTCCTGGTCCCTTTGCAGAAAAACGGCCCCAAAGCATGATGTTTCCACCCCCATGCTTCACAGTAGATGCGGTGTTCTTTGGATGAAACTCAGCATTCTTTCTCTTCTAAACACGACAAGTTGAGTTTTCCCCAAAAAGTTCTATTTTGGTTTCATCTGCTCATATGACATTCTCCTAATTGTCTTTTTGATCATCCAAATGCTCTCTAGCAAATTTCAGACAGGCCTGGACATATACTGGCTTAAACAGGGGGACACGTTTGGCACTGCAAGATTTGCGTCCCTGGCGGTGTAGTGTGTTACTCATGGTAGCCTTTGTTACTTTGGTCCCAGCTCTCTGCAGGTCATTCACTCGGTCCCCCTGTGTGGGTCTGTGATTTCTGCTCACCGTTCTTGTGATAATTTTGACCCCACGGGTTGAGATCTTGTGTGTAGCCCCAGATCGAGGGAGATTATCAGTGGTCTTGTATGTCTTCCATTTTCTAACAATTGCTCCCACAGTTGATTTCTTCACACTAAAGCTGCTTACCTTTTGCAGATTCAGTCTCCCCCAGCCTGGTGCAGGTCTACAATTTTGTTTCTGGTGTTCTTTGACAGCTCTTTGGTCTTGACTGTAGTGACTCTGACACAGTTGCCAGAACCCCCCCCACCACCACCTTGATAAACTGCATTCTTCCAAGCGGCCCTGCTGTGAGAATGTCCCAAGAAGATGCCGAGTGGACCCTAAATTAATTAACATCTACCCTCGAAGTCTAAACTCCTAAGCATCAAAGGCCCCCAGATGTTTCCACCAGACCACCTGTCTTGGAATAGGAACAATTGCTGAACTATTCCAAATGTATGCCTTGATGTCTGTGTCAGTGTGTCAACTTTAAAAGCACAATTGCGAGATTTTGAGAACTGTTTGTCTTGATTTGACTCCAAGCGGCATGTGATTTGAATCATAAGCATTTCCCAAAACTAAAGTATAAACAGTCAGTCCTACATGCTTGACCTCTGAGTAAAGAGAGTACCAAGTTGAGGTTATTTTATATTAGTATATGATTTTAAACCCATCCATCCATCCATCCATTTTCTGAGCTCGTGAGTAGATACTGCAAGTGTTTGCCAGAATGTACAATAATAGTGCCTAATAATTTCGTGGAAATTACTAGCTTCAGACAAAATCTCAAATTTGTCCTCTCTCTCTCTCTCGTCCAGAATGTTTAGTCCAACACACAATGTTCTATTTCCCTTTTCGTAGGCCTATTTTCCTCCTCCTTCCCATTATTAGTGTTATTTTCTTTCTTTAGTTAGACCCCTTTGTGTGTTTCCCTCTAGATCCCTTGTAGATGTAATTAAATATTCTATAAAATTCCACTCTTGGTTGTATTTTGTGTGTGTTCTGAGTTTAAGTCAGCCTCTGTCATCTTGAACTCAAAATTTCATAGTGTAGCAACCTTCAGATTACGAGACTGATAACAAGGATTCTCATCACTTTCCCTAAATTTTATACCCTTTACGAGACAGATTAGTTTGATTTTAACAATTAAACTTAAAATTACGCTAAACCGGAAGTAACGCAGGCGTCGTTTCCGGCTTACTCTATTCTACTAAATTAATTACATTTTTAATGAACCCTCATATACGCTACATAGCCATAGTGGAGTTTTGAGTGTGACTGTTTGAGGTTGTGGACAGGTGTCGTTTATACTGATGAGTTCAAGCAGGTGCCATTAATACAGGTAACGAGTGGAGGACAGAGGAGATACAGGTAACGAGTGGAGGACAGAGGAGATACAGGTAACGAGTGGAGGACAGAGGAGCCTCTTCAAGAAGTTACAGGGCTGTGAGAGCCAGAAGTCTTGCATGTTTGTAGGTGACCAAATACTTATTGTCAACCATAATTTGCTAATAAATTCTTTAAAAATCAGACAATGTGATTTTCTGGATTTTTTTTTGTCTCTCATAAGTGAAGTATAACTATAATGAAAATAACAGGCCTCTCTCATCTGTTTAAGTGGGAGAACTTGCACAATTGGTGGCTGACTATGTCTTTATGTCTCAAAAGTGTTCTCTGTCAATTGACTGTCTGTTGTCGTACTAGAGCGGCTCCAACTACCGGAGACAAATTCCTTGTGTGTTTTTTGGACATACTTGGCAAATAAAGATGATTCTGATTCTGACTAAATACTTTTTTGCCCCACTGTATTGTGGTTGGGTCTGGAATTCCTCCCTGCAATAAATAGGGGTTCACTCTAAATTCCATCCATCCATTTTCCATACTGCTAATCCTCACATGGGTCGCGGGCATGCTGGAACCTATCCCAGCTATCTTTGGGCGAGAGGCGGGGTACACTCTGAATTGGTCGTGAGCCAATCGTAGGGTACATATAAAAAAAACAACCATTCGCACTCCCATTCACACCTACGGGAAATTTAGAGTATTCAGTTAACCCACCATGCATGTTTTTGGGATGTGCGAGTAAACCGGAGTACCTGGAGAAAACCCACGCAGAGACGGGGAGAACATGCAAACATCAGAGAGGCGAGGCCGGCTTTGAACCCGGGTCCCCAGAACTGTGAGGCAGATGTGTTAACCAGTCGCACCGTGCCGCCCTCACTCTAAATTTGTGAATGCAATTTTTTTCTTCCTAATTCGACACAGGACACCCAATAATAACAGCATGAAAGACTTGAGGCTATAATTGCTGCTAAAGATACAGCGACGTAGCATTGGGCAAATGTTGTGAATTCTAATCTACATGTGATACATTTTTGTTACTTAAACACATTTGAAAAAAATCTACCCAATCTCTCCAATTTTTCTTTTGGAGGAAAAAATAAGGTTGTAACATCACAAAATGTGGAAAAAGTGAAGTCTGATGCATTGATGATGCAAGTATTTCCAGGCAGCAATATGGCCAATGTTAGAGAGTAACTAATTACATGTAAAGAGATTATGTAATTTGATTACAAAATGTATTTAATTGTATTACATTACATTACTGGGACGAAATGTGTAATTAAAAACAGATTTTGAACATTTCCGTGATTAGAATTGTGGTTATAGTTGAAAAATAGTCGCAAAAGCTCAAGATTATTATTTTTTAATATTACTTCTTTCTTCTAAAGCCAAAGGTTGTGATTGGCTCCCTCTGGTCATGTGCCACTCTGCAGTAGTCTTAAACATGACATATTTTCCCAAATATGACGTCGAAGCACCACCTTGTTTTGAAATCTTAAAAGTTTGTCTGAGATTTTGAAAAGGTTAGACTATAGTTATGAACACATGAAACAACATTGACTTTTGAACAGTTTCATCTTGATAATTCCGGACTTTATGGAACATTCACTTATCTGGGTTGTCATATGAAGTGAGTCTAAATTGTGCATGTTTGTCATTAGATCAACATGGTACGGTGGTTTTCCACATGCTGTACAAACCTAACACTGGTCAACAACAAATTTATTGTCTCTTTTTTTTTTAGCTAATTGTGGACAATATTTATGTGCTGAATCCAAATACCACATTGATTTTACTCATTCAGGTCAACGTCCAAAATAATGACCTATGACTTGACTTCACTTTTCAAGACAAAACCTCCAATGGTCCATTTATAATTAAGAAAAGTAATCAAAATGTAATCAAACGTAATTAGGTATATTAGTTAGAGAGAGTAATTGAAATACTTACACTTTTATTACATTTTCAACAGGGTAATGTAACTGTAACCAACTACAGTTGCAAAGTAATTTTCCCAACACTGAGTAAGGCTAAGTGGTTAAGACATTTAAGGTGAAAGTATAAAGTATATTTTGCTTTTCGTTGGCGTTTTTTGTGTGTGGTTCCACCAGTAATATAAAAGAGAGAAAAAGTGTGAAAACAATTGAACATGAAATGGAACTTAGAACACACACAAAAAAGCCAAAGAAAAAGAAAAACACTCCTTTACATCAGTGTTTACTGACCTTTACTGAGCCAAGGGACATATTTTAGAAGAGCAAAATCTCACGGCACATCACCAAACAGAATGTCACAAAAAGTACACTGGGCCTGATTAGTTAAAACACAATGCTATTATTATGTTTTATAAACCGAAACTTGTATCTTCCGTCATCTAGTGGAAGAGCATTTAATTGTTCTGACTCTCACTATACATTGCTGGTATACTGTAGATAGATGAACCAAGATACATTATTTGTATTTGTATAATTTTTGGACCAATTAAAGTGATATTTAATAAATTCCTGGAGCACACCTGATGACCATTGCTATGGCAAAGTGGTTGGGAATCACTGCTTTAGATGCTCACTTAGCTGACGTTTCGCTAGTCATGGCATTTGTCTGACCTGTGGAATGCTGCAGGATCCTCTGAATCAGCACAGGGTACTTTGTTATCCTCTGGGTCACCAGCAGGATACATTCTGGTATGCCGAGACGCCGAACAATGCTGCTGCTCATCTTTTTCTGTTGGAAGACAAAAACAAAAACCTTCCAACGACTTTGCCAAATTTCACTCAGTGGCAACGCTTATAAAAAAATAAGCACAGTTTTACCCATCCACACAAATTTTGAGTGGACATGTCTATCGTCTAACGACCCATGCCCGAATCTTAAACAGAAAGTTGGCCATTTTGGTTTGAAGCAGCCCTTTTGGGTGAATTCCAAGGCTTGTACTTCTACAAACTCTGACAAGGGAGGAAGAAGAGAAAGATGGATGTACTTTGATGTAGGCCTTGAAGCGTTTGTCTTTGGTCAGAAGCTCCTTGTACAGGTTGACGGCCTCATTGTGGCGGCTGCAGAATCTCCCATAGATCCTCTTCACGCTCTCGCTGTTGCATCCCGAGAACTGGACAAGGATTGTGTTGAAACTTATTTAGAAATACTTTGCAGAAACATGGGCAACAAACTGTATCTAGTGTAGGCAGAATAGCAGAACACAATTAAAAAAAATAATAAACTTCATTATACAACAGAAAATAAAATAAAAAGTAAATAATGTATGTAATAATAATGGAACTTACTCAAACTCTACTTTATATCTTTTAAAATCGTGTAACTTAAAAGCATTTACGGCTTTTTCTGGTAACGTTACTATTTTATCATTTGAACTTGCTGCTCTTGTAACTTTTTCCTCATCTTCCTAACACTGACTTTTCTTCACAACTTAACTTTTTTTCATAACATACCTATTTCCACATTTAATTTTTTACTTTCAAGACTTTGTTGCAACATTGCCATTTTAGGTTGGAAATGTTATTCTTGTAACGGGACATTTTACTCAAATTGATCTGACTTTTCTCGTAACTTTTCTCAGGACTTTTCTCTCTCTTTGCAATTTTCTCTTAAGTAATTTTTAGATTTTCTTCTGGTTACCTTACCATTTTTCATTTCAGTATGTACAGTCCCCTCCAAAAGTAGTGGGACGGCAAGGTCAATTTCTTTGTTTTTGTTGTACACTGAAGACATTTGGGTTTCAGATCAAAAGACAGGACAGAGCACCTTTTGTTTGAAGGCACCCAATTTTTAAGTGAGCAAAAGTATTGGAACAGACATGATTAAATCAACTTAAAGTGAATAACATTTAATATTTGGTGGCATAACCATTACTTGCAATAACTGCATCAAGCCTGCGACTCATTGACTTCACCAGACTATTGCATTCTTCATTTGAAAAGCTTTTCCAGGCCTTTACTGAAGCCTCTTTCAGTTCTTTTTTGTTTCTGGGGGGTTTCTCCCTTCAGTCTCCTCTTCAGGAGGTAAAATGCATGCTCTATTGGGTTAAGGTCTTTTGAGTGACTTGGCAAGTCTAAGACTTTCCACTTTCCCCCCCTGATGAAGTCCATTGTTATGTTGGCAGTGTCATTGTCTTGTTGAATGATGAAGCTTCTCCCGATTAGTTTGAACGCATTTTACTGTAAATTGCCATTTACTTTTGTTTAGCCAGGTGACACGCTGCTAAAGCAGCAATTGACTCCTGTCTCTTGACCTCTACCATGAGCTTCTTCCCATGAAAAGCTACACGTGTATATAATTGATTAATGCTTTTTTTAATTAATGCTTTTCTGCAACAGTGCTGCATTGCTTTTCTACACAATAGATTTGATCATTCTCTTGGGTATATGTATATACCCATGAGAATACATAGGTGCGTATATATGTATATACACACCTATGTATAATACGCAGCTATGTATAATACGCACCCCCAAAGTTGACATGGTTTTGCTTCTACCCATATGATGAAAAACATGATTATCTGCATTTTGTTCGCTTTTTCAAAGAATTATTCTGAAGTTAAGCACTTTATTTGAACATGTAATACTTTCTTTTTTATTTACTAGCTCTTATTTTGAAATTCAAAGCCCTACTTTTATTTTGTAAATGACAAAACACACAGTTGTGCTCATATGTTTGATTACCCAGTCAGAATATGTAAGATGGGTAGAATTCTTTGAAGAAAATATGAAGGGCCAGGCAAAACAAATAAATTTTTATTTTAATGGGAGTTAATTTAAACTGTCAAGCATTTCAGCAAATCATTATCATGAAACAAAATATAACCATAAAGAAATTAATGATGGTTATTGTTCAGTCATCAGTCGTATTTTAAAAAACAATAGTTCACAAATTCTGCCAGGGTATGTAAATTTATGAGCACAACTGTACATATATGCAGTCATACGTGCCCCTGTCATATTGGAACGAAAGTGTACACCTTTCTCATAACCTCTAGGTGGTGATGGCATACAGGAATGAAACTGTACAGCTTTTTCATAACCTCTAGATGACGGCATACATTTATAAAACGTGAAAGTTTTTTTCCATTTTCCCCTATACCCATGTATTATATGCACTATTTACTTTTTACAATTTTTTGGGGGAAACAATGGGAATTATACACAAGAAATTATGGTATTTGTATTTTCTTGTGTCTCTTTGTATTTACACCAAAATGCTTAAACACGGCAGTCGACTGGTTAGCACATTTGCCTCACAGTTCTGAGGACCTGGGTTCAAATCCGGCCTTGCCTGTGTGAAGTTTGCGGTTGAATGGTGTCAATGTGAGTGCGAATGGTTATTTGTTTATATGTGCCCTGCGATTGGCTGGCGACCAGTTCAGGGTGTATCCCGCCTCTCGCCCAGAGTCAGCTGGGATAGGCTCCTGCATGCCCGTGACCCTCGTGAGGATAAGCGGTGTGGAAAATGGATGGATGGATGCTTAAAACACTGTGGAGCCATGCATGCTGGGCATTATGGGCATATATTGCAGTACACTTTTCCTTCGCTATAAATTCTTCAGTTATTTACCACATACCAAACAGTAAAATACTGTAAAGTGATAATACAGTAATTATAGTTTCCACTGCATAATGGGATTTCGGTTGACGTCTCACAGTAAAACAGAGTTACTGGATTTTTTTTAAATTGAGGCTTTTCTTCTTTGTGTTGCTGATGAGTCAGAAGTAAAACGGGAGCTCTTTTGGCTTGCAGAAGAAGTATTCCATTGAGCAATCACAAGGAAGTACATCCTTGTATCTAACGCAGCTGTTAAGTCATCAGACAATGCTTAGCTTAGCTTCACTTAGCATACAGCAAAACTGACTGGGAGGTCACTATCACACAGCCCGCAGGCATGTTGGGAGCAACACGGCTGCGCAATTCTGCTGCTTTCAAAGTTAGCCTAGCCTGTATTTGGCGCCTCCACTAATTTTGTTATCACAGAAAATGTTGTAATACAATATTTTATTGTGAAATAACAGTGTAAATGGGTGACTTCACAATAAAATTCCAATAGTACTTTACTGAGTTTGTCCAAGTCGACATTAAATCTTGCTTGAGTGAAATTACAAATTGATACACAAACTTCTTCTTTTCATTTCGGCTTGTCTCGTTAGGGGTCGCCACAGCGTGTCATCCTTTTCCATATAAGCCTATCTCCTGCATCCTCCTCTAAAACACCAACTGCCCTCATGTCTTCCCTCACGACATCCATCAACCTTCTTTTTGGTCTTCCTCTCGCTCTCTTGCCTGGCAGCTCCATCCTCATCATCCTTCTACCAATGTACTCACTATCTCTCCTCTAGATGTGTCCAAACCATCGAAGTCTGCTCTCTCTAACTTTGTCTCCAAAACACCTAACCTTGGGTGTCCCTCTGATGAGCTCATTTCTAATTTTATCCAATCCGGTCACTCCGAGAGAGAACCTCAACATCTTCATTTCTGCCACCTCCACCTCTGCTTCGTGTTGTCTCTTCAGTGTCACCGTCTCTAATCCGTACATCATGGCTGGCCTCACCAATGTCTTATAAACTTTGCCCTTCATCCTAGCAGAGACTCTTCTGTCACATAACACAGCTGACACCTTCCTCCACCCGTTCCAACCTGCTTGGACCCGTTTCTTCACTTCCTTACCACACTCACCATTGCGCCAGACTGTTGACCCCAAGTATTTGAAGTCCTCCACCCGCGCTCTCTCTTCTCCCTGTAGCCTCACTCTTCCCCCTCCACCCCTCTCTTTCATGCACATATATTCTGTTTTACTTATCTTCATTCCTCTCCTTTCCAGTGCATGCCTCCACCTTTCTAACAGACTTCCGCATGCAGTACCACAGTTACTCTCTGCCTACTCTGTCATAGGCATTCTCTAGATCCACAAAGACACAATGTAGCTCCTTCTGACAGTCTCTGTACTTTTCCTCAACATCCTCAAGGCAAATAATGCATCTGTGGTACTCTTTCTAGACCATGATACCATATTGTCGCTCACAAATACTCACTTCTGTTCTGACTCTGGCCTCCACTACGCTTTCCCATAACGTCGTTGTGTGGCTCATCAAGTTTATTCCTCTATAGTTCCCACAGCTCTGCACATCACCCTTGTTCTTAAAAATCGGCATCAGCACACTTTTCCTCCATTCCTCAGGCATCTTTTCACCCACTAGAATTCTGTTAAAAAGTTGGTCAAAAACTCCATAGCCACCTCTCCTAGATGCTTCCATACCTCCACAGGATATCATCATGACCAACTGCCTTTCCATTTTTCATCCTCTTTAATGCCTTTCTAACTTCTAATCATTGCCACTTCCTAGTCCACCACACTTGCCTCTTTGACTCTTCCTTCTCTCTCATTTTCCTCATTCATCAACTCCTCAAATTATAACTAAATATACAAAAATTTGATACTCTTTGAAAACTTTTAAAGTTTATCCAAATTTACCATGCTGGTATGCTTGTTGTTGTCATGACTAGTGGCAATACTGGTAGCTTTCATGAGTCGCGAGGAATTGCGTGTGCTTCCTATTCCCAAATCCGTTAATTAGTTGCCTTTCACGAAAGACTTGGCAAAATGTTACTGTACCAAAAATAACATTCACACCTACGGAAAATAAAAAATAGAAATGAAATAGAAAATAAAAAAATGTTCCAGACTGCAGTACGACTCCAGAGACGTACATCTCTTACAGAAAAAAACGCCGCCATCCCGCCAGGATGCGCTCTCTGCGCGGAGCGATATGCGACAATAGATAGAACTCCTGCCGTCAAGGCCGCCACATCATCTGGAAATGTCGCCACATTCAACATGGGCGCCACATGTCAATACATTGCCTTTGATGGGAATTTCACCACATTCAACATGGTCGCCTGGTAGGCACGGGGAGGTCCATTGGCTGGATCTGGTCATTGTATATCTGTGACCCGGAAATACGTGTGTCCCAGTCTCTGCCTGTATTGTGCCACAGACCCAGTCAACAACACCGGCCAATTCGGGAACTAACAGACTTGGTCAACGGCAGTTTAAGTGACAAATGATATTTTTTTTTTTTTTCTATTTTTGGACACATGTACTGTCAAGATGGTCCCTTACTTACGATATCCGTTAAATTGGGGTCCGTTAAATCGAGGTTCTACTGTATTGGCTTTTCAACTTTACTTAAGTTCTGCTGTTTTGGAAGGCAAGTTTGTTGGCGTGTGAACAACAACACCTATGACATGAGGGACATATTTGAGGACATCTGTCTCTCTCACCTGGCTGAGGAGGATATCCCCTATCCGGTAGACAATGATGCCCCGCTCCGAGTGTCCGCCCTCTGGCTGGCTCTCACGCTTCCTCTCCAGCAAGCGCAGGAGAAGCTGTGTGTGGAGCTCCATAAGCTCATCCAGGGCAGGGAAGAGTCGCTCCAGGGTCTGCGGTTCCAGCTGCACCTCCTTCTGCAGGCCCTTGCTGTACACCTCTGACATGATGCGCAGTGTGCGGATGTGGTGCATCTCCGTCTGCATCAGCTCTACGGTAAATTAGAGTTAATAATGTCCAGAATTAATCAATAATTCACCAAAATCACAAAGATGCTTCGTGTTGAGAGCTGAAGAACAGTTATAAGCACACAGAATGCTATATTAATGTGGGATTCTCTTTAGTGGAATCTCGGTTTACGAACGACCCGGTTGACAAACAATTTGGTTTACCAACTACATTTTTGAAGAAAGATTATCTAATTTCATTCACTATTTTCAAGTCACAAACAGTCTTGGTACATGTGTAGAAGGCTCAGTTGTACTTTTTCTCGTGCCCCATAAACACCTTTGGCTGTGTGCGTCACACGTTACAGGTATCCTTGTTTTATTCTAAATTAGCCCTCAGGATTGCTCCCAGAGTAAGTGAAAATTTACTCTTACTCTAGCTATACTGAAGCAGCTCATTTTCGGGTGTGATCTGCCAACACTTTTTAATTCTTTAAATGATCTCGCCACACCTTACCTCTCTGAGTTGCTCCGCCCCTACACTCCTGCCCAGTTCCTTAGGTCAGCTGACCAGATGCTCCTGGAGGTACCAAGGACTAAACAGAGGCTCAGGGGATAGCGCTTTTTCAGTTGCATCTCTTTGGAATATACTCCCGCTAAATATTAGGCAAGCCCCCTCACTGTCCAGTTTTAAAGTCCATCTTATAAGACGTTTTTATTCTTTTGCTTTCGACCCAGCATGAGACTCTGCACTGCTTTATTTCTAATGTTGCTTTTTATGTATTTCTTTGAATTTGCCCTGTGTTTATTGTGTGTACAGATTTTATTTGTATATAATGTACAACACTTTGTGTGCAGCTGTGGTTGTTATAAAGTGCGCTATAAATAAAGTTGAGAACACTAAGGAGAAAAAGAAGGGAGAGGAGCGAGGGGAAAAAACTCAAACAATCTTTACTCTAAAAGGAGGCAACAGTCCCAGCCAGCGAGTGTTAACTGCACCGAGAGAGGTAAAAGTCTGTCCGGGTTCCACCTTTGACCACTGTAGGAGAGCTCGCTGGTGACAGTGTTAGCGTGGCTTTGTGGTTGAATTTTTCCCTTTTCTTTCTGGCATTTTAACATGCCATCTTTCACTGCGTGACTACACAGGTTTGTTTATCGTCACCTTGGATACCATTATCCCAAAATGGCTGCCACATCCCTCAATACAATGCAGTCCCCAAAGTACACAGTATCCTATGCGAAAAGGCAAAAACGCTCCACAGTGAATTGTTAGCGACCACACCGTATTGTATGTTTTTATTCTATGTTTTCACTTATTTCTACATTGTATAGTATTTATTTGAGACAGTTCTACACAGCGGTCATCAAATCAGTCCTGTGTTCTTCCATCACAGTCTGGTTTGGTGCTGCTACAAAAAAGGACAAACTCCAACTGCAACGGACAATCAAAACTACTGAAAGGATTGTTGGTACCCCCCTACCCACCAATGAGGACTTGCACGCTGCCAGAACTAAGACAAGAGCGTGCAAAATCCTCTCTGACCCTCCGCACCCCGGTCACCAGCTCTTCCAGCTCCTTCCCTCAGGTAGGCGCTACCAATCAATGCAAACTAGAACTAGCAGACATTCCAACAGCTTCTTCCTCTTGCGATCAACTTCTTAAACACCTAACCTACAATTCCATGACAACATGCTGGCAATTTTTTGACTTGAGTTCGTTGTCACATTTCTGTGGTGCCAATTATGTATTACTCGTGCACTCACTGTAGTTGTCTCGCCATGCTGCACTATTTGCATATACTGGCCACTCATGCCAGAGTAGCATCTGCTCCATTTCCACACTGACTGAGGAGTATCTGCAACATTTGCACAACCAACATTGTCCCAGATTATCGCACTACTCGTCACTTTAAACCGCATACACTCCTTGAAGTCTCGGCGCCCTTTGCACAATGGTCATTGCACCGGACTATTGCAATATTAGTCATTCGAACTGCTCTAAGTACTAGAGGACTCTGCATCTTTTTGCACAATTGTCAAAAAAATAAAATAAAAATGTACCGGCATTACCAGATAACTAGCAACCCTTTACTGGTCAATGTTATTCTTTCTCCAAAGTGTTCTGTAAATTGACTGTCTGTTGTCGTACTAGAGCGGCTCCAACTACTGGAGACAAATTCCTTGTGTGTTTTTGGACATACTTGGCAAACAAAGATGATTCTGATTTCTAACTACACAATAAAACTTGGGGAAATATAGCTTTGTTCTGGGGCTGGAACTGATTAATTTCAATGGGAAACATTACCTCAGCGCAGAGATTCCACTGTTTAGGGCTTTTATCCCTTTTTAAGCATGCCCAATCCTTGCAAGATGAAAGCACATCACAGTTTGTCATTAGCCAGCTAACACAGCGTAACTCTATAAATGTTTTGGGTGCATTCACACCTGCCACATTTGGTACGCTTGAAAGGAACTAAAGTACGTTTCCCTCTTGGTCTGGACCATTTGTTGACATTGTGAACAGTGTCTGAAATTAACTTTTTGTTTCACCAGACAAGTTGGTCAGTAGATGAAAAAAAATCCACCGGCTAAACAAACATTTTACCGGCCAAAATATTAAATCATTTTACACATTTCTATAACAGGATATTATAAAATAAAATTTCACAAATAAAGTATCTCATTTTTAATTAATAACTGCTCAATATAGAGGGAATTGACATGATTTTAGCTCACAAAAAAAATAACTCTTTCAATTTTTTTTTCCAATTTTGAATTTTTTTTTGGTTTCTTTTTTTAGGGGGAACCAACCCCCAAAACACTTGTTGGTGTTTTATAATTTTTGGGTTAAAAAAAGAGACTTTGCCATGGCCGCTTGCCTCCTGCTAAAAAATCTCCAGGTTCCCGTGACTTAAGTAGTCTGTCTGGCACCTGCGTCTGTTTACGTTATGCGTGTATGCTTGTGTCCATGTGCATCGCTCATATGCATGCAGACAGCGGAGGAACATAAGAGAAATCCACCAAACGAGACAAAAAAAAAAAAACATGGAAAAAAAAAAAGGTACATTTTATCCATGTTTTTAATTTCGGAGCCTGGGTGTGAATACACACAAGCGAATCCTGGTGTACACCAAACAACTGCTCTGACACCTACTTTTTGAGGTGGTCTTGGTTAGCTTCTGAACAGACTCGGCACGGTTTGTTTGTGGTCTGAAAACGAACCAACTTCGATCTGACCCAACAAGTCAATGTCCCAAAGTTTATAAAGATAGCGACTGCTGTACGTCCGACCTGATCGCCATGCGTCCTCCGGCACCGCACCTTGACGTCAATCAACAGGATTGCGTCTTGCAACAGTGCATTGCCTCCCTTGGTGGCCGATGTCAACATTTATTCACACGCACAAACCAATGTTTACTGAAGCTTTACAGCATTATTCGACAGGACGCCGGCATATTTACGTACAAACAGTGCTAGCACTAGCTGAAGCTCGGGTTCTGACCAGAACAAAGAGATCAGAACATATTAGTCCTATTTTACAGTCTGTAGACTAGCTACCAGTCAGCTTTAGAATTTACTTGGTTTGGCAAATCTCTCCCCATACGTGGCACATATACTGCAGCCAATCATATTGGAGTGGGGCGTGTCCTGCCTGGAACACAAGTAGGCTTCCTAATAATGTGTGAACTGTACAGCCATCTAAGAACTCACAACTGCAAGTTGAAACATACTCACAGTCCTTGACGTACTCCTTCTACTATGCCTTTTATGAAGAAATATTTTCGATGCGCCTTGAGCTTCATTTTGGCAAATGTAATTTAAGACTTGTAAAACCTTTTATAAAGTTCAGTGAGTTTTTTTTTTTTTTTTTTTTTTTTTTAAACTTGATCAGCTCGTTATTGGTAAGTTCGAAAATTTTGTGCCTTTTTCCTTTTTGAGGATCTGAGTTTTGATTCAAACTAATAACTAACAAAAAGCAGGAGGTGGGAAACTGTACAATTTCGTGCTGATGGTTATAGTTGTAAAACAGATAAACAAGAATAGATGCATGTCGTGGTTTCATCATTCATATCATCATTCGTGAATGACTGGCATGTAGATACCGTAGATGACGTCCTGCCTCTTGACCAGGTTGCGGTCCAGCTGCTGCAGGTACTGCTGTTCCACGCCTAAACTCCATGAGTCCGCCTCCATCTCCTTAGCCTCGCCTTCAAACTCGCCCATCAGTTGGCTGTCCATCATCTCTGTCCCTATGACAGGCACGAGCAAAACCTACAGTTTACCTATTTTTTTAGACTTTTCATCATTATTCCTCATAAAGGCATCTTAATGGGTTTCCATTTATTTACATGGTTGCGAAGGTGTGTAATGACCTTCGTCAGTGAGTGATTCCATGGACTCTGTGACCTGATTGGTCCTGTTGAGCGAGTCAGTGGACTGGGAAAGATAGCGCAGGCCCTTGATGGGGATCTCGTCAAACACAGGACTACATGCATGCACGCACCCACACACACACACACACACACACACACGCACACACATGTAAATGTATGAATATCATCAATAGATGCAGTCAATTCAGAAATCTTAATGCCCACTCACCCAGCAATGTTGCTAATGGACAGACTTTTGGACAGGTTGCTGCCATGGAAAGGCATGAGGCTGGTGTGGCGGCGCGACAGCGGCATCGCCAGAGACGTGTGGTCCTCCGGGGACAAGATGGCTGACCAGGGGCGTTCCCTCATTCCGCAGGCTTGACAGGGAGAGAAGCAAACGGTTTACAGTTAGTGGCTAAAATACCACAAGGAATCTAGAAGAAATCCCAAATGAACTCCATTTAGGTTTTTGGTTTAGAGGTGTTAATCTAAAAGGTCCTCCTAATCAATATCTCAGAGATTATAACCACCAGTCCTGCTAATAGTTTAAACACTTTTCAAGCCCATCTTTGAGTACTTAAAAACCTTATCTAAACTCACAAATAAAATAAATATTGATGCCAAAAGAATATATTCAAAAGCAATGCATATAATAATAAAGTAAAATAAAAAGATAAAACAAAAAAATGAAAATCTCAAAGTCAAATGAAAGTTTAAAACTATGGCTGGGGGATAATAAAATCAAATAACGTGGCTACGTCGACGCAAAATTTCTGCCTCGAAGCTAAAAAAAAAAAAAAAAGAAAAAAAAAGCAGACGGACGCAGTGTTGGGCCACTGATAAACTTTGCCAAAAATGACAGAAGAGCATCTGTAAGTGATTTTTAAGACACTATTAGATGTATAATGTACATAAAATAGTATGAATGAGCTGACTGATATTTAGCGTTTTAAAAACAAAAAAAAAAGTTTTACCTAAACTAATGCTAATCGTGAATGCTAACTATTTAGCAAAGGCTGATTTTGTTGTCTGAAATTCTGTTCAGAGTTTATACCATACTCAGTACCAACATATGCAGTTTAAGGATACAAATTCAGCCCTTAGGAATGAGAATCAAATGCATGTTAGAAGTAAAAACAAAAAAAATGTATTTGTTTTTTGGGGCGGGAGTATTTGACGAAATAGCTATATGATAATTGATCTAAAAAATATTTGACCGTGACAGCCCTAGTCAAACCATCAATAAGAAAAAAAGGAAAAAAACTAAAGGTAAAGACAATATAACGTGAAACATCGATTTAATGGAGTAATAGGGGTTCGTCCGTTCAATCAGATTGTCCGTTACATTCAAGCCCTTTTGTTCTGGCCTACAAACGCCATTAAAGTACAAAATTGTTTCATACTTTTTGTGGGATAAAAACGTGGTGGACGACTGGTTTGCACATCTGCCTCACAGTTCTGAGGACCGGGGTTCAAATCCCGGCCTCGCCTGTGTGGAGTTTGCATGTTCTCCCCGTGCCTGTGTGAGTTTTCTCCGGCACTCCTGTTTCCTCCCACATCCCAAAAACATGTGTGGTAGGTTGATTGAAGACTCTAAATTGGCCATAGGTGTGAATGTGAGTGTGAATGGTTATTTGATTATATGTGCCATGCGATTGGCTGGCGACCAGTTCTGTGTACCCCACCTCTTACCCAAATATAGCTGGGATGGGCTCCAGCACGCCCGTGACCCTTGCTAGGATAAGCGGTACAGAAAATGGATGGATGGAAAAACACACAGTACAGTACAAAAATATTTTAACTAAATATAAAAACCTTTAAAATTTTCAAGTTTATCCAAAATTACCTCATTCGTGGATGAAAGGGGTGATTTTGAGTTCCAACTGGACACTATTTTCTGTCTGTTAAATCAAGGTTCCACTGTAAATAAATTAATCCGTATGATAGAAATTTTAATGGAAATAAAAAAAAAAAAATCTAATTTCTAAAAAGGAAAAGTACAAAGGTCAAAACAATTTTAAAGAATTCATATTATAATAGGCATAAATTTGGGGTCCGGCCTGGTCCACTGTACTGAATTAAATTAAAAAGTGAGTTTAAAAACATTTTCAAAATGTCTAAATCTAAAGTTCCAAAAAATATTTAAAATATTCACATTATAAAAATTAAAGGAAGGGATTTTTGTAAAGGTTAAAACTAAAAGGTGGAAATATTCTATTTAAAACCATTCATATAATAGTAAATAAAATAAAAATGAACCCATCATTTGAAAAAAAATAAGAGAAAGGAAAAGTCAAAACATCAAAAGAATATATTCAAAACCATTAATATAATAAAAATAAACATTTAAATAAATAGTTTAAAAAAAGCAAAAAACTT